>NW_027530625.1:5806928-5822192 GCF_008692635.1 Crocuta crocuta
CCCCCCCCCCCCCCCCGGGAGGGGCTGGCTCTAGGAGACCCGGTGGTGAGGCCACACCTGTCCCTTCAGCCTCGTGCGGGTCCCTTTCTGGTGAGTTTACTGTGCGCCCCCGGCCTTCATATTCAGCGTGGATGAGAAGAAAGGGGGACGGCAAGGAGAATGCCACTTAGCGCTGTGCCTCGGGGTCATTGTCGAGCAGCAGTTGGCTTCGCCGTGTGGCTGTAGCTGGAGGCCACTAGTGATGGTGGCTTGGCCCCCTCTGTTCTGTCCATTACAGGCCATTGAGAAGCTGGTCGCCCTCCTCAACACGCTGGACCGGTGGATTGACGAGACCCCTCCGGTGGACCAGCCCTCGCGATTTGGGAACAAGGCCTACAGGACCTGGTACGCCAAGCTCGACGAGGTGAGGCTGCCGCAGTGCAGGCTTGCGGGCTGGGCCGGGGCCGCGGGAGACTTTGGGCACCTCGGCCTCCCCGGGGAGTTTGTTAAAACGGCAATTCCCTTTGCCAAAAATACAAATGCATTTACCTTCTACCCCAGCCATCTTCCGGGGCTCTCTCCTGTGGATGTCCGGGCCTTGGCGCGGAGCTGTCACTTAGGTCAGCGTTTGCGCTAGCAGCGGAGTCAGGTGTCCCCGGGGTCCCCTGTGCAGGGCGTCAGCTGAATAAGCCTGTAGATCTACCCTGGAGTATGATGCGGCTGGGGGAAGGACAAGGAGGCCAGCCAGGGAGCTCAGGGGAAGGTGCTCGGGACCTGGGGCCTGACGTGTGTGTGAGCTACTTTTTGGTAGGAAAGAAAAATAAAAAGATATGCTTGTGCTGCTCAGTTTGCATAAAGAAATCACTGGAAGGATGTACAGGAGGCTAATGAAGCTTCCGTTTCTCTGAGGGCAGGGGAGAGTGGGGAGGGGGACAGAAACTTCTATTTTATAATGTGTTTATTTTTATTTTTATTTATTTTTTAAATGTTTTATTTATTTCTAGGAGAGAGAGAGAGAGACAGCGTGAGCAGGGGAGGGTCAGAGAGAGAGGGAGTCACAGACTGAAACAGGCTCCAGGCTCTGAGCTGGCAGTCAGCACAGAGCCCGACGCGGGGCTGGAACCCACGAACCGCGGGATCATGACCTAAGCGAAAGTCGGCCGCTCAACCGACTAAGCCACCCAGGTGCCCCTAATGTGTTTATTTTTAAATCACAAAGCGGTGACGCTGGTTCAAAGCAAGCAAGCAAATGCAGTGCAGGGTCCTGGGGCCCCTCTGCCCTTGGAATAGCAGCCTGTAGGGTAGAGACTGGGAAGCCAGACTTTCCTCAGATCTCCCAGAGATTTTCCTGCCTGTGTCTACAGACTGAACTTGGAGAGAATTGGGTCCTAATTTGTCTGGGCCGGAGTTTTTGCTTGGAGCAGAGGGGAGTCCCACAGACCCAGCGAGGTACTGTTCCCGCCTGAGGGCAGCTTGGAGCTGCCCCTGGACTCTAAGAGGGGCACATGGTCTTTGTTTTTGGTTTTGGGGGTTTTTTTTGAGATTTTTATGGACTTACAGTTTAAAGGAAAGTTAATACATCATAGCTGTACAGCTTGATAGATCTTTCTTTTTTTTAATGTTTTATTCATTTCTGAGAGAGAGAGAGAGAGAGAGACAGTGTGAGCAGGGGAGGGTCAGAGAGAGAGGAAGACACAGAAGAGGAAACAGGTTCCAGGCTCTGAGCTGTCAGCACAGAGCCCGACGTGGGGCTCGAACCCATGAACCGTGAGATCACGACCTGAGCCGAAGTCGGACGCTTAACCGACTGAGCCCCCCAGGTACCCCTGTTTTGGTTTTTTTGTTTTGTTTTGTTTTGTTTTTTTTAAAGGAGATGGAAGTTTATGGAGAACACCGCAAGGGAGTGGCGGGCAGGACAGCAGAGGAGAGGCTGTCTGTAGCCTAGATAGATCCTAACATGTGTTTTCACTCCCGCACCCACCACCTGTATCAAGCGATAAAACATCCCAGCCCTCTAGCAGGGCCCTTGTGCCCCCTTTGACTTGCTATCCCCCCACCCTCTTCGGATTTCTGTCCCTAGATCAGTTTTACCTGTTTTGGAACTGCTCATAAACATGACTTCTTTGGGCCAGTGCCACGTCTCTGACAGCCCCCATGTTGTGCGGGGCAGTGACTCTTTTCCACTGCGGTGTGACCTCCTGTGTGGCATCCCGCCGCACAGCCAGCCCGCGTCCGCTGCCGATGGACGTTGCAGTGGAGGGCTCTTCCCACATTTGGGCTGTAAGTGCTGCTGCTGTGACCATTGTCGCATGCGTGTTTTGGTGGACGGATGGCACATGTTCTTGCTACCCTGGGGACATCAGTGAGTTACCAGATTGGGAGTGGGGGGTGTTGAATGGCTTCTTTTCCGTTCCCTCCTATCTTGTTCCAGACCCTTGTCCCCTGGAGGAAGGCTCCGCAGACTAAAAGCCGGCCCGGGGCGTGTCTCTGTAGTGTAAGGGGGTTAGAGGACGTGCCTCCCTCTTCCGCTTTCCGCAGCTGCTCAGAGCAGGGAGCCAGGCCAGCCTGGTGTGGCCAGCGGGGCCCCCCGCCAATGCTGGCCCTGGGTGCCTGCCACCAGGGAGGCCGCCTAATCTGCTGCCACCACTTTGTGTCTCTTGTGTTATCAGGAAGCAGAAAACTTGGTGGCCACAGTGGTTCCCGCCCACCTGGCAGCTGCCGTGCCCGAGGTGGCCGTGTACCTGAAGGAGTCGGTGGGGAACTCCACGCGCATCGACTATGGCACAGGTACCCGCCACCCCCTGGGCTTCCTTCCTTCACTGTAGCCTTTTGGGGCGGCCCGGCTCACGGTGCAGGGAGGCCCGGGGCTGCCCCTGCGGCTCTGTCTCAGTCCGCCAGGGGGCGCCGCTGCCACATGCCTGGTTCCTGTGCCGCACCGACTCTGTTCTTTGTCGAGGCCGTCTCTGCGCACTTATCACCGTCAGAGAAATGACTTACCTAGCGGAGCGCTTGCTGCATCTCGGGGCGAGCCCTTCCCGGAGCCTGAGAAATGACAGAGCTCAGCAGCCTTTGGCAGTGTGGTGGTGCGCCGGCTCCCGGCCCCATGTGTGTGCTGTTGAGTTCTCCAGAAGAGGGCGCAAGCAGGTGCTGCGGAAGGGGTGTGGGGGGGCAGCTGAGGGGGACTCCGCCCCCGGCAGCCCACCTTTCTGACCTGACCCAAAGCAGCAGCGCAAGAACGACTGCTCTCTTAGGCCTTCCCCTCCCCTGGGGCCTGGGTTCCTCAAGAGGAGCACAGGCCGCAGAGGCAGAAGGGCGCCCTTGGACCTGGGTCTGGGGAGGTTTTATTTTCAGCTCCCTCTTTTGCTGGGGAACAGGTTTATCAAGTGTTTGGGGACTTTCACCGGTAGGGCTCGACTCAGAGCAACAGGAAAGGAGCCTGAGGGGAGATTGGCCAGGTCAGCAGGGGGTGGGTTTTTCTTCCTTCTCAGAGGTCAAGATGGGAAAGAATTGGGAAACTGTGCAGGTAACAGGGACAGCTCACAAGCTTCCCAGGCCCCGAAGCACCTTCATTCTACAGAGATGGGACAGGAAGTCGCTGAAATATTCTCTCTCTGTCTCCCTCTCTCTAAATATATATATAATTTATTTATTTCTGAGACAGCGACACACAGCATGAACAGGGAAGGTCAGAGAGAGAGGGAAGCACAGAAACCGAAGCAGGCTCCAGGCTCTGAGCTGTCAGCACAGAGCCCGATGCAGGGCTCGAACCCACAAACCGTGAGATCATGAACTGAGCTGAGGTCAGACGCTTAACCGACTGAGCCACCCAAGCACCCTCCAAATATATTTCCAAATAACATTTTTTTATAGCACTATGAACCACAGCATTTAGCCCAGAGTCCAGTCAGTGGTTTCTGTGGTACCGTCCACTCCCTTTTGACATGACTGGGAAAGGAAGGGAGTGCCTTTTGACCCTGTGATGTAACTGTGCGTTCCCTGCTTGGTAGCCTTCAGTGGCTCCCATTGCTCCTAGGATAAAGTCTGAGCTGCTGACTGTCGCAGTGAAAGCCTCTCTGGTCGCCAGCCTCGTCCTGTCCTACTTTCTCCCTCGCCCTCTCTGCTTTAGCCACACTGGCCTTCTTAGTGTTCTTCGAACTTACCTGTTCTTTTTCTTACCTCAGGACCTTCGCACTTGCTGTTTCTTCTTGGCTAGGTTGCTCTTCTTGCTTCCCTCACAGCCAGTGCCTTGCCAGCTCTTACTCCTCTTTCAGATTAAATTTTGCTTCCTTGGGGAAACCTTCTTGAATCCTATGTCAGGGTTCCCCTGTGATGCCCTCCAATTAGCACCCCGTCCTCCTTCAGAGCTAGAATTATGGAAGTGATTGTCTATTTAAGTTTCGTCATCCTGATAGATCATAACCTATCAAACAAGGGCAGGGACTTAGTCTCCCTAGTGCCTGATATGGACAGTGGCTGCCGTTTCGGTCGGTGCTCAGTAGGTAGTGCAGAACTGATGAGTGAGTCAAGTCCTCAGCCTCGGCCCTTTAGGAGTAGAATTACGGTGGTGGTAGCTCTCAAAGGGGCAGGGTCTTTCTAGAAAGGGAGGTGGCCCCATTATCTCCGTGTTGACCTCCCTCCACAGAGGGGCAGGTATCAGTGATGTGGGCTCCGGTGAGACCGAGAACAGTCCCCCGGCTTTTTCCAGACGACTGTCGACCTCGGCTGTGTTTTCTTCCCCAGGACACGAGGCGGCCTTCGCTGCTTTCCTCTGCTGCCTCTGCAAGATCGGGGTGCTCCGGGTAGACGACCAGATAGCTATCGTCTTCAGGGTGTTCAATCGGTGAGTGGAGGGGGCGCGGGGATCCCCTCCCTCCTTGTCCCTGTCGCACTGAGGACAGGGCGCTGGAGGCCTCTCCTGAGCACCTGTTGCTTTTTTCGGCCCGTCCTCAAGTGGCTGTGGACGGGGCGTCCCAGACGGAAGGACTGACAGGTTCAGATTCGAGTAGGAACAAGCGAAGGAGGCGGCAGGCACCGGCTGCTAACGCTTCCATGGCGTTGGCCGTGAAGCCCCCTCCCCTGAGGTCCCCAGCGGCTCCGGGGAGCAGCGGCCCCCATTCCCGTTGGGTAGCTGAGGAGACAGAGGCACAGGGAAATCAGCTACCTTCTGATCACTGAGGTCACACAGCCAGCTGAACCCAGGCAGTCGAGCTCTGACGCCCCCTCCCACCCCCCCACCTGGCAGCACGGGTGTGGTATGGTCACCCCAGCGCCCTGACAGCGCCTGCTCTGGGCCCCGCTCCGGCGACGCTGACACAGCCCCTGAGCACTGGGAGGTGATCTGCTGCGTCTCCCGGCGGGGCCTCCCTCCTGGGGAGCCCAAGGCTCCTGCCCACGTCTCATGTCGTCCCGAGTCGATGGTGCTAAAACCCCCTGTCCTGGGCCCAAAGGAGGCTGAACGTGGGAGAAGAAAACAAAGCGACGTTATTTTGAGAGGACCAGATGATGCATAACTTACGCGTGTGGATTTTAATTGAAATAGAGACTAGTTACACTCTCGGGTGGTTATTTCTGGCCTCCGTGAGCTCCCAATGGCAGGAGGGTTGAGGCCGGCTTTTTACTTTCTGCTGCCCTTTTCCTCCCCTCCTGCGCAGGTACCTCGAGGTCATGCGGAAGCTCCAGAAGACGTACCGGATGGAGCCAGCCGGCAGCCAGGGAGTGTGGGGCCTGGACGACTTTCAGTTTCTGCCCTTCATCTGGGGCAGTTCGCAGTTGATAGGTACTGAAGGGGGCACCTACCTGCCCCCCAGGGTGTGTCCTCTGTCGTCCGTCCCCCCGCACCCCCCCTCCCCAGGCTCCTTACTCTGCTCAGGGCAGACGGTGACAGCTTGTAAAGCAGGCATTAGCCCGGCTGTTGACGGAGGCTGTTTGCTGCCGACCTTCTGCTGGGAACCTGCGAGGCAGGCTGAGGGCGGGGGCACAAGGTGCCAAGATAGTGGGAAGTGGCATGGGCTCGGGCGCTTGCCTGGCGCATAATGGGCTGGTGGGAAACACACCCCGGCTCCTGGCATCAGCTGCAGGGTTTTATGTTGAAAATGAGGGGGTCTTTTGACCCGCTGTCTGCTGTTACTGAGCCGTGTTCACGGGGGTGCGTCAGGGAGCGGCTGCCACGTGCTGGGCAGTGAGCCGCTTCCGGTGGCCCCGTCCAGTGGTCCCCCCCACTCTGAAACTGCTTTCCAGGCTCGGGCGGTGCGCCGGGATCTGCCGCGGGTGTGGGTTGGGTGGTAGCTCCTGCTTCAGTGTAGGATTCACTGCCCACGAGAATAACATCAATAAGTGGCCCTCGTTGAGTATTTTGCCCTGTGCCGGGCACTGCTCTAAGCACACTAGGTAGCTTTTCTCCCAGAACCTTCTCAGCAACCCCGGGAAGGGTCTTTGCCGGCGCAAGACCAGCCGCCTTTGACTAACTTAACCTGTGCAGGCACCATGGCGAGTGCTTTGCTGTGACCCCCGGTCATGCAGGGTGACAGAGGGGCTGTTCATGTCCCCACCGCACAGAAGAGGAAACCGGGCCTCCGAGGGCTGAAGTCACTGGTCCGAGGTCACAGGGCTAGAAAAAGGCAGAGCCAGAGCTTGTTCCACTAGAGCACGCACACAGGTCCTTCGTGGCTCCCACAAGGTCAAGTGTTGAGGGCACACGGCAGGACTGTGGCCCTGGGGCGGGTGTGAGCGCCTGGTTCTGAGCCCTGTGGCTCTCTGCCGTCCCCAGACCACCCGTATTTGGAGCCCAGGCACTTTGTGGATGAGAAGGCCGTGAACGAGAACCACGAGGACTACATGTTCCTGGAATGCATCCTGTTCATCACTGAGGTGAGGGGCCGGCGGGGAGGGGAGCCCGTGGCAACGTGCAGGCTGGGGTGCACTGAGGCCGGTGGCTTCGGAGCGAGACCGAGGAGCCAGGGCCCTCCCCCTCCCCTGAAGATAGCAGGGTTGGCCCCAGAAGGTGGGTGACTGAAAAGGCAGCCACATGAGGCTCTGAAAGGTGGCGAGCCAGCTTCTGACTGTCCAGGACCTCCTCCCCCAGATCGGTGGTCCGGGGGTGACTCTTGAGCCCCATGGGACTTCTGAGCTGCGGGACTGAGACTCGGTCACTAAGCTGGGCATGGTGGCCAGTGCGGCGGGTCTGGAGGGGCGGGTGGGGCCCCCGAGGTCTGCCTGGCCATGCGCGTGTGGCTCTGTGGGACGAAGCCGTTGCAGGAGGACCACAGGCTAGACTTCCGGGGACACACCTCTGTCGGAACCTGAGGACAGGGGCCAGATGAAGTGCTGGGACCCCTAGCACGTCTGGCAGGGCCGCGTGTAACTGGGTGCCGTTGCCCGCTGGGGCGGGGTCTCCCATTTCCTCAAGATCACCGGGGAGCTGATTAAAATGCACGTTCCTGGGTCCAACCCCAGCTTTCTGAATCCAGAATCTTGGGGGACAAGAACCAGGAACCTGTATTTAAATACACCTGCCAGTGGCTTTGTGTGGAATTTGGGGACTCACTGCCCCGGGGGCCTTTCTCTATCCTCCCTGCTGCCTCCACGTCCCCCTCACCCCCAAACTTTCAAAGGTGCCCTGATTCTGCTGTCCGGAGAGGGTCTGGCCACCGCTCTCTTTTCTGATACCCACAAGTGCATCTGGCCGCTGTGATGCCCCGGGCACGGCCGCAGGCTCCTCCCCACTGGGGCTGCTCTCTGAGCCCCCTGGGCCCCCTGAACGGAGGAGGAGCCTGGTGAAGCAGCCGTAGCCCCAGGCTGCTCATGGTCAGCATTCGGCTCAGGCCGCTGCCAAACTCCAGAGGCCAGAGGGAAATGACACGTTTTTCCAAGTCAGCAAATGGAGCTGGGACTGACGGCTAGGCGGCCACCGCTTCAGTCTCAGATCTGCTGCCTTCAGCAGTGCGGCAGGCCCAAGGTCAGAAGGACTCGGGCAGCCTGGCTCATGGCCTCTCGAGCCAGCCACGTGCTGCTCTTTCCAGAGTGGAATGTGAGGGTCTGGGGGGCTCTGGGAGACCCCAGGAGGAGCAGTGGAGAGAGAAGGGGTGAACAAACCAGGCTGAGCCATGCCATTCTGCTTGCTTGGGGGTGAACGACTAAGCTGTTCTGGCTCCCTCTGGTGGCTTGCCAAGCCCCCGGGTCCCTGTCAGTGACTAGCAAGGAAGAAGGTCAGGCTGGGCCTCAGGGGATATGGGAATTGATTCCAGGTTAAAATTTTGTATTGTTATTTGGTTGGTAATTCTGGTATAAAAACCTTCCTGAAGTTTGGGACCCAGTTCCTCTGCGGGAGAAAAATCCTACAGTGGCCACTAGGTGGCACTAGCGGCACGCTGAACTTTGAGAAGGTTTTCGGAACTTAATTGGCGGAGAGACAGACCCTAGAGTTTTTGCTTGTTTGGCACCCCCTCCTCGAGGCCTGGTTTTCACTTCGGGTCTAGGTGCTGGGGCGTGGTGGTAAACACTGGGTGCTAGCGGGACTGAGGGCTCCCCTTCGTCCACCTGGCCGAGCGGGCCAATGCCCACGCGGCCGCGCTGTGCTAGTTCTCGGGGAGCTTGGGCCTGGGCTATGCCCTGGCCACCCCCCTTCCACCCCACACCAGTGTGTTCCAGCTGCTGGCTCGCCAACGAGTGGCCCGGCCTGGCTCACCCTGGCCAAGGGAGCCCGAAGGCCTGTGCTGGGACCCCGGGACCTGGAGGCCTGTGCAGAGTTCCGTCTGGAAGGGACGGTGTTTCCTCCGGAGACCCAGGGATGGGGATCAGACGGCTGGCACAACTAGGAGCAAAAACCGCAGCAGCCAGAAGTGGGGAAGTGGGCCCGGGCGTCTCCTCCCCGCCTCCCCAGGACCTGCCCTGCTCGCCCTGGGCATCCGGGATGAGGGACCCCACCTCGTGGGGCTTCTGCTGTCTCAGGAAATGCAGCCCTGGCGCCTTTAAGAGCCCAGGGCAGGCAGGAAAAGAATTTCAGTTTCAATCTGGCTTCTAAATTTGGAGTTTTGGGAAGGGAGGGATCAGATTTCAGCTGGAAGGGAAGGAGCTGACAGGAAGGCGCTGTGCAGAGCCTCCCCCCATCCCCCCTCAGTTACTGACAGAGGAACCATTTACAAAAGGCCGATTCTCTTGGGAGTGGAGAGGCAGGAACGCAGCGGCTGTGAGTAATTTCCTGCTCAATATGGCTGCTCTGACTCACACGATTCCCCTGGGGTCACTGCGGGACTGCAGCTCGCTTGCTCGTTCTCGCTCTTTCTCTTCTCCCTTTGTGGCTAGAATGAGCTAGGTTTTTTTTGTTTTTGTTTTTTTTTTTTTGTCTTCTCGCCCCCAATTCTTTTCCCCCCTCGTCTCTTTTCCTTTCCCAGAGTTGCAGAGTCCCCTTCTGAAGGACTTAGGGAGGCCTTGGGACACTGAAGGCCTGGGGGGTGGGGCTGCCCTCCTAGAGAAATAGCGTCTCTGGCCTTTCCACGGGGAGGGGCAGGGCCACTGGGGCTCTGCCAGCAGGCCAGAGAGGCCTTCTGGGGTGGCCTCCTGTGCCCCTAGTGGTTGAGGCCAGCCCACGAAGCTGCTGGCCCTGGCCTCGGGGCCCTTGCTGAGCAGGCTTCTGGAGCTGTGCTGTGGGACGAAGCCGGCAGGGTGGCCCTGGGGTGGTTGGGTCACGGGGCCTGGTTCCACATCTCCCGCGTTCCCTGAGCTGCTCAGGCCCGGAAGAAGACTGGAGCCCGGCTTTGGCCCCCACGGGGCAGAGAGCCTTGGGGAAGGGGCGGGGCGAGGGGAAGGGTGGGGCGGCTGNCCCCTTAGGCTGGGGGCACCAGCAGCCACCCTGGAGGAGGGGGCATTAGAAAGACAGGGGAGGAGAAAGAAGTAGGTGTAGACCCCAGAAAAGCCCCAGGGGCACCAGGGTGGATGTCTTCTTTCTGTCTTAGCAGCTTGGGCCACGGCCTCCCTCCTGGAGGAGGGCTGTTGTCCTTGCGACTGAGCCTAGGGGTTGAGACAAGCTTTTGGGGAACTTGGGTCACGGGAGGGAGGTGATGGCACTGAATAGCAGTTTTTTGGACTTAAATCTTAGGTTTTGGTGTGAGGCCCTCACTGGAGAAGCGAGGGGCGTGTGGGAGCAGGTCACCCATGAGCCTGCAGCCAAGCTTTGGGGGTGTCTCATGCTCCTGGGCCTTTATTCTTATACCCAATATGGAGAGGGAGCTTTGGGCCCATCCCTTCTCCCAGAACAGCTCTCCCCCAGCCCCACCTTCACTCCCAGCCTTTTCTGGAACCTTCCACCCCCTCAGGGTCCAAGTCTCTGCTTCCTTGCCAGCTCAGCCTTTTTGTTTTTCAAACTCTTTCTTCTGAAGGCTGGGGCTCATGGTGCTGAACCCCATTCCCCCAGGCAGCACTGTGAAGCGCCCGATAACAACTGTACTGGCCTTGTGTGGAGGGGGGGCCATGCGTGGGCACACAGGCCTCCCTGTGTCGGTGCTGTGGTTTCTGATGTCATGGAAACTTCACTGGGCTTGGGTCAGAACTCTGGGCAAGAGGAGGGACAGGAATGGAGCTGTCCTTGCTCCTGCCTGTCCCTTGCTGCTGTCGTGGCCATCCCTTCTCTCCCTCCCCACGGGGGCAGGCTGACTGTCTAAACAGACCTTCCTCCTTGGTCCGCTGCAGGTGCTCCTGGCTCCCGGCTGCCCCCCCTCCCCTTTTCCTCCCTACCTTCTGCCTGCTATTCAGAAGGCAGTGGATGCCTGGGTTTGGCCCTCCCCCGCCTGAGTACCTGGTGGTAGAATGTGGGGGGCTGGGCTGGAGAGGGTCAGGGAGGCTGCTGTTGTTTATCTGAATGGGGGAGCAGCTCCCCGGTGGGGGTGCTCTGTGGCTGGGGGAAATTGGTGGGAGTCTCAGCAGGGGCTTGGGTTGGGATTTTATTTTTCTGAGGCTGCTGAATGTGGTGAATGGCGGGAATCAGGCTTCCTTTTTTTGGCTGTGGAAGAAAGTGGATGACTCGGGGTTATACTTTCCCAGTGGGTCTTGCAGGGCAAGAGAGACCCTGTCTCTGGTACTTATATGTGTTGTGGGTGGGTGTGTGCACACACATGTACTTGCTTGTGCATGTGTGAGTGTGCTTGCCTCCCGCCTGTGGATGATGCAGCTGGTCCTTAAGCACACACGTGTACTGTGTGAACACATATGTATGCACATGCATATACACACGTCTGTGCTTTAACGTGTGTGCATATATGTGCGTGCGTGCATATACGCACATACGCGTATGCAGCCTGGCTGCGGGCTAGTGGCGTGAGCTCCCAGGCGGCTCGCCTCTCCAGCTGCGGATTCTTGTTTTTAGATGAAGACCGGCCCCTTCGCGGAGCACTCCAACCAGCTGTGGAACATCAGTGCCGTCCCCTCCTGGTCCAAAGTGAACCAGGGTCTGATCCGCATGTATAAGGCCGAGGTGAGCTGGGGCTGGCTGACACTCTTGGTCCTGCTGATCCCCCCCCCCGCCCATTCTACTGCTTTGCTCCAAAGCTGGAGCCAGCCCCTCTGACCCTAGTGGCCTCAGTCTCCGTCTGCAGAATGGGCAGATGAAGAATCGCTATACTGAGGCCCAGCTCTGCCCAGTGACTGAGGCAAGGCCCTGCTGCCCAGGGTCTGTCAAAAGGGCCAGAAGCCCCTCCCAGCTGTGTGTCACATGGGGATACGAAAGTGAAGACGTGCTTTGGAGCCATCATCCAAATTAGTGCTTCTCACACTTCAGTGGGTCTGGTCCCTGGGCTGGTAGGAGGTCTCCAGGGAGGCCCAGAGCTGACGTTTCTCGCAGCCACTTCAGGTGGTATTGTGGTGCTCAGATCTGTGAATCAGGGCGCGGTGTGGTCCCCCTGAGCTCCCCCTGCTGGGAGTTGGCTGCCCAGCTCTTGAGGGTGTCCCCTGCCTTCTCTCTTCCGCCTCTTTGGCACCTTTTCCAAACCAAGGAGGTGGCCTTTTTTTCTTACAGGGAGGGAGGAGACATTTTCTTTCCATCCTGTCCCTTGTGTTAGCTTCTTTCCCATCTGTGCACACCGGTCCTAGAGCTGTTTGACCTTGGCCAGGGAAGGACCCAAGTGTAAAGTCCCTCACGGTCGAGTAATGAGTCCCCAAAGTCCCCTCTTTTCGCCCTCAGGCTGGTGGTCTTCGATGTTGTCCCATGGGTGCTCTCGACCCTTTTTCTCTTGACCCTTGGCCACCCCTCTCCCATGGAGAGGTTGCTTCTCTGAGTCGGCTTCATTACACGCAAAGCTTGCTCACATCCCGCCGGTGGAGGCAGGGGGAGCAGGGAGGAGACGATGTTAGAGGCCAGGGTGTGGTTTGGGAGTACAGCCCTGTCCAGTTGTCCCTGTTCCCTCTGCACGGCCCCGAAGGGGTTAATGGCACTGGAACTGACCGGGCCTGGCCCTCTCTCTCTCCCTTCCGCCCCCTCCCCCGCCCCCTCCCCCGNTCTAATCTGAGAGGGGCGTTTGCTGGGGCTGCGCAGGCCCCTTCCGGGCAGCCCGCTGGCCCTTCCAGTCTGGCTGTCCCCCTGCCTGGAGAGCACCCGGGTCACTGCCCTCCTGGGGTCCTGTTGTTTCTGACACACACCCCCCCCGCCCCCGCCAGTCCCACAATGGGCACTGCTGGGGACCCCGTCACCCTGCAGGGGCCCTCCCTACCGCCCGGGTGGGGGTGCTGTATGCAGCGTGTGAGGAGTGTGGGGGGGCCCTCCAGCCTCCCACCCCCGCTCCCGGCCAGTCCCCAAGGGCAAGACTCTCCTGCCTTTCCTGCTTGGGGTCTGAAGGGCAGAGCAGGAGCCCCGCCCCCCTTCCCCTACCTGCCCCCCTCCCCTACCTGCCCCCTCCCCTGCCTGGCCCCTTCCAGGGGAGGAGCCCCAGGCTCGCAGGATGAGGGAGGAGCTAGCTAAGATGGCAGTGGTGCGGCACACCCAGAAGTCCGCGTAGCAGTTGGTGGATTTCTGCGGGTGTGGGAAGACCGGGGCCACAGCTCAGGCCCAGACAGAGGGGCCACGTGTGGATCCCAGAGTGCCCCTCCCGAAACGCCAGCTCTGGGTGCGTGCAGGCGCCGTGTGGCGGCCAGACCTCCCTCCCGGCCAGTACGAGGGCCTACTGACTTGTCATTCAGCACCGTGTCTGTGCTGGGTGGCTCTGTTTATACACAGCTGGCAAGTAACCCTCAGCGTTCGCTCCCCGAGAGCCTGTGGGATTGCACGCTCCCTTCCCAGAGGTCCGAGGAGGAGAACTTGTTTTTTCAGGGCAGCTCTTGGTCCATGGGGAGGCCCAGCGAGGCCCACCAGGCCTGAAGTCCAGAACAGGGTTCGCAAGTCCAGGGCCACTGGTCCAAGTTGGCTCCTGGAGGCGAGCTGGTCTGGAGAGGCTGGGCCAGGCCTGGCACTTCAGCGCCGCAGGATTCGGGGACACATACAGTTGGCCCTGCCCGTGCCTCTCAGAACTCGAGAACCACGTGCTGTCAGTGTCCTTGATGGCAGCGAGGCTTGTCCTTCCCCAGGGCTGTCACTGTGTTGGGGCTCCCTTTGGGAGGACCTTGTCAGGGCTTGGAGCGCCCCTTCTCCCCCTTGCATCACCGGGGCGTCCCACTGAGGGGTCCCTGAGAGGCCAGGTGAGCTGAAGATGCTGCTCTGTCACTGTCTCTCTGCCCGGAACGGGGGCGGGGGGGGGGGGGGGGGGGGGGAGTCACAGTTAGCTTCGAGAAGGCCTGACAGAGCCCCCCTCCTGCTGTTGTCCCGAAGCCTCAGATTTCCTTTGCCCCAAGCAGCCTCTGGCCTTCAGCCCAGCGCCTCCCCTGTCCCCCAGGAAGCGTGATCTGCACCATCCGTCTTCTGGGTCCCTGAAGGCAGAGTGCAGAGAGCCGCCCCTGCCCCTCCTGCTGAGCCTCTTGCCTTTGCCACTTCTCTGGAGGAGGGCTAGAAACAGGTTGACCTTTGACCCTTTCTGGAATTCCAGGGCCCTGGGGGCTCCCTTTTACAAACTCCTACCACTTCCTCCATGACCTAAGCACACTGGCAGCTGGCTTCGCCTCTGGCCTAGAGCTGCCTCTGGCCTAGAGCTGCCGGCTCTTCCTCCTCCCCCTGTGGGAGCACCCCTGGCTGCACACTCCCCACTTTCTCTGCTTGGGGCCCAGCAGCGCAGCAACCTGGCTGCGGCCTGGAGCTCTGCCCCCACGCTCAGCCTCACTCCCCATCCTCCTGCTGCTGCGCGAAAGGATTTCTCTTTTCCTGCTCGCCTCCTGGGCCCCCTGTAGGCCTTGATCAGCCGCCACCTGACACACACACACACAGCTGGTCCGAGACGTCCTCATTTCTGTGCCTGGTCGTTGAGGTGAGGGGACCTGGGTCAGTCGTGGCACACCTTTGTCCCCCTAAGTTGGGTGGAGGTTGAGGCCACAGTCACAGAACAAGCCTCACCTTATCGGAAGCCCTACATCGTGTTTCAGCCCAGCCATCCTGGTGGTTTCCGTGGTCAAAGGTGTGAGAGAAGGCAAATCCTCACACGCCTAGAGCTGCTGCCTGAGAGAGCTCGCCGGTGACCAGGGCCAGCGTGGGGAGGCTGGGAGCTGTCCCCCCCGCACCCCAACACCACCCCTTCCTGGACCTGTGTGGTGCTAAGCGGTGCCCAGGCCAGAGGCCAGAGTTGCGTGTGGCCTGGGGCCCGGCTGCCTGTGGACCAGACCAGCTTCTGTGGTGGGCCCTGCCGATCTCCCCGTCTCCGCCAGAGCCCTGGGCTGAGGTCCCGGCTGGGCTGGGTTCAGGGAGGAGGCCCTGCCTCTGTCCAGTGATCCTGTCCCCTGCCCCCGGCCCAGGGCTGCTGGGAATTGCCCTGGGCGTGTGCAGACTACTGATTCTTAGTGTCTTGTTCTCAAGTGTCAGGATGCCTTTTTTCAGTCCAGAGAACTGCAAATTGGAGAAAAATGGGCCCTGGACCCTCGTCAGGCTTGTGTCCAAGTGTCCCTGCACTGCTGCTCCAGGGCTGGGGCCTGGACTGGGGGCTCCCCAGTGGTCTGGAGGCTTCTTTTCGTCTCTGGTGCCCAGTTCCCCCCTCCCCGCAGTGAGGTTGGGCTGCTGGCTCTCCTTCCCTTCCTTTCTCCCTCTCCCTCACGCGTTATTTGGTGGGTTTGTCACGGAGTGGGGGGGGTCTTTGGATGGGAGGGGGGGTCGGGAAGGGGTAGGAAGTCTTGCCTCTCCCTGAAGGCCCAGGAGCCCTTCTGAGCTCATCCCTTTCCTGGGCGCTG
>NW_027530625.1:5822233-5832955 GCF_008692635.1 Crocuta crocuta
TCCTGGGCGCTGCATGGACACTTTCTGGGAACCGTGCTCATCCGAGCCTCTAGTGTCGTCCAGGGTCCCCTGGAGGCCCGAGAGGCTGGGTGGGCCCTGGCAGGGGTGCGGTGTGGTCCTCACCTCTGCTCTCCCCCCTCCCCCTCACAGTGCCTGGAGAAGTTCCCTGTGATCCAGCACTTCAAGTTCGGGAGCCTGCTGCCCATCCATCCGGTCACCTCGTGCTAGGGGCTGAGCCATTCCTGTGCCTGCCCCCCACCCCTGCCCCAGCTCCAGCCTCCCCCAACCCCTCCGTCTGTTCTTTCTGTTTGCCGAGAGGCTGTCTACTGGGGCGGGTGGTGAGCGTGGGGTTGAGGGAGGCTCAGGGCATGAGGCTGAAGGACACAAAGTGAAGGGAGAAGTGACCGACATGGGCCCTGTCTCCCTGCAGGGGGTGGGGGGCATGCTCGGGCCCTGGTCCCGCTCTTGGCCTCCCTCTCCTCCTCCCTCTTCTGTCCGGGCCCGCTGGGGACCCAGGCTGTTCTGCACCCCTGGGAAGGGGAGGAGTACGCAGTTCCCGTTGCTTTCCTTTCCCAAGTCCTGTTGCCTTTCTAGGGGTTGGAGCGGTTGCTCCCTGTGGGTGAGTCAGTTCCTTAAGCCATGTTTGGGTGGGCGTCTGGGGGTCCTGAAGGCTGGAGGCGGCTGGCGGCCAGCCCGGGGTGGGGTCGGGGACTGAGAGGCATCGGCTCTGCTGTCCAGGGACCCTCCCAGCGGCTGCTCGTGGCTGCCCCCCCGGGCCTGCGGCACCTGTGTCCGGTGCCTCTTCCTGGCTGCTCTGTTCTTTGGCCCTTGGCTTTGTGGGGTTTCCTGTCCGGACCCACTCCTGTCCCCCTCTACAAGGGTAGCCCTTGGAGGTGCCATCTGGGTAGGCCCTGGGCATTCAGAGGGCCCCTGCCAGGCTTGCTCTGGCTGATTGGGTGAGGCCTGCCTTCCCAAAGTCTCGGGCTGGGAGGGGGTGGCTGAGATGCAGGGAGGGGCTCGGGACCTGCTCTGCTTGCGGGCAGCCTGGATTCTTCTCAAGTCATACCTTCTGCTCCTCACCCCCTGCTGCTTGCTTCTCCAGGGCCCCGTGGCCCTCTCTGCCTGCTCTTCGGGACCAGGGGCCTGGGGCCACCGGAGCACTCAGCAGCGCCCCTTCCTTGTCGTCCCCTCTCCCCGAACCTACCCACTGGTTCTTCAGGATGAGGCAGAGACGGCCCCCCAGCCCGGGCTTTGGCTCTGAGGATGGGCAGGGGCTTGCTGGGGGAGGGGGCGCTGGCATGACAGGTCCTGGGTTTTCTTGCAGGGCTGCTCCGGGGCCGGGCTCTTCCAGGCTCTTCCCTGGCCAAAGCCCAGGCCTGCCCTGCTCCAAAGCCCCGCCCGCTATCTGGGTCCACACCCCCTTTGGGAAGGGGGAGCTGCCAAGAAGCACAATTCAGGGGCTCGACCCTCACACCTGGGCCGGTGGCCTGGGCAGAGGCCGGGACGGGAAGCACAGGGGTCACAGAAATAGTTTTTCTCCAAGAGGCCCGGTGCCGGCCTCCCTCCCGGGCCCAGACCGCCGCCTGCCTGGCTCCTCTCGCCCTGCCCTCTTCAGCTGCCCCGGCCCCACGCACCTTCACTGCTGTTCAGATTAAAGCCTCTGTTTTGCACCTGTCACCTGAGTGAGGTGTGTCTTTTCGTGCCCCGTGTTTATTCTTTTCTCCACACGCCTGTCTGGCTCCCCATCAGGTCCCCTTCCCTCGGGCCACGGAGTCCGGGGCTGGGACTGTTTCAGCTGATGTCGGGGCTGAGCCTCTCCTGGGCAGCCAGTGAGTGTGCACCAGCCACCCAGGCAGGCTCTGGTGAGTCCTGGCTGTCCCCACCCCAGCTGCAAGGTCTTGGGTAGGTTACTGAATCTCTCTGAGCCTCAGTTTCCACATTTGCAAAATGGGGACCATCACAGGGTGACTGCCGGGAGTGAATGAGGGATGTGAAGTCGTCAGCCCAGGACCTGGCACAGAGCAAATGCCCGTGGTCACCATGGCCCTTCTAGATGAAGGCAGCCCCTCTGGACTCCAGGCTTGGTGGGGGAGCCTTTGGACTGGACTTGGTTGTAAAACATACACCTGTAGCTTTTAGGGGTGCATCCCATCCCTCTGTCCTTGTGCTGGAGGTGGGATTTGGGGGGCCATGGTACCCAAGGCTTTGGACATACGTGTTTCTGGGCTTCTGGGCTCGATGTGTAGATGAGCCTCCTCAGAGAACGAGCCCTGGCCTTGGCAGCCTTGCCCAGGAGAGCCTGGTGCCTGGGGGCCGACACAGCCAGCCTGAGGCCCAGCTTTCTAGCTGGGAGACCCTCGTGATGGAGTTCATCTCTGAGCCTGGCTTCCTAATCTGAAAAATGGACATAAATGTACTCTCAGGCCATGGATTGTGAGGACCCAGTCATTTCACAAATGATTAGTGGCCGAATATTCCTTGTCTAGCATGGATGACAGCAGCCGACCCCAGGATACCAGAGAGTTAGGCAGTGGTGGGTATCACGAAGCGAATACCACAGCTCATGAGAGAGGGCAGCAGGCGTGGTTTACCGGAGCTGCAGGGTTGGGAAGGACACCTTGGAGGAGGCGTGAGCCTGAGTCCTGGAAAGAGAGAGCTGCCGGCTGAAGGGGGTCCCAGGGGAGCAGCTGGGAGCCCAGCGCCGCAGTGGGGTTGGGGAGGGTGGGGACATGGGTCCGGGAGGAACAGGGTCCTTGCGGGCTCTGCCTACAGAATCGGAATCTAGTCTTTGAGTATCCTCCAGGAGGCTGCTTGGAGGGCTTTGCCAGTGACAAGGGCCTGGGGTACGTGGGGCAGGAGACAGGATGGTGGTGGTCGGCATGGAGGTGGTGAGAAGTCCTGTTTGGGCCGTGTTTAGAGCTATCGCTGACAGTTGGGAAGGTGTGAGAAGGCAAAGAGAAGCCCTAAGCAGCCCCAATTCTGTGTAGCTTGATGCCATTGACTGAGGTGGTGCAGATGTGGGAAGAGGGATTTGCTGTCGGGGGCCTGGCAGATGCCTGTTAGCCTCTAAGAGGAGGCCTGGAGTAGGCGTCTGGGTCTGAGCATCTAGAGCCGGGGGCGGGGCCTGGCTGCTGAAATAGACCAGGGAGTGGTCAGCACTCAATGGGTCCACCCTGGGTCACCAAGGCAGGAGTGTGGGTGAAGGTGAGAAAAGAGGGCTGGCTGGTTCTGGGCAGACCAGCAGGGGTTGGCGGGGCGGGGGNGGCTAAGAGGACGGAATGGGCCCCGGGTCTTTGTGCCTTGCTCAGGGCTGCTTCAGTGGGGTGGGTGGCGGGTCGCCAGGGCTGGAGAAGGAATGGGAATCCGATGTGGAGGTGCCCCATGAGGGGCTCACGGAAGCACAGAGGTGGGGTCCCCGGTCTGAGCCCCCCAGCCCGGAGGGAAGGGTGTGGAGCTGCACCGTCTGGTTGCTGAGCCGCACGCAGCACCTCCCTTCCCTCTTGCGGAGTGTTGCGGGGAAGGGAGCCGAGACGGGGAGAGCGGGCGGGGGCTCGACGTCAGGGAAGGCTCGAGAAGAGGAAGATGAGTCTGGTTTGCGCCCCGTGTCCCTCGTGAGCTGGAAATGGTCCCAGAGAGGGAGGCTGACAGCAGCGAGGGCCTTGACAAGGTGCCAGGCTGCTTGTCCCTTATCAGAGAAGGCGGGCCCTCTCCCGACTCGTGTGTCGTTCTGGATCTACTTCTGTGAGGAAGTGCGCACAAGGCCATCAGCTGCCCGTGGGGTGGGATGGGCGCGAGGTGGGGGTGTGCGGGGTGTAGCTGGACGCCGAGCACGTGGGCAGGGTCTTCAGTGCAGGGTGGGAAGCCCGCTCAGGACCTGGGTGATGGGGCGGGTGCCCAGCGGAGGACGGCTGCATTTCTGTCCCCCTGTGAGGGCCGGTGGGTTCGAAGGGAGCCTGAGTGGGGCTGGCTCCCAGAGCTGGGGGAGGGGGTGTCACCTTCCCACCATCCTGGGCCAGAGAGGCCCCAGAGACCAAGTAGAGCTCTGCACCTGTGTTCCTGGCTCACGGGGGGCCGAAGCCAGGCTGTGGCCATGGGGGTGGGTGGGGGGTGGGAACAGAGAGGGCTTCACTGCCAAGAGCCCCTGGCAGGAGCTGTGGATGCAAGGAGAGCACAGGTGTGCCCTAGACCTGCCCCAACTGTTTAACAAGCAGTAAGCACCTGCTAAGTACACGGCATTTGCAGGAATGGGGAGATGAAAAAGGCAAGATGCTTCCCTTTAGGAAACTTCCAGAGGCGCCTGGGTGGCTCAGTCGTTAAACGTCCAGCTCTTGATTTCTTTGGCTCAGGTCATGATCTCCTGGTTCGTGCATTTGAGCCCTACATGGGGCTCTGCACTAATCGTGAGGGGCCTGCTTGGGATTCTCTCTCTCTCTCTCTCTCTCTCTCTCTCTCTCTGCCCCTCCCCTGATTGCTCTCTCTCAAAATAAATATATAAACTTAAAAAAAAGAACTTCCAACCTGAGGCGCCTGGCTGCCTTAGTCTGTGGAATGTGCAACTCTTGAGCTTGGGGTTGTGAGTTCGAGTCCCAGCCTGGGTGTAATGACTTTAAAAAGTCTTTTTAAAAAAAGAAGAAAAGAAAGAAAGAAACTTCAACCTAGTGGGGGAAACAGGGATCTCAGGCCAGCTGTCAGAGGAAGCCCGAGGAGAGACTCCAGGGGGAGCTCAGGTAAGGCTCCAGGGAGGAGATGGCATTGGAGTGGGGCCTTGAATGATGGGCAGAGGACAAAGGGCGTTCTGGTGGGGCCTGCTGTGAGCAGAGGTGTGGAGGTATGGGTCACAGGAGGCGGGGCTGGAAGAGCAGGCGGCGGGGGGCGGGGGCTGGTCTGCAGAAGGCTCTGAGCGACTCCACTCTGTAACGCTGCACGTCCCCTCGACGCGACACAACTGCATGTAATTATCTGCAAAATGTATGCTTCGCGTCTGTCTGCTCTGCTAGTAGATGGGCCCCCGGAAGACAGGGACCCGCTCGATGCTGCATCCCTGTGCCAGTGAGACTGGCGTGCAGCAGGCACCCTGTAAACGTGGCATCAGTTGCCAGGAAAGATGCTTAATTGGTGCCTCTGTGTGTGTGTCGGAGAGACAGAGAGACACAGAGATAGCCAGATTGGGTTTTAGGAAACGCAGACAGCTGTCTGGGTGCTGGGTCAGAAGCTGGGTGCCAGTGATAGGGCTGGGGCCGTGGCCCAGGTCAGAAATGTGGGATGCCCTCTGCGGGGCAGAGAGAGACCCTGGGCTGGGAAGGGCGTGATCCAGGCAGGACCTGGTGCCAAGGGAGAGGGATGAGTTCTCAGCGACCCGGGGGGAGGGACTGCCGCTCTGTGCCCAGGGCAGGTGTGCGTGGGCTCAGCTGTGGGTGCTGAGTCTGCGGGGCTCTGCAGGGCAGACATTTGCACCTGGCTGGTGGCAAGCCTGGCAGGGCTGCTGGCACCCAGTCCCAGTGGAGTGGGGGAGCCTGGGCTGCGGGGACCTCCAGAAACCCTTGTTCGCGGGCCCCGGTGCTCCGGCCCCAAGCTCCCTTCCTTCTGTGCTCTGCGTTCCAGCTGCGCTGGCCTTTCCGGTCCTCAGGCTCCCTGGACCACTGAATGGTAGGATCCGGCCCTCCTCCCAGAACCCTGTTCCCCAGTGGGAATCCCTCATTGTCCTTCGGAGCTCGGCTGAGGCCTCACTTCCTCTAAGAGCCCTCCCCCGGCCCCTGGACCTGCCAGGGCCCCCCGGGTGCTCTGAGCACTCAGCGTCCCCTGGCCGTGGGGGCTGCACGTATGACAGCAGCAGCCCCAGATCGTTAGATGGGGGGACGTTAGGGGGGCAGCCACTATATTGGAAGGTGGGGTGCCAAGGGACTGTTTGCAGACACAGCTTCTCTTCACGTGGGGCCCCTTGGTGGGGGCCGAGGCCTGCCTCTACACACGGCACTCGCCATTGCTGCTCCTTGCGTGTCCGCCCTGTCCCCTGGCACCCCTAGGAGGGTGCCGCAGGCTGCGGGGCCTGGGATGCATCTGGGAATGGCTGCCACGAGTTCGAGGCCTCCCTGTGGAAGGATAGCGTTGATGCGGAAGCAGGCCACGGCTCCCGAGAGAGTCTGGTGGGGGCCGAGGGGAGGCTGGGATGCAGAGAGGCCGGATGGCTGGGATGGGGACCTCAGAGCAGTTTTGAGGGCACTGGGGCCGGGACAGAAGTGTGGAGACGATGTGGAGGAGAGGGAAAGGAGGGTGTGGTTAGGGCGGCCGAGAACCAAGGGAGAGAGGGAAGCCCCGGGAAACCCGAAAACAGCTGCAGCTGAGGACCCAGCGTCCTCGTGGGGCCGGCGAGGCCCAGATCGGGGCTGGGCTGCAAGGCTGCTCGCCGTGGCCTGTGTTGGTCACTCGTTCGGCAGACGTCATCACCGGAGCCTTCTGTGCTCCCAAGCCCTGTGCCGGGCGCCGGGGTGCTCCAGTGAGCAAGACAGAACTGGGCCCTTCGTCCCGGGGCGTGTCCTGGCACGACCGACCCTGATGAAACATTCGAACGACCCTGTGTGTCCAGCAGTTGGGGACTGCGAGAAGCAGGATGGAACAGCCAGCCATACAGTGAATCAGTGATGCGCTTCGTTTATTCTTCGAAAGAGACGCTTACGACCTGTTGGTTGCAAAGCAGGTAGCACGGCTCCGGTGGCTGTCGGAAAAATCTACCTCCTTTTTGTAAGGAAGCAAAGATCGACATCTTTGATCCCTCCGTCTCTCTGTCCGTCCGCACAGACACAGGGCCGGGAGGCTGTTTTTCCAGGTGCTCATCCCCGCGTGGTGGGGATGTGAGGGTTATCGCGAAGTCCTTACTGCTTTCCCCGCTCCCCAAAAAACAGTTGTGAAAATGTTAAGCACTGGTGAACCACAAAAGAAAGAGAAAGTGATTGTGGTTAAGATTTCACTTTGCCTTTTGGTTTTCATTTTTGACTTTTAAATCCTTCTACAGCGTCCACATACTATTTTGTAGTAAGAAAAAAAAAAAGAAACTGGTAAAGGGTTTCCCCTGAAGAGCACTGAGTCCCATGTACCTCTGGCACAGAGGCAGGAGGGAGAGAAGGGAGGAGGGGACCTACTGAGACATGTCGGACAAAGGACGCAAGGGGAGCTCTCAGCACAGGGTATGGCTCAGAGTCTCCCCCNCACCAGAAGGCTGGGGATGGATGATGAGGACTCCCGCAGGCTGGACTCCGTGAGGGAAGGCTGTGGGGTTCCCTGGTGGGCATCTGGGCATCCACAGTCTCCCTGGGCCAGTGGTGACCCCTGGGAACCAGGTCCTGCTCCTAGGACCCCATCGGACACAGTTTGGGTCTAGAATTCAACTCCAGAGTTGAGGTGCCCTTTCTCCCACCCGCAGCCTGGGATGGGGGTACCGCTGGTGATAAGCAGGAACGGTCCCCAGGGCTTGTGACGCTGCGAAGGCCGTTCCCCTACTCGACAAAGGGGCAGAGCCCGGAGCCCCAGCTTCACCCGCCACCCACTCTGAGCAAGGGGTTTGGGGGGCACTGTGCCCAGCACCAGAGGGGCCCAGGACAGGACAGGGTCTCTAGGGAACACAGGGGCAGCGAGGACTCGGGAATCAGGCAGATCTGTGTGACCGTGGACAACGGTCTTCACCTCTCCAACCCCCTCCCGTCTCGCCCCTGTGCGTGTGGCTGGCAGCCCGGGACCGCGGCATGAGAAACCGTGCCTGGCGGGAAGTTGGCGCTCCACGAACAGAAAGAAGGGGGAGGTGCATCCCCCTCACAGGACAGCCAGCCGTCCCCCTGGCTCTGGTCTCGGCTCTCTCCCCTCCACCCGCTGCCACCGCTTGGGGACACGGAGCACCCTGTCCAGCGGGACCTTTGCTGACCTCTAGGGATGGGTGTGGACAAGTCCCTTTTCCCTCCGTATTTGCTTGGGACTAGGGTGGGGCTTTTCAGAAGGGACACTGGCAAGGCAGGCGGAGGGCAGGCGGCCCATCCCCAGATAACCAGAGCCCAGCCTCAGTTGGACCAGGCTGCTCAGACCTCCACCTGGGGGCTTAGGGGTTGGTCTGATCTCTGGGCAGACCCTTCTCGGATCTCTGCCAGGGGTGGGGAGCGGGGTGGTCCAAGTGCATGGGCTCTGGAGTCCGCTCTTCTCGCCATTGTGTGACCTTGAGCCAGTTGCTTGACCTGTCTGAGCCTCCGTTTCCTCCGGCATAAATTGGGGACAAGCAAACTCTGGTCTCACAGGGGTGACCGCCCGGTCCTTTGAAGGGGAGCCACTCGGTGCAGGGCTCTGCCTCCATTATCTCATTCAGTCTTCACCAGCCACCCACGGGGAGCATGCGCAGTGACGGAGGCGCAGAGGGTGAGGCCTCGGGGGGGATTGCGCCCCCAGGCTGTCGGGCCCCAGCAGGGACGTCCTCACCGCTGAGCTCGGCGATGGCGTCCGCTCCTGGTGGAGGTTTTAGGAGCACACGGGAGAGCCTTTAGGAACCTGCCGAGGACAGGGTGGGGGGGCCTTGCCGGTGGGGTGACGAGGGCCCCTGGGAAGGCTCTGAGGGGGTGAGGGGCTCGTCCCATTGCTGCCAGCTGACCCCAGGCCCGGCCTCCAGCCTGGACCACACTGGCCTGGTGAGTCCTCCTTGCACCTTCCTGACCCCCGCACCCACCCTGCCATCTCCTCATCTGCTCCAGGTCCCAGAAGCTGCCTGCACCCCGACCCTTCGGGGTGTCCCCAAGAGTCCTTGGAGCTGGTGGTTCCTGAGCCCAGCCTGTGTGTCTGTGTGAAGTACTTAAAAGCATGTCTCGCTTCATCCTCACCATGGGCCAACTATGTCCCCATTTCACAGAGGAGGAAACTGAGACCCTGGTGGGTGACGACACTGGCCAGACAGGGAGGTGCTGGTCTCTTCCCGCTGAAGCTCACACTCCTGTGGCCCCTCCCTGAGGCCTTACCTGAAACCTCAGGGCGGCCCTGGCTGCCTTGTGCTGTCGCCACTCGGGTGGCCGGAGAGCCCTCCCTCTCCGGCGTCAGAGTCCGTCTCTCCAGCACTGGCCCCCGGCCCTGGCCCTGCCTCAGAGGCACCCACTTCCAGAGCCCCGTTTCTGTCCGGGAGGCAGGGCCAGCCGTGCAAAGTCCAGGCAGAGGCAGCATCGCAAGGACATTAATGACAGTTCTGGCTCACAGCCATGTGCCAGCCTGCAGGACAGCTATCCACGCACCCTCGGAGTCCCCAGGGTGAGCTGAGAAAGTGACATCGCCCCTCATCGTAGGGATGAGGAACTGGGGGGAGGGGACGTGCGCAAGGTCCCCGGCTCACCTCGTGAGTCAGGATGGAACCGGAGTTGATGTGCCGCGGGTGCTACGCTGTCAGCATGACGAGGCACTTCCTGCTGGGCTAGAGAAAGGCTTCTCTGCCGTAGTGGGAGTTGCTTGTGGCCAGTGGGCTCACGACTGTCCTCTGTGTCTGGGCAGCGCATCTCAGTGACCGGCAGCCTCAGGCCCCAAATCCACGCATTAGCCTCCCTTCCATTCCCCAAATCCAACCCGCAGACAGGTCCTGTTGGGTCCCTTTCCAGATTATAACCCCGATCTGCCCACTTCTCCCCTACCTGCTCTGTGGCCGCCTCGTCTCAGCCACTCTCAGCTCGTACCGGACCAGTGTGGCAGCCTCCCCTCTGGTCTCTCGACTCCACTCTGCCCTCCAAACCCCGGTTGCACGCTGAGCTGATCCAGGGTAAGTCCCATCATATTCTCCAAGAGGCTTCTTGCTACTAGCGGGTCAGTCCACCACGTGATCCGACTCCTCTGATCTCTGTGCCCCGCCCCACTTACTGTGCTTCAGTCACGCTGCCCTCCCCGCTGGCCCTCTAAGATGACAAACTCATTCCTGCCCCAGGGCCTTTGTACCTGCTGTTTCCTCTGCTTGGACTTCTGGGGCTCCGGGCTGAGCGGTGGCTCTGTCTGGTAGTTCAGGGCTCAGCTCAAATGACGCCACCTCCACGGAGCCCTCCCTGCTTTCTCTGAGTTGCTGCTGCGGGAAGTGTCCACCAGGCCAGCTCTTCTCCATCCTGCCTTCTGTGCTAGTTGCCTGTAGGACACTCATCAGGATCTGAATTTATTATCTATTGATTTGTTTACTTGGTTATCATCTCTCTCAGGAGAATGTAAGCTCGGTTGGAGGGCAGGAAGCAGGTTTGTTGTGATCCCCACCGAACCTCCAGGGTCTGGAATAGTGACTGCCCCAGAGTAGGGAGGTGCCCGATACCTATTTGTTGAGTGAACCAATGAATAAAACTCCCTGTCCCTGGAGTCATCCTAGAAAAATCTGGATAACAGGTGCTGGATGGAGCCCTGGGTGCCGGGTTTTCCCTCCCCCAACTCTAATGCGGGAGCTCTGGGGCCCCGTGAAGGGCCACCCTGGCGGGATGACGTCCCAGAGCCCAGGTTCTGAGGTTTTGTGGTTCTGCGGCTCACTCGGCACCCTCGAGGCAGACTGTGTGAACTTGACCTTGAGCAGCCTGGGTTTAAGGGAGATTCCCAAAGGGCAGAGAGGCAGAGCAGGAAGGAAAGACTCAGAGCAGGCGCTGCCTTGCGTTTGCTAACACAGAGACGCCACCCTCTGGGGCGGGATAAGTGTCCTTCCTGGCACTGAAGCCCCTCCCAGAAATAGAACCCACACACCCCCCCCCT
>NW_027530625.1:5833052-5836337 GCF_008692635.1 Crocuta crocuta
GAGCGCCCCACCCCCCCACCGGGCCTCCTCTCTTTCATTGATGGGGGTTAGGGTTCAGTCACAGCCGCCTTCCCCATGCCTACAGAATCCACAGGAAGTGGGGCCATTGAGCCAACAGCGTGTGCCTTCCATGAGCGAGGCACTGTTCTCTCCAGATGCCAATGAGCTCCCTGCCCTTATGGAGTTTACAGTCAGGCTAGGAGACAGCTGAGTGAACAAACAGATGTGCGTTGAGAACCAGCCAGCCATAAGGGTTCTGAAAGAAGTGAGGGCGAGTGTGATACAGCGAGACTAGTCTACAGGGGTATTTGGGGTTGGCATTGGGGCAAGACCCGAGGGAGAGGGAGGCAGCCAGGGAAGAGCTGAGAGAACGCCCCGGCAGAGGGCACAGCAAGGGCCCAGCCCCTGGGGCGGGCACAGCCTGGCTGCTCAGGGGGCGGGAGCACACAGAGAAATGAATGGAGAGTGGGGGGCTGGGGTGGGGGTAGGGCGGAAGCTAGAGTAAGCACTTTTTTAAAAAGTTTTTTTATTTATAAGAGAGAGTGAGCTGGGGAGGGACAGAGAGAGGGAGAGAGAGGGAGGGAGGGAGGGAATCCTAAGCGGGCTCTGTGCTTGACAGCTCAGAGCCTGATGTGGGGCTCAATCTCATGAACTGTGAGATCATGACCTGAGCAGAGATCAAGAGTTAGACGCTTAACTCACTGGGCCACCCAGGAACCCCCCAAAATTCTGTTTGTTTTTTTAATTTAAGAAAAATGTTTATTTTTGAGAGGCAGAGACAGAGTGCAAGTAGCGGATGGGCAGAGAGACACACACACACACACACACACACACACAGAATCTGAAGCAGGTTCCAGGCTCTGAGCTGTAAGCACAGAGCTCAGTGCGAGGCTCGAACTCACAAACTGCAGCTCATGAGCTGTGCAGAAGTTGGATGCTTCACCGACTGAGCCACCCAGGCGCCCCTCAAAATTCTGTTTTTTAAGTGATCTCTCCACCCAAAGCAGGGTTCAAATTCACAACCCTGAGATCGAGAGTCATACGCTGTACCCACTGAGCCAGCCAGATGACCCTGTTCTCTATTTTAAACTAAGCATGAGGCCTATGCAGAGGAAGGGCAGCGTTGAGGGGAGGAGGAGCCGGTGGCTGGGCAGCCCCCATTCCTCTGGGAATAGAATCCCTCCTCCCCATGGAGCACCCACTGGGAACCTCTGAGGTGGGCTGACCAATCCCCTGGTCTTAGGGAGGGACACATGCCCAGACCTGGCCAATCAGAAGGCTCCTGCCTCCTTGTCTGCTGTGATTGGTTCAGGAACGAGCATGTGACCCAGGCTGTGCAGGTGAGTGTGACCTGGGTACTTCCTGTTGGCACTATTGGGTAGATAGTCCTTCTGCCAGGCTTCTGGGACAGTGTTGTCCTGGGGAGGGTAGTGGCAGGGCCAGCTGTGTCATTACAGGGCCCAGCGCCAAATGCGGGGCCCTCTGCTCGAAAAGCAGGGAAAAGTGCCATTAAAAGTACACAGAACGCTTTTACGTCTTTTTAAAAAAATTTTTTTAAAATATTTTATTTATTTCTGAGAGAGAGAGAGAGACAGCGTGAGCAGGGGAGGGTCAGAGAGAGAGGGAGAATCACAGAATCTGAAACAGACTCCAGACTCTTAGCTGTCAGCACAGAGCCCGACTCTAGGCTCGAACCCACCAACCATGAAATCATGACCTGAGCCGAAGTCAGACGCTTAACCGACTGAGCCACCCAGGCGCCTCAGAATGCTTTTACTTCTACAGGCTCTCTCCCAACTTGTCGTGGTGTTTTTTTATTTGCTGCTTAATGTTCTAAGTAAAGAAAACCAAAAATTTTAAATGAGTCGCAGGAATTTTACCGTTCATCTCTATATTGTGCAGTAGCGGTTTGAAAGGCAAAATCAGAGCGTCTCGTCCCTGTGCAGAATCACCAAAATTATACAATTCTTTTATTTTGTGGCTTGTCCCCGAGGGTGCCTTGAGCTGGCCGGAGAAGACAGACACAAGGCGGTCCCGGGGAGGGTTACAGGTGGAGGAAGAAGGTTCTCGGCCACACAGAGCTGACTCAGGGAGTGCTTTTGGGCTTGGGGATATTGCACACGCTCCCAGGCAGGCACCCCGCTACCCCTGCTGTGCGTGAGTGCCCAAGTGCACAGCCCCTAAGCGGGCCTAAGGGTTGCTGACTTACCCCTCCCACTGCCCCCCCCCCCCCCTTNCCGTAGGCCCTTACCTCCACCTACAGCAGAGGGGTGATCCAAGGATCTCAGGCCCCAGATGGGGCAGGTGACGGGCTCACTCCTGCTTCCACCGGGTCTCTGCCTGCCGGACGGCAGTGGTGCTGCCAATCTGGGGCGGCGATGGCCGCTGACGCACCCTGTGATACCTGACCCCAACCTTGCCTGTGCCTGGGGTGGAGGGTGGCAGTGGAGGGGGAGGCCAGGCAGGGCCACGGTGCCAGGGGGTAGGGGGGAGCTGAGAACATGTCCCAGGGAGGCAGGGAGGTGGCGGGAGGCAGGACAGCCCTTGGCTTGAAGCTCCAAGTCCTTGGCGCGGGCTCCATTGTCCCATCAGACGTCACTTAGAAAACACAGATTCAAAGACAAATGGTTATGAATTTCAAGGCAGCAGCTGCAGAACGTTAAACCCCAAGCATGGGGTCCTTTGAACGTGAGGCCCTGTGTGACCACACTCAGTGGCCCCAGGCCTGTGAAGCTGGGTCTGGCCGGTGGCCGTCTTGCTCACGCTCCCAGAGCCAAGTTAAGGAGAGACAGGAAGTACCAAGGGACAGCGAGCAAGCAGTGGTGTGGCGTCACGTGAGCCTCTGGGTCCAGTTGTGTCTGTAGCTCAGACACCCCATGGACTTCCCAGGTCCTGAGCCAGCGAATCCCTTCTCTGCTCAAGCCAGCTCTGGTTGGGTTTCCAAGGCCTGGGCGCCACAAGACCCACGGAGGTGAGGATCCAGGCCTGGCCTTCCGGATACCTGGCTTCCTTTCTGACTTAAAAGGGTTTTGTAACTGTCCATCCAGCCGGAGTGTCTGCAGGCCAGAGATCTAACTGCCCTCCCCGCGTGGACCTGTTCTGTTCTGAGCCGGGTCCTTTATCTGTCTCAGACCTCCAGTTCTTTCTCGGGAGAAAGGGAGGCTTTATTCCTGAGCCTTCCCAGCATTTCCCAGGCTGTGGGTGTTGATGTGGGTGTTGAAGGAGAATCTCCAGTTCCGCGCTGGGGTGTGTGTGTGTGTGTGTGTGTGTGTGTGTGTGTGTGTG
>NW_027530625.1:5836414-5837695 GCF_008692635.1 Crocuta crocuta
GGGAAGGGCCTGGGGGTGGGAAGGCAGGCAAGCAATCTCTCACCAACTATTTTGCCTTTAAACCAGTCCTTAGGGGCGCCGGGGTGCCTCAGTGGGTTAAGGGTCAGATTATTGATCTCAGCTCAGGTCACGATCTCACAGGTTGTGGGATCGAGCCCCACACTGGGCTCTGCGCTGACAGAACAGCCTGCTGGGAATTCTCTGTCTCTCCCTCTCTGCCCCTCCCCAACTTGTGTGCACACGCTCTCTCAATCTCTCTCTCTCAAAACAAATAAATAAACAAACATTAAAGAAATTAAAAGTAAGGGCGCCTGGGTGGCTCAGTCAGTTAAACATTCGGCTTTGGCTCCGGTCATGATCTCATGGTCTGTGAGTTCGAGCCCCACATCAGGCTCTGTGCTGATAGCTCAGAGCCTGGAGCCTGCCTCAGATTCTGCGTCCCCCTCTCTCTACCCCTCCTCCGCTCATGCTCTGTCTCTCTCCTTCTCCCTCAAAAATAAACAATAAAATTTTTTTTTCAAAAAATAAATAAAATAAACCACTCCTTAGAATGGACGAATAGCCAGCCCATTCAGTCATCCATCCGTCCATCCATCCATTCATTCAATCACCAGGCTCACATCCTGAATGAAATTGGTAAACACACCTTGAGTAAATGTTGGCTGTCGGGCATAGCCAGGCCTTGAAGATACCCAGGCACCTTCCCGGAGATTAACATATTTGAAAACATGACTGCCAATGATGGAGAGACTAAAAAAAAAAAAATCCAACCAAGTTTAAAGTTTATGGGGCACTCACTCTGCCCTCCTTCCCCAGCCTCAGAGTAAAAAGATCTCCATGTGGGTCTGGAAAAAGGTACATCTTCGTAATTCTTCGGCCATCAATTTTGTTCAACAGGAGAGAGTCAGTAGAAAAACCTATCTTGCATTTTGCAGTGAAGGCTTATCATCTGGGCAGAGCTGACTGGTGACAAGGAACCTCCTGGATACCAGGGGTGGGGTTCTAGAAGGCTCACCGCACAGGTGAGTGCTCATGGGCATCCTCGTTTTGTGGACAAGGTCCCGGAGACTTGGAGAGGGGAAGTGAAGAGCGTATGGCTCCCTAGAAAGTGACAGAACCCGGTTGGCACTCAGGTCTGTGTGGGGCCCGTGAGACGGGGCTTCGGACAGGCGCCCCCACTGGGGATGGCCGCGGGAAGCCCTCATTGCCAGGCCTTAGGTATGCTGGTCCACCTCTGCTCATCTGGTATCACAACTTCCAAGGAGGGGACGTCACACAAGG
>NW_027530625.1:5837726-5865001 GCF_008692635.1 Crocuta crocuta
CGCTGCCACCACCCCTCTTTGCTGAGCATCCTTGGATGCCTGGCTCTGGGGCTCAGGCCATTAAGAAGAGGGACGGAGCTCCAATTGGCCTGGGGCCTCAGCCTGCCCGGTTTGACTGGGGAAACTGGTCCGGGCAGCTGACCCAGACTGTGGTTGTACTGGTTTATCTCCTCCCTCTTCCCCGCCCCCCCCCCAGGGGTGGGGGGCGTTCCTCCCTCCTCCCACTGACCTGGGGGAAGGAAGGAAGTTCCTACACCAGTAATCATACCATTGCTTGAGTGCTTGCTGTGTGCCAGACACCGCTCAGAGTTCCCTCGTGGGTCGTAACCGCATCCTCCTGTCCCCGCCTGCTTTTCTGGTCCCCTCTCTGGCCACTGTCCCGCTTGGCCCCTGCCTCAGGCATGCGAGTTGTCTTCTTGGTCCTTGAACACATCAAAGTAGTTCCTGTGTGTTCCGCCGCCGCCCAGACTGCTCTTCCACTGTCATTTGTCCGGCTGGCGTGGTAGAAATTTCTAGTGCCCTGCCACCTGTGCTTTACCTTTCCTTCCAAGGCCCCCAAGAGCACTGCCCTGGAGGGTCCCCTTGCTGTTAGTCAATATCATGCGACGAATTCTGGCCAATGGGCTGTGAGTTTAGGGGAGGCAAATCACCTCCTCTTTTCTTTTTTTAATGTTTTTTTTTTAATTTTTTAATGTTTTTTTTTTTATTTATTTCTAGGAGAGAGAGAGAGAGACAGTGTGAGCAGGGGAGGGTCAGAGAGAGAGGGAGTCACAGACTGAAACAGGCTCCAGGCTCTGAGCTGGCAGTCAGCACAGAGCCGGCCGCGGGGCTTGAACCCACGAATCGCGAGATCATGACCTGAGCGAAAGTCGGACGCTTAACCGACTAAGCCACCGAGGCGCCCCTGTTTTTTATTTATTCTTGAGAGAGAGAGTGCGCCAGCAGGGAAGGGGCAGAGAAAGAGGGAGACAGAGGGTATAAAGCAGGCTCTGCACTGACAGGGGTGAGCCCGGGGCTTGAATCCACAAACCAGGAGATCGTGACCTGAGCCAAAGTGGGACCCACAACTGACTGAGGCCCCCAGGCGCCCCGAAGGGAATCGCTTCCTGACTGAGTGATGAAAGGCTATTGAGGGACTCTGTGCTCCTGAATCACTGAGTCACCTCGTGGAGGACAGCAGCCTGGGAGAATTGTCAGTTTAGCTGGATTTTGCATAGTCAAGAAATCCATTTTTTGGGCCACCTGGATGGCTCAGTCGGTTAAGCATCCGACTTCGGCTCAGGTCATGATCTCGTTGTTCGTGGGTTCGAGCCCTGCATCAGGCCCTGTGCTGACAGCTCAGAGCCTGGAGCCTACTTCGCATTCTCTCTCTCTCTCTCTCTCTCTCTCTGACCCTCCCCTGCTCACGCTGTCTCTCTCTCTCTCTCAGAAATAAATAAAAAAACATTAAAAAAAGAAATGCATTTTTGTCGTGTTAAGTCTCTGACATGGGGGATTGATTTGTTATCACTGCATAGCCTCTCCTATACTGACTAATCTAGCTGACCCATCTGGGTCTCGGCACAAACATCAGTGTGACACCAGCTCTGAAGTGGTGCCACCCCTTTCTCTCTAGTCCTGTCTAGCCCTGTTTTATTTTTCTGTAACATGTAACTTAATGCATGTGGGTTTCATTGCTCATTGTCTGTTTCCCTTACTAAAGTGTAAGCTCCATGACCACAGGGCCCTTGACTGTCTTGTTCCCGGCTGCATCTTTGGTGCTGAGCACAGTGTCTGGCATCTAGATGTACTCGATAAATATTTGAATGGCTGAACGCATGGGTTTTTTGAATGACTGAGCAAAACAGGCAGGTGACTGTGCTTATAGGTCGATGTGGAATCTGATATTGCCTCTGCATTTTTCTTTAAAATATGTATTTTTAAATGTTTATTCTTATTTTTGAGAGAGAGAGAGAGAGAGAGAGAGAGCGTGAGCAGGGGAGGACCACAGAGAAAGGGAGGCACAGAATTCTGAAACAGGCTCCAGGCTCCGAGCTGTCAGAGCCTGATGTGGGGCTCAAGCTCATGAACTGCAGGATCATGACCTGAGCCGAAGTCAGACGCTTAACGGGCTGAGCCCCCCAGACTCCTCTACTCCTCTCCTCTTAACTCTATCTTTACAGGCGAGGGAATATGGGCTTCCTGGGAGAGTGACTCAGTCCAGGTCTCAACGTAAGCCTGGGGCTGACCCAGAGCCTGCCCCTCGGTCTCCAGACTCCTGATCCAGTGCTCTTTGGGCCGGGCTTTGCCACTTGCTCTTTGGTTTCAGCCTAAGTTGCTGAAAATGTTTCTCAAGCACATTTGCCTGTTAGTACCCTCCTCCAAGTCATGTAGAAACTCTGAGCAAATCGGTCCAGCGATGATTGATGGGTAGGACGGGGCGGAGCCAGGCCAGGGGTCAAGGACGAGCGCGGGAACAAGGCTCCTGCCAGGAGCATCCTTGAGATGAGCTGTCGTTTTTGTCTCACGCTTCTTTTAACCAAGACAGAGCGCAGGAGGGTGAATTCTGGCGAACCCAGGCTTCGGGGTGCGTGTTCTGTGTGTCAGGGGGTGAGCCTGCCCCAGACAGGCTGACGACAGCGGCTCCCTGTCTCTGCTCTGTAGCCTGCCGGACGTACATCGATTACAGCACCTGTCAACGTCACATTCTCTGACAAGTGTCGTGTTAGTGTTTTCTTCTAAATATATAAAAGTGATCATTGCAGAAAATCTGGAAAATCTAGAAATGTATGAAGGATCAAGCAAAGGTTATCCGTGGAATCCTCACCTAGTAATAATCACTTAAGCACTTTAGAGCCTTTTTTTTTTTTACCTGTATGTAAGAAAAGCTCATGTTACCTGTACCCCCGATGTCCCCAGACCCCACCAGCTGCATGTCTGAAGGTGGGCATGATAACCTCAGCCTCCGCCCCCTCCATCCCACCGGCCAGCACCCCTTCATCACCCCAGCTTCCCCTCAAAGCCTTTGCAGTTGTAACTGAGAGTGCCTCAAGAGGCCACACATGAGCTCCAGCCAAGTTCTTCTCCAGCCAAGGCTGGCCTCCTTGCGGCTATCCGCTGCCCTTAATCCCGCCAACGGTGGCCCATGTCACTATCCTGCCGCAGAGCCTGCTGGGAGAACCCCGCCCCCCTGCCCTGGGGGCTGCAGCCTCCCCTCCCCTGGGGATTCCCGAGTGGCAAACCTTCGAGGCACCAGATAGCCTTGGAGCCTGCTTATCCCAGCTAGGCGCTAGGAGGAAGGAGAATGTCCCTTCTTGAGGGCTGTGTGGCTGCACTTAGTCGCCAAGCCCTGAAGCAGGGTCTCCCCAAGTCCCACATCTAAAAGCTTCCTTTAGCTTGGCTTGCAGCCCCTCTCTCTGATCTGCCGCCCTCCTCTGAGAAGGGCGCCCCTTCTCTGCCCAGGAGCTCCCCACGGGGACTACCAACCCCCCTCCAGCCCTGGCCACAGCTTGGGGACAGAACACAGGCTTGGGATATGACGGGGTCCCTCCTTGAGATTTTCTGCGTTGAAATAAGAGGACAGTCTCTGTTGGGTGGCAAAGTTATGAGGCGGAAAGCCAGGAGCTGCCGTCGGTAGCTGTAGGGAGAAATGGGTCCTCAGTCGGGCAGTGGGAGCCTCAAGTGCAGAGAAGAAAGTCACAGGATAGGGGCGCTTGGGTGGCTCAGTCAGTTGAGGGTCCCACTTCAGCTCAGGTCATGGTCTCACGGCTCGTGGGCTCCAGCCCCGCATCGGGCTGTGTGCTGACAGCTCACAGCCTGGAGCCTGCTTCGGATTCTGTGTCTCCCTCTCTCTCTGCCCCTCCCCCGCTCATGCTTTGTCTCGCTCTCAAAAATAAACAAATTTTTAAAAATATTCAAAAAGATACAAAGTCACAGCACACACACACACATTCACACGCAGATTGAGAGAGAGAGAAAGAGAGAGGTGGCCATCCAGACGACGTGCTCCTGGATCCCGCTGTACCTGAAGCCGCAGGTACTCCTGCCCCCCCCGCACAGTTTAGTTCCAGGAGCCAAGAAATCCCACCTTTTGCCCAAGCTGGTTCCAGTGAGGTTGCTCTCTCCTACCAAGAGTCCTGAAGAATACCGGGAATAGGTTAGTCCCTGCCTCGGGTTGGGTGGGATACAACACAGACACCACTGTCCTGTGTGTCTCGCTATCCACTGTCCCAGGGTCCCAGAGCACGAAGCAGTGAAGTGGGGGGAGAGGGGTGCTCCCAACCTGCTAGTTTGGGTCCAGCTGGAACGTATCAATATAGCCGTTTAGACAACACGGGGGCCCTCTCCCAGCTCGCGCCCCAGCGTGTTATAAATTCTCCTCCGCTAGACATTACGCTCCAATAGGAAGACTGGCCACTTCTTCATCGTGTGACTTTGGGCAAGTTTTCTCATTTCTTCTTTTTTTTTTTTAAACGTTTTATTTATTTCTGAGAGAAAGAGAGAGCACACGCAGGGGAGGGCCAGAGAGAGAGAGNCCTCTCTCTCTGCCCCTCCCCCGCTCATGCTTTGTCTCGCTCTCAAAAATAAACAAATTTTTAAAAATATTCAAAAAGATACAAAGTCACAGCACACACACACACATTCACACGCAGATTGAGAGAGAGAGAGAGAGGTGGCCATCCAGACGACGTGCTCCTGGATCCAGCTGTACCTGAAGCCGCAGGTACTCCTGCCCCCCCCGCACAGTTTAGTTCCAGGAGCCAAGAAATCCCACCTTTTGCCCAAGCTGGTTCCAGTGAGGTTGCTCTCTCCTACCAAGAGTCCTGAAGAATACCGGGAATAGGTTAGTCCCTGCCTCGGGTTGGGTGGGATACAACACAGACACCACTGTCCTGTGTGTCTCGCTATCCACTGTCCCAGGGTCCCAGAGCACGAAGCAGTGAAGTGGGGGGAGAGGGGTGCTCCCAACCTGCTAGTTTGGGTCCAGCTGGAACGTATCAATATAGCCGTTTAGACAACACGGGGGCCCTCTCCCAGCTCGCGCCCCAGCGTGTTATAAATTCTCCTCCGCTAGACATTACGCTCCAATAGGAAGACTGGCCACTTCTTCATCGTGTGACTTTGGGCAAGTTTTCTCATTTCTTCTTTTTTTTTTTTAAACGTTTTATTTATTTCTGAGAGAAAGAGCACACGCAAGGGAGGGCCAGAGAGAGAGAGGGAGACACAGAATCTGAAGCAGGCTCNCTTTTTTTTTTTTAAACGTTTTATTTATTTCTGAGAGAAAGAGAGAGCACACGCAGGGGAGGGCCAGAGAGAGAGAGGGAGACACAGAATCTGAAGCAGGCTCCAGGCTCTGAGCTAGCTGCCAGCACAGAGCCTGATGTGGGGCTCGAACCCACGAACTGTGAGATCATGACCTGAACGGAAATCGGCCGCTTAACTGACTGAGCCACCCAGGTGCCCCAAGTTTTCTCATTTCTGAAACAAATGGATGCTAATAGTCTATCGCAGAGAAAATTAAACGAGTGAACCCAGAGAGAGGGATTCGCCCTTCTTTTATTTGCTGTATTTTTCGCGGTGGTCGGCTCCGTGCGCTGCACAGTCTAGGCACCAGGCGGGTGTTCTGTAAATGTGTGGCCAGTGAGTGGAGATGCAGCAAGGCAGAGCTCTTGGCGTGTGTGCCCTGCATGGGAGGGACACATACACACACACGCACACACACACACATGCACACTCAATAAAAGCACTCAGATCTCAGCGCCCTGCACAGCGGCTCTCATGGGACCTCAGGGCGTCCCCAGCCCCTGGCTTCTCTGGAGGGCAGCCCGCAGCTCCCTGAGGATCTGGGCTGTCATCCCAGCAGCTCCACGTTGCTGGGAGCGCAGCTTGGAGCCTGGCTCAACCCTACACCACGTATCAAGGGCAGCAGGATCTAGGAGCTGGGGGAAGTGTGTGTGTGTGTGTGTGTGTGTGTGTGTGTGTGTGTGTGCGCGTGTGTGTATCCGTGTGTGGCGGCGGTGGTGGTGAACCTGGGGGAATGCAGCGAGAGGTTTGCTGGAGTTCTGGCTTCCGGAGGAGCCGCTGGTCTCTGGAAGCTCTCCCACATCACTCCCTGAGTCTCCCTACCTCCCCAAGCAGCACCCCAACTCCTGCGAGGTGGGGGTGTCTCTTGTGGGGTCTGGCTTGGCTTTTTTTTTTTTTTTGCTGGAGAAAGAGGGGCTTGTCTGGGGATCTGGGTCTGTGGACGCCTGGATGGACTGCCTGACTGCTCCCTGCCTCCTTCCTGGGGACTGTCACTGCCAGGCACCCTCCACAGCCCCCCCACTTTTCAGTTTGGGGGCTACACATCTCAGGATGTCCTGGCTGGGCACGATGTGGGCTGTGTAGTACCCTGGGGGGTTGAGCGAAGCAGCTGCTCAGAGGGTCCTGTGTTGGGGACGGCATGGCCGGTGTGGCCCCCAGTGTGCTGGGCAGCATAGTGGCAAGTGCTTGTGTTATTGCTTTGTAAGGAACCTCTTAGAGGGAGATCGACAGTGGGTCACTGCGGATTATGCGCAAGGCATTAACCCTTTGCGTGGACGTCTGAGCCCTGAAGAGATAAGGGGGGAAGGGTACTTCCCTTCTGGTGCTCTCAGAGCCCTCCATCCCCATCCCTCCACCGGTTAGGTCCCCATGTGCTTGAAGCTCCTGGCATTGCAGAAGCTCAGAAAAGCTGGCGAAAAGGGAGGGGAACGCTGGTCCCGGGATCCTGTTGGGTTCAGGGCTCTGATTGAGCAGCTTACCAACCGCACTCTGCCGTAGGCATCCGGGCGACGAATGGGGGGAGGGGGATCCCAAGCCCCTTGGCTGGTCCCTTCCCGTGCCCAGGTCCGCGCTCCCAACAAAGGCGACGGACCACGTGCCCCCTCCTCGACGCGGGCCTGGAGTGGCGACGCCCGTGGCCCGGGGCTCCCGTTCCAGCCGGGGTCGCATCCGGCGATGAGCCCCAGGTGGGTGCGGCGCAGCACCCCCGCAGCCCGGCCGCTGGAGGCTGTGCCTCGCCCACTCCCCACCGCAGCCACTGCAGCGCCCGGGAAGTGGCGCTAGGGGGAGCTCTGGCAACTGGCTTGGGGGATTGAAGCAAAACCCTGCATCCAACAGCTTTCCTTATACTTCCCTGTGCAGCAGGGGGGAAATGGGGAGCGGGGAGACAAACTGTTCCCCCTCCCCAGAAGCTCCAGACTCTTCCCGTGGGAGGCCGAGAAAACAGCCCTGAAGTGTGGGGGGGAGGTGAAGGTGCCGTTCCTCCCCGTAACTCACGCCTCCGTAGTCTCTTCCCCCACCCCCATCGCGGACCTTCGCGGCCCCCCGCTCTCTGGAGTGTCCCCGAGAACTTCGCCTCGCGCGACACGGGGACCCGAAGCGGAGAGGGCCCCTGGGACTGGCTTGCGTCGTCCTCTCAGAGGCTGGGGTGGGGCCTCTCGGCGGCAGCCCCTCCCGTCGCTGCGGGAGGGGTGAAGGCTGGGGGTGGGGGGAGAGGGCGAGGGGGGAGGGGGANGGAGGCGCGCAGCGCTAACCTCCCCAGCGACCAACACCCCCCACTTCCAATCCGTCTCCCACCGCACGGCCCTGCGGATGTGAGCAGATCCCGCCCGCCCAAGCCCCGGAGAGCTGGGGTTTGCATGGGGGTAGGGGTCTCTCGCTACCTCCCTGTGTCCTCCCCTCCCCTCCAGGCCGATCTGAAAACAAGACACCACCGTCCTCTATAATCGACTGTTTATTAAGATTATAAATTTAAACAAATCATCTGAACAGTTTTACCCGGTGATATACAATTCAGTATGCACAAAAATACAGAAGAATGAGGGAGATCAGGGCTAAGAAAGGAAGGGTTGGCAACTTGTTTTGGAGTCCACATGGTGCTGACGGCAGAGAACCCGAGGGGCTGCCGATGAACCCCACCTTTTTACAACAAAAGGCTTTAAATTAAACAAAATCTATCGAGCTGAAGACACAGGACAGGGTTCTCACAGCCTCGAACAATGCTGGTTTCATTTAATGCAACCGAAGCCTGAACTAGGACAGCGCAACTTAGAAGCACACGCACAAACACCAACATCTGACCGGGAACTTAGTGAAAAGTCTCCAACGCAGTCGGCGGTCCCGGCCCCTCCCTCCCTCGGGGCCGCCGGGGATCCAGGTGAAGGAATCGACTTCCTTTTTTGTTTAGCGAGGACCGCAGTGCTGGGCATGATGGGAAATGTAGTCCGCCGTGCCCGCCCCCCACCCCTTCCCCAAACGGTGTCCGGGAGTGTCGGGGTGCCGGGCGCCACCCCCGAGTCCGGGAGACGGGTGGAGGAGGGGAAGAGAACGGAGCCAGAGGGGCGGGGAGAGGAGGGGTTCAAGACACCCGCCCCGGGAAAGAAAAAAAAAAAGTTGAAGTGTTTTCATTTCTGCCTTCTCATTTTGAGAACTTTGGAGGCCGCCCCCAGAGAGGAAATGTGACCCAAACGTCCCTTTCGGGGAGATAGAGAGTTTGCCTTTGTTTTTGCTCAGGATTTCACAAGACCCATTCCTCACCCCATGGAGGGACTCGGGAGAACCGAGCGCCGGGGCTTCCCGGGTCTGACAACTGATTGNGGCAGCAGCCCTCCCTCACGTGGCTGGCTCCTCGCTAAACACCACTGCAATCACTACAATAAAAAGAAAAAAAAAGAGTAGGAGAAACACAAAGCATACTTAAATAGGCGCTTTTTCTCTCTGCAAAAATAAAGTCCAAGATCATAGATTTCTTTTTTCTTTTATTTTACAATTTATAAAACATCAGCCGCCTCCCCCTGCTCTCCCCCAGCTCAGCCCCGGGTGGCCAGGCGCCCGTTCGCTCCCTCCTCTCGCCCCTTGGCCGAGTCTTTGTCTGGCCCCAGCCCCGCGGGGCCCCGGGGCCCCGTGCCCTCGGGGGTCCCTAGAAGGCGACAATGGCTCGAGTCCAGGCGCCGAGGCTGGCGAGCGCCTGCTTGGCGCACAGCTGCCCGTTNGCCAAAGATGGAGATCAAGTTTGAGATGTTGGACGCGTCCGGGGACGAGTCCGGGCAGAAGTCCTCGAAACGGGCGCGCTTGCAGGGGGTGAACGGGGCGCCCCCGGGGGGCTCGGCTCCCAGGTCGCCAGCGTCCTCCTCGTCGTCTTCGTCCTCCTCCTGGCCAGGGTAATACTTGCGCTTGCAGCCGGCGGCGGACGCCAGGCCGGGTCCTGGGGCGCCCTGGCCACAGCAGGGGCAGTGGGCGGAGGCGCAGCAGTCCTGGTGCAAGTAGCCGTTCTCCACCGTGGTCACCACGTGAGTGTCCAGGTCCAGCACGGTGGTCTGGCTGCTGCAGTGCACGCCGAAGTCCGAGGGGGCCGGGTACGCGCCCCGGTNGCTGGCCGGCATGCCGGGCGCCGCGTACGCGAGGTGCTGGTGCTGGTGGTGGGGCGGCTGCTGCTGTTGCTGCTGCTGTTGCTGCTGCTGTTGCTGCTGCTGTTGCTGGCGCCGGTAGAGCTCGGCGTAGCGCTCGCTCAGGTAGAGCTGGCGCGCGTTGCGGAGCACGTAGGACACCAGGAGGTTCTTGTGCAGCTTGATGCCGCCGCGCTGGGTCCGGGAGCTGTGGATCTTGCGCAGGGAGATGCTGATCAGGCTCTGGGCGTCCAGGGCGCACTCCATGCTCCCGCGGAGACGGTGGCGGCGGAGCAGCCGCGGCCGCAGCTGGCTGTTGAAACCCATGNGAGAGGAGCCGCCACCATGCGCTGCGCGCCACCCGCAGGCTCGTGCTCCCCGCTCGGCGCCAAAGCAATGAGCCTCGGCCGGCCCCGGCCCCAGCTATTTAGCCGGGCGTTAGGGCCCCGCCCCACACCTGATGAGCCAATAGGAGCACGGAGAGCCTCCCGAGTGACAGGCGTTGCCCGCCCCGGGGCCACTCGGCTGGCCAATCAGACCAAGGCGGTTCCTTTGTGCTATTCAAATACCGAACGGACCCTGGGCCTCCAACGCCGCCGCTGCCTCGAATGTTCTCCTGGGGCTGCCGAGCCGCGCGGGACTCGGAGCCGCTGGGGCCGCTGTGTGCACCATGGGTCGCCTCGCAGCCGCCACGCTGGAGCCCGAGGCCGCCCATGGCCTGGCTCCTGGGAGCCGGGGGTCGGCTCACCTGCGTGCCGCGACGACGGCTCCTCCCCCTTCCGCATGGCTGGGCCTCACCTGCGGCAGGTGCGCGCCAAGTCCCCACTCCCGGCCACTCGGCACCTCGTTTCTCCCCTGCCGATCCCGCGGGACCCGCGGCACCCGGGCCGTCGCAGGAGACTGGTGGGGCCGCCGGCCTGACCTTGGGGACCCTCAAGGGAAAGAGATTTGGAGGTACCTCAACCGCAGAGAATATTGGGCCCGACTCCCCTGACTTTTTGGCCCAGGGGGTCTCAGGAAACACTCGGGGAAGTGCCGTCCTCCCCGTTTGTCTGATGGGAAAACCCAAAACATGGTGCATCTTGGTCTCAGAGCCTGTGGCGTCGGAACCAGCGGGCCTCCTGAACCACACGAAGTGTCCTTATCGCCGGAGGGTCCTTATCACGGGTTCTGTAACCTTTCCTTTCCTTCCTAATTAATAGTAATGACAATGAGGACCATTATTATGTGCCTAGTGTGCGGCAGCCCCTTGCCGGAAACACCCAGAATCCCTCGCTGTGACTGGTTGCAGAGCAGGGACCCGAGTGTGGACCCCAGTGTGCAAAGCTAGGAGTTGTGCCAGGGCTGTGAGCTCCGGACGGGAGGCGGATACCAAGGGCTCTGGAACTTGCCAACCTAACTTTCGTTGACACCCTTTTCCCTTTGGCCCCGAACCATCCACGGGCCACCCCCTCCATCCCCACGTGCTGGGAATGGAGACAGAACAGAGGGACAGGATCGCCATCTCTGGGGGCCCTGCATCCGGACTGGGAGGCGTGCCGGGGGTGGTGGTGGCTGCTGCTCGAGTGGAGGGGGGGTCCTCGAGTTGGCCTCCTTCCTCAGGATTCCGTCTGAGTGCCTTCTTTCTTTCCTTGGGTTTGTTGTCCTCAGCACCTATTTTATCCTTCGGTGGGAGTGAAGAGACTCAGCCAGTCCATCCCTCAGTTTCTGGGTCTCGCGTCAGCCTTAAGAACCCTCCAGATTTGTTTCCGCAAACACTGTTCGGCATCTACTCAGTGCCAGGCATCAAGGGGGAAAACAAAGTGAAGGAGCATTTGTCCCATTTTTCAGGGGGAAGGAACTTGGCACTGACAGTGGGCGGGACTTGCCCGAGGTCTCAACAGATCTAGCGCTCTGTCCTTTCTGTGCTGTCTCAGTCTGGTCCGAGCCCTTCAGCCAGTAGCAGCTCTCCCCACCCCCACCCGGAGAAGCCAGGACTGACATTTTAGGGTGACTGCAGAGAAAGGGCATCTTCCTTCCATTCTATGGAAGAGATAGACGGTTTGGTGATGGGGCCCACAGGAGCGGAACTGGCCCATGAGAAGTACCTATACGAATAAAAACCCATTGCCCCTTGTTTCCTTAGGGCCTGTCTTAAAGACACACAAACGCTTGATTTATTTACTTTTGGAGTTCACCTTTGAGACATGACTACCGTGTGGAGGGAGGCAGGAGATCCGATCTGGCTTTCTGGCTGTGAGGACCCCGTATGCAACAGTCAGGTCTGGGATCCACGGTGGTTGGCCCGTTGCAAGAGTCTAAGAACGGATGATTAATGCTGATGTCAGGCCTTCCTTCTGTCCTTGCCCAGAATTTGTTGGAGGAAACTAAGAGAGTTTATGTGACTTGCTCAAGGTCACATCACACAGCCGAGAAAGGGTAAAGGCAGGATTTGAACCCAGATCTTTTTGTAGGACTGGAACTTACTCCAGGTCCTTCTTCGAAATCAGCTGCTTACTTCTGCCCTGGGTGGTTCTGAGTCCAGTTCCCGGGGCTCAGTACACGGTGACCATAACCTTGATGTGATGGACGCCTACATGACCTTGATGTGATGGACGCCTATCACTGTCCTGCCAACGGCTCTGAGACCAGCACACGCAGGAGTCACAAAGAAGCAAATACCCGTCCCAGGCTCAGCTCATCATTGACAGCCAGTCTCAGAGCTGGTGGCCCACAACATCGGGTGGGCCCCAGTGGGGAGTCAGGGTAGGGATGGAGGCACATCGGGGTAGGTTCTCTAGCCACAGGCCGGGGGCACGGGCTAGGCCCCTTGCTTGGGCGGCTCCCCTCAGCACTTCCCAGTCCCCCACTTGCCCCCACCCCAAGGTGAGCTTGAGCTCTGCTAAGGCTCTTGCCCTCCCGGGGAAGTGGGGGGGCGGTCACCTACAAGGTGGTCAGCTTCTCTGCATGACCCCATCCGTTGGGCCCTCTGGTCTGGGGCGCACAATCACTTGGTTTCCTCTCCTTCTCAAGAATCGAGATGGGCTTGTGGGGAGAGCAAAGCAGTTGTCTAAGCTTAATAAAAACCCTTGATCTCTTTTGGGGTGGCCTGGCTGGGGCGGGGGGTGGTTTGCCACAGCTGTTGTAAGAAAGGAGTTGCTGAAGGAGGCAATGGAACAGCTGAGTTATTTGACGCCCCTGGGAGCGGTGAAGCTTGGGGGGCACACAGTAGGCATTCACAAGTGCTTGTCGGATGGATGGCTCGCACACAAGGCTTCTGTTGGGGTGCGCACCCGTGTGTATGAGCGTGCGCGTGCCCCCGCGTGGGGAGGAGGCACCCTCAGACCTGCGTCCCGTGCAGGAGGGCAGATCCGATTGAGACAAGGCTTCTTTGGACGGACGGAGAGCTGGTCTTATTTGTCTGGGCCCCTGAGAAAGGTTGGGGCGCTCACCTTTCTCCCTGGAGATTGCATCTGGCACTGAGTCACTGCTCCCTGGAGGAAGTTAATTAATGCCTAAATATTTACTGAGTGTCTGTTGGGACAGCGAGGAGGAGGGCACAGAACCCGTGGGGACCTGGGCTCCCATCAACTCCCCCTCCCCCGCCGGTAGTGGCAGCCCCACACCAGAGCAGTTAACACCTTGAGAATGCATGTACCTCGCAGGCACCTTCTGGCCACGTTGATCTCAGGAGGGAGACATGGCTAGGAAGTTTCCTGGTCAGCAGTGGGATTCGTCTGGTGGGTAGGGAAAAGGGACAAAGAGGCAAAAGGCTTAATTGAAGGTGTTGGGGGGCAGATGTAGAATTCGTGCATTCATTCATTTGTTCATTTGCCCAAGAGTTAGTTCCAGAACTGTCCTCTGGAATCCCAGCAAATGGGCAAGGGGACAAGATATGATCCTGTCTTCAGGAGGCCAGGATGCAGAGGGAAGTGGACAAGATAAACAGTGTGGTAAGACTGTGATAGGAAGACAGATAGGGCTGCAGGGGGCCTCCCTATGGGAAGCTGGGCCTTGGAGGCCAGGGATGGGGAGGGGCCTTCCAGCAGAGGGCCTAGCACAGGATCTGGTACACAGTAGGCACTCAATAAATGCTTCTGGACCAAATCACTCAATGAATGTTAGTATACAGAAGGCGGTCGGAAAGGCCATAGAGACCAGGCTGCCTTCACTTCAAATTTCCACATGGGTAAACTGAGGCCCAGAGAGGAGGAGGGATGTGCTGAGGGCGTCGGCCTGGAGCGGGGGGCAAACCCAGATGTCCCACCTCCTGCCCAGCTCACTGTCTCTGAGACGTGGAGTGTGTATTGCTCCATGGGGACTGAGATTGGGGACAGCAGGAAGTGACAGAGAAAGCGGGGAGAGGCTGTTGACCTAAGGGGTCACTGTTGAGTCCTCTCTGGATATGGGAGCCCTGTGCTGCATCCCAAGAGGGCTGTTCTGTGGTTGGTGGGTCCTGGGGAGCTCGGCTGGGGTCCTGGATCCCAGACAGCCCCCAAATCCTGCCCCACACAATCTGCACTCTGCCATCATCCCCAGTGAATGTGAACGACCCACCAACGTCCGTGTTTGCCCAGCATGGTCCTGAGCCCCAGGTTCGGTGCCTAGAAAAACATCGTGGCCCCTGGTCCTTACGTGTGATGAGGAAGACTATGGGCGCTTGGCTTTTCAGAGCTCTTGCTTTATGCCAGACACTGGGCCCAGGGCTTTCCGTGGTCATATCCTGGAGTCCCCACAGCTTTTGAGGCTGCTTATAATCCCCGTTTTACGGACGGAGCAACTGAGGTGCAGAGAGCTCGGATGACTTGCCCGAGGTCACACACCAGAAAGGAGAAGTGACTCTAATCCCAGGGCTCTGGGGAAGTGGGGAGCACCAGAGGGGAATGGAGACCCCTGCTATGACTTTTGGGTTTATTGGCCTTTGGAACAAGTTTGTTTTTTTTTTTAATTTTTTAATTTTTTAAAAAAATTTATTTCTGAGAGAGAGAGAGAGAGAGAGAGAGAGAGACAGCGTGAGTAGGGAAGGGTCAGATAGAGAGGGAGATACAGAATCTGAAGCAGGCTCCAGGCTCTGTCAACACAGAGTCCGACGCGGGGCTTGAACCCACAAACCGTGGGATCGTGACCTGAGCCGAAGTCAGACGCTTAACCAACTGAGCCACCCAGGCGCCCCATGGAACAAGTTCTGTACTCATCGATGGAATGTGCAGGGAGGGTAGATGTAATCTCTTCACCTAGGGTCTCTGCCCAAGCACCCAGCACAGGCTGGATGTCCATCCATCCATTCATTCATTCATTCATCCACTCAATAACCAGGGACTAAATGCTGGTCAACGTGCAGGCACTGTACTCAGCCCTGGGGGCAACACCGGGCACCTTGAGCTCAGCCGGGAGCAGAGCTGAGGATCCTCTTAATCTCCTAGGCCAATTCCAATTGATTGGTAGCGTCTGCCTGGAGCTCTGGGTTGGACGGGATTTGGCTTGTGCCCCAATTGATTAGTGATGTCTGCCAAGGGCTCAGCTGGGAGCCTTTATGGCAAACCTGTTGGGCAGCAGCTCTTGGGATGAAGATGGAGTCTGTGTTGGGTTTTGGACATCTGGGGTGCTCTAGCTGGCTGAGTGGGGCCTGGGGGGGATCAGGAGACGTGGGTGCTAGTCCCAGACTGGCCTGTTACCCCTAGGTTATGTGCGGCACCTCTCCTGGGGCTCTGTTTCCTCCCTTGTCCCCTTCCTCCCGGAGGTACTCTGAGCAGCAAGTGCTGCCAGAGTGCTTTGAAGACTGGAGGGGATTAGTATTGAAATGAAATGGGAGACCTCCCCCTTCCCACTTTCCTCTCTTCTCAAAATCCTTCCAGAAGCTGACCATGCTGGGCAGGCCAGAGTTAATCCTGGGCCAGCCCTGGGCGGGTGTGTGTGGGTGGGTGGGTGTGGGTGGGGGGCGGCTCAGCGGTTCCTGGTTTGGAATTGTTTTTATAACTCACTTAGTACAGACCTTTGTCCCCTCACCGGGCCCAGCTGGGAGTTTCTAAGGACTGAGAAGCTCCTTGGATCTTAGGAACTGAATCTTCTAATTTTTTTTTTTTATTGCATTTGCGTGGTGGGAGCTAGTGTATAGTGGAGCCTGCCCTGCCTCCTCCAGCTTCCCCCTGGGTGAATAAAACTATGGCTGCTTGTGCCAGATGCCAAACTATGTTTAACAAGGATGTTGTTTTCATTAAGCCTCTGAACAATCTAATGAGGTGGGTATTACTAGAATCCCCGTTTTCTAGTTGAGGAAACTGAGACCCAGAGAAATGAAGTTCCGGGTACACACATTCCCCGGTCCCTGCATGGGTTCCGGCCTCGGTCCAAGCTGGGGAAAGGCTGTATTCATCCATTCATCCATTCATGATTCCCCCGTTGCGCCTCACCCTTGCTCTCTTGTCCATTCATCTGTTTGCTCATTTATTGACTTGCCTTTTTGTTCTTTTGCAAATAGTAAGCGCCTACTGTGTGCCAGGCTCTGCCTCAGCTCCTAGAACCGTGGCAGTCCCCGCTTTCATGGACCTTACTTACATTCCAGGCCAGATGGGAAACCAACGTGAAATAAACAAGCAGATAAATAAACAAGATTGCAAGGGCGGTGATAAAGGAAGTAGACAAGGCATTGTGGCAGGGGACTGGAGGGCGGGAAGAGTGACCAGCTTCACAGGCTCCCTGGGCAGAGGGTCCCCAAGACCCCAGCCCTCTACTGAGTGGCCTCCCCAACGCCCAAGTGCTCGCATCACGGGTTCAAATTCTCCAGCAGCCTGTGCCGAGCTCAGGCTGCACTCCTGTCCCTCTTGCTTCCCACAACTGGTGAATTTTTAATGCTGCTTACACGAACAAAGCAGGGTTTTTGTTTTTGTTTTGAGAGCATTTCTCGAAAAAAAAAAATCATTTCTCAAGTGTGTGTGTGAGTGTGAAGAGAGTGTGGGAGGGAGAGACAGCCCAGTGAGTACCGATCATCTGTCCTCAATTCATCTCCGGAGCCCGTTTTCATTTGTGAAGTTTTTAAAACACGCGGCTCAATAGGATTTCAGTTTTGGACCTTGAGTTGGTGAGAGAGCACCCAGCAGGACCCTTGACATCCATGTCGTTAGTGAATTCACCCAGCCCTTTGAGGACCCACGTGCTTTCATCGCCTTTGTCATACAGTTGGGGAAACAGAGGCACAGAGACAAGAAGCTTCTGAGTGGGGTCCTCTCACTCATGAGCAGAGGAGTAGGGGACAGCATACACACTTGGTTCTGTAAAGCCCAGCTCTTTCCTCCCCTTCACCTGCCTGCCCCCTCTGCCTGGGACACACACACACACACACACACACACACACACACGCTAAATGAGCCTCCCAGAGTCATACTTCTGGCCTCAGGAGGGGTGGAAATCAGAGCAGGAGCCCTGCCTGTGACCTCAGAGGAGCTGGATTAATTTGGCTTTGAGGGACCAGAAGGGTAGAAGCTTCCAGGTGGTAGAGTGCAGCCTTGTGGTCTATGCTGGGGGTCAGAGCCTTTAGCCGGAACTGACCCTGGGGGGCAGGGGGGGAGTGGAGAGCAAAGTGGGTCTCTGCCTTGTGTCCTTGGTGGTGGCTTTCAGTGGCTCTTCTTAGCCTATTTATTGAGCGCTTCCTGTGTACTAGCCACTAAGTTCTTTGCACGAGTCATCTTGTCAATCCTTATGATAGAATCTATGACCGAGGTGCTTTTATTACCATGCCCATTTCAGAGTTGAGGAGGCCGGGGCGCAGCGAGGTAAAAGGACTGAAACCTAGACTCTGGTTTGCCTCCAGAGCCAGCTCTTTCAACCCAGCACTTTGGGAAGGCACGTGTTAGGAAGAAGAGGTGGCCACCAGGGCTTTGAGAGCTGAGGCTCCTGATCGTCCGCGTGGATGCGTGAGCCTTGCATGCTGTTTCGCTTCATATTTTCAGCTTGATTTCACTGTTTTTCAGTGTTCAGGGTTGGGCTATGCTCCACTGTAGGAAGAAATTCCTGAAATCTTAAGAGGCTTGACCGACTACGAGTTTCTTTCTCATGTTGCAGTCCAATGTGGGTCATACAGCTTTCTTCCCACTCCAGCCGCCTCCCATCGTGTGGTCCCACCATCCAAGGGGTTTTGTTTTCGTTTTTGTTTTTTAATTTTTATTTTTTGGCCTGCCACATTACCAAACTGAGATGGTAAGAACTAGGATGCCTGTGATGCCGCAGGGTGTTTTATAGCAAAGTCTGAATTGCCATTCCTTCCTTCCATTGGCCAGGATGGAGTCACGTGACACCGCCTAGCTGCAAGGGAGGCTGGGAAATGTAGTCCTTGGATGCGCTCAGCAGGCAAGTGAGAGGTTCAGTGAATGCACAGCTTTGTCACTTCCTTGACGAAAGATAAAGGGGAGCTTTGACCAATTCGTGGCTCGCGCATCCCAGACTACCAAGACAATGTTTATTTATTGATTTAACATGTGTGTCTGTCTCCCCCTCTGGACTGTAAACGGAGAGCAGGGACATAAGTTTCTGTGCTTGGCAGCTTAGTGTCCAAAAATAATAGATGTCCATTTACTGTTTGTTCAGTAACCAAACATTGTCTGTCCCAAAGGATCCTTATGAACAAGTGTGCTGGCTTCACATGCATCAGATGCGAAGATGTTAATATTAGTCTAGCAGGGAAGTCCCTCTTGAGAAGAAAATAACAAGCAGCACTGGCTTTAAAAAATTATGTTTTATTTTTTATTTTTGAGAGAGGGTCAGAGGATCCAAAGTGGGCTCTGTACTGACAGCAGTGAGCCCTATGTGGGGCTCAAACTCATGAGCTGTGAGATCATGACATGAGCTGGAGCTGGATGCTCTAGCGACTGAGCCACCCAGGCGCCCCGGCATTCACTTTTTTTTTTAATGCTTATTTATTTATTTTGAGAGAGAGAGAGAGAGCGCACACATGCACAAGCAGGGGAGGGGCAGGGAGAGAGGGTGAGAGAATCCTAAGCAGGTTCTGGGCTGACAGCTCAGAGTCTGATGCGGGGCTCCATCTCAGCAACCGAGAGATCATGACTTGAGCTGAAATCAAGAGTTGGAGGCTTAACCGGCTGAGCCACCCACGCACCCCAATAAGCAGCATTGTTGATTCATTCATTGGTTCTTTGATGAATGGAGGGATAGACTGATTCACTCTTTCAACGAATATTTGTTGAGGACTTACTATGTGCTAAGCCCCCAGACATAAGAGAAGAAGAGGTTACCCCACGGTAATGAAATCAGACAACCCCTAATTCCCTGAAATCGCAAGTTGACTTCTCACCTGTAGTATCAGACACCGAATTAATCTATTTTATTCCCCACTCCATATCTCATATCTCTGAAATCTGGATGTACGTTAGATTTGACAAAATCTGGACATTGTACTCATTAGACTAGTTAATGTTTATAAAGCACATCATACAGTATAGTGCATCATTCCGCATTTAGTGACTAGTTCTGTCCCTATGTCTGCCCCGCAAAGGCAGACAATGTGATATTTTGGGGACCATGGAGAAGGGAGGGGAACCGTTCTTTGTTGAGAACTGAGTATGCACTAGGCACTGCACCCAGGGGTTGACACTCTGGGAATTTATGCGCCCCATCAGGCAGCATGTTGTATCATCCCCATTTTACAGATGAAAAGACCAAATCTTTTCTAGAATCCCTCATCAGGAGAACTGCAGTTCCAAGCCCATGCGCCCCATTCCAGATCCGTGTTCTGAATCATCGTCCCGTCATCCTGTGCAGACGCCCACACGATAGATTCATCAGCCCGGTTTCCCAGATGACAGAGCTGAGGTGCACAGAGCTTACCTGCTTTGCTTAAATGCAGTGAGAAAATGGCCGAGCGGGGTTTGCACTGCATTTTTTCTTCCCCAGAGTCCAAATGTTTCACAACTCTACTCTCCTGCTTTCGGCTGCCTCATGGTTTTGAAGATGAGGCTGGACGGACTGGGGGAATCATCCTGAGACCAAATCATCCGTGAAGAGAATCTGGAGGAGACTCTCCGTCTCTCCAGGGTTCTGGATGAGGACGCCCACCAGGCGAGCCTCAGGCCAGAGGGACTTGGGTACCACTGAGGCAGAAAAGGCAGCTGGGAAAGTGAGTGCTGCCAGCCTTGTCAAGAACATGTGGGGTACTGGTAGTGGGCTCTGTGGTCAACTTCCTTCCCTATATGGGTTCCGGCTCTTCTCCGTCAAGGAACAGCCCTGTGGTTTGGGTGGCGCTGGCTCCGGTCTTAGCTTCAGGACTGGCAGGCTCATGCCCCCAGTGGGCAGCAGTGGGACATAACCCAAGTCCAATGCCAACCAGTGCAGGATTCGGGTGTTAGAACAGAGCTCAGGACTTCTGTCCCTATAAGGGAGGCATTTTCATCAACCTCACTTTATAGATAAAACTGAGGGTAGGGAAGTAGGAGAGATGGAGTCATTGTTGAGCAATTATTCAATCCCCTTCTCCTTGGGGCAGAATGGATTTCCTTGCTCCACTGACTTTGGCCTTGGCCATATGACTTGCTTTGGCCAACAGACTGTGGGGAGCAGAGCATGCTTAAGAGGAGACCTCAGAAGACACTGCTCATCTTTGCTGAACATCTTGCATCTTTGTGATGTGTTATGACAGAACGCATCCCATTTAGCTTCTCATCCAGAAAGAAAGTGGAGGCACCTGGAACAGACTTGAACCCAACCCACACCCTGGGACCACGTTCAACTGACCCACAGCCTGAAGCCGAACTACCTAGGAGAGCCCCGTCTAGAGCAGCCAAATTGCGGCTAACCTACAGACCAATGAGAATAAGTGTGTGCATACAAAGCCTCCGGGAGCTTGTGACTGCTTGCATTATGGGATCATTATGGCAAAAGCTGACTGCTACATAAATATTAAGTGACTTGATTAAAGTCACACAGTTAATGAATGGAAACACCAAGGCTGAGAACTTCGGCCTCCTTATACTCCTTATCCGGTGCATTATCTGGAAGCTTTAGGCAAAGGCAGCCACTAATGAGGTTTTCTTTTCTAGAATGGGGGTGAGGGTTTTCTGTGGGCAGCATGGACTTTCTGTAGCTTGCTTGCTTTGTCTACTGGAGGCAGTAAACCCAGACAATATCTACACATCTCTGCTACTCCTGGGACCTCATCACCATACTCAAGTCTGGAGATGGAGAGTTTTTGGGGAGAAAACCAAATGTTAGCATTCTTTCTGGTTTATGAGCTTTAAGGAAACTTGTCAAGACAACTAGACAGAAGTTTCTCCTTTTATTGAGGGCTGCTTGGTGAATAAGACACTTAAAACTTTTTTTTAAATGTTTATTTATTTTTGAGCACGCGCGAGAGAAAATGTGAGCAGGGGAGGGGCAGGGAGAGGGAGACAAAGAATCCGAAGCAGGATCCAGGCTCCGAGCTGTCAGCACAGAGCCCAACGCGGGGCTCAAAGTCACAAACTGTGAGGTCATGACCTGAGCTGAAGTCAGACACAACCAACTGACCCCCCCAGGTGCCCCAAGTCACTTTTTTTGTTGTTGTTGTTTAAAGGAACCTCTTTCTTAGGAACAGGTTAGGTCTATTTATGGATATGAATTTTCCTTTGAGTATTGCTTTGGCTGCACCCTGTCAGTTTTCGTTTTCAGTGCTCTCATTTTATCTAATGTCCAAATAGCACCAAGTGCCTAAGTAGTATATAACTTCCTTTTGAATTCCCTCTCTATCTCAAGATTTTTTTTGGAATAGAGTTTTCAAATTCCCACCAAGTTAGATTTTTTAAAAAGTACCCTCTAGCTATGAATTTAAGATTTTATTTCTCTGTGTTGAGAATGTGTTTTACTTGGGAATTTGTTGAACTTGTCTTTGTGCCCAAAGACCACGATCATTATTTGAATATTCTGTGGGATTATTATTTTCGAGAGGGCAAGTTTTTGACAGCTCTGAATACCGGCAAGTAAGTACTTACAATCCTGGTCAAAGTACTCCACCCCAACCCTACTCCCCGGTAGCATACAAATAACTGAAAATTGGGTGCATTCGTTTTAAGGGAAAACTCCCCAGGGTCCAGCCCAGCCAGGCCTCTGTTCTGTTGGTGACTCTGGGCTCCTCTGAAAAGTCGGTTTTGTTGGCTGGCTCCTGCAGCGTTTCTTATAACGAACACAAACGGATACTGCAAACAGGCGGTCCGAGTGGAAGGAGCCGTTCATTAATATTTGACTCCTGCTGGTCATGTCTAAGGGCGGGTGGAGGTGGCTGATTTGGGGTTTTCTGGCGTATTCACTTTCCTTCGTTCCCCTCTCCTAATTAGTGCATTAGGCTTTCCTCTTCGTTGATAAAATTTGCATTTTAAAAATGATCTGGGAGATAAGTAACAACTATTTGGTCACAGTGTGCTTGTTACTAGTAAACTGATCCTCTTATTCTTGTGGAGTCTCCGGGGGGGGTTTCCTGGGCAAGTAGAGGTCAGGGCCATTGCCTCATTGCCGTGGCCGCTTCCTGGTTGCCGATGTTTAGTTTATTCATAGGGCTCTTCCCCTATGCTAAACACTCCCATGCACCCTCTCACCGGCTTCACAGCTGTGTTAGGTGGGGCGGGACGGGATGGAGGAGGAGGAGGGGAGGAGGGGGGCACTTTCACTCCCCCATTTTCCGGATAAGGAAACTGAGAGCCGTGCAGGTTAAGTCAGAGGCTTTCAAGCCTAGCTGTGCCTTGGTACCTCCCGAGGGCTCGTTAATCATGCAGAATCTTGGAAGGGAGGGTAAGGTCACCCTGACTCTCATGGCAGTCTAACTAACCNCCCCAAGGCCTCTGTGGCCTCCTCTGCCAGCCAGCACTTCCTGCCTCTGGGGGCAGCCCGGTGCGGTACTGGATGGTGGAGAAGGGGGAGAAAGTGGGAGAATTGGGGAAAGGTGAGAGCCAGCCAGGGAGGAAGCCATATGAGGATCCTGTGACAGTCACCCTGTGTCACTCCCCTGCTCACCCAGAGGTGCTCGGGGACCCTGCTGCGTCGCATTCAGCCTTTCTCCCTCCCGTGGGCCCTGGCCTGTGCTATGTCCCAAGGAAGACTCTAGAAGAGCTCATGTTCTGATGGGAGAGACAGTCAGGCTTCCCCCCACATGCAGAGAACACAGTGGAGCAAGGGCCCAGAGCTCCCCCCCACCCACTACAAACATGTCGCCTGGCTCCACCCCTTCAAAATGTCCCCAGCAGAGCCATTCAGTCGTCTTTGTCCCCAGGGCTCTGAGCAACTCTGCTGAGCAAACACTGCTCGGGGTGGGTCCCACTGGCTGCCTAACCTTCCGTCCTTGCGCCCTGCGTGGCCGGCTCCTCCGGGCAGGGTGGGGGCGGTGGTCAGGGGCACCCGCTTCGGAGGCTGCCTCCTGAGGGGCCGGAGGGACTGCCTACCGAATGTCTTCCCGGGGACCTTGGGAAGAATGACTTCACATCCCGTCAGTTCCCCTCCGTCTGCCCCCCCAGGTAACCGGGGATGGGGGTTCCTCCCGCCTGATCCCTCCGCGGGCGGGCCTGGCCCTGCCACGTGCTCCCCCTGCAAAGTGCGTCAAGCTGTTTAACCCCCCCGAGCCTCAGTTTTCTCATGTGTAAAGTAGGGACCATCAGTGCCCCCGGTGCGCACGGGGTGGCGACACGATTCCATGGGACGATGCATGGCATTGGCCCTGGGGGCGGGGGGAGGGGGCAAAAGCTCGGTCAAGGCCAGCCCTTCCCAGTTAGCAAGCAACCCCGCAGCTACCCCTTTCACTCCCCGCTCTGTGGAATTTGGATTTGAAGGTGAGAGGGGCCCCCTTCCTTCCTCACCAAAATGAAAAGAAAGAAGAGGGATGGGGGAGGGGAGCCACTGCCCTTACAGACCCACCCAATGTCCCACACATTGATTTTTCAGACAGAAAACCTGGGGCCCAGAGAAGGGTAGGAACTTGCTCGGGGTCACACAGCACGTTCCCCAGCCGGGAACCCGGGCCTCCTCAGTCTGATGGGATCCTCCGACACTCCCCGCTTCTGTGTTGGCCAGGTAGATGCCATCGGGCTAGGTGCAGGGCACCTCAGCGGTCGGGTCCGCCTCGTGCACCCATTTGCTGGATCGCCATTCATGTTTCTTAAGCAGCCACCCTGTGGCGGCCCTTCTGCTGAGCACCTCGAGTCTCCCAGGTGGCCTGGTGATGAGTCAGGATTTGCTGTTAGCTGCTCGGCCCAGAAACCCGGGCTGTGAAGGCTTTAAGTGCAGAACCCAGACAGTCCTGTGGGATGCCGTCAGAGACAACGCTCTGGCTTCCTGTGCCACCATCCCTAGCCCGGGGCTTTCATCCTTACGGCACAACATAGCTGCTTCACCTCCAGCCATCACGACAGCATTCCAGACAGGAAAGTTAGGATGAAGATTGGAGAAAAGTGAAGAGCAGCGGACAGAAGGTCCCTGCCAGGCGAGTGTCTCTTTTCTTTACAGAAAGACAACTGATCTCCTGGATATTCCACTGGGGAGATTCCTCATTCCTACAAGGGATGCTGGGAGGTCCTCATCTGCCTCCTTGGACAAAGCCAAGTTTCTGTAAGGAGGGAAGAAGGGGGTGAAACGGACACCCAGCTGGCCAGCCGTGTCCTCACTTGCTGAGTAGGATCTGTGTCCTCAAGGAGGCCCCATTTGAGGGCCACATGCATTCCAACCTTTTCACTGTAGTAGGAAGCAGGAAGTAGCTGGTGGTAGGTGTTCTGGAGAGATGCTCAGCGCCCTCTCACCATCCTGGGAGGCAGGGTCCCGGCGCACAGTAGGGCTGCTCAGCAGACGGCGGGTCAAAGAGGAGGAGTTGGTCGACAGCCGGATTCCCAGGGTCTTTACCATGAACCAGTCTCACTTTTGTGGTGGCTTGTGCGCTGTTTCTGGGCGATCAGTGGGACCCGCCTTAACTGCCTGCCCTGAAAATACGCTGGTGTGGGGTGCAGAGGCCGGGATTGGGGGGCAGGCAGGAGGAGGTCCTCTGTCTGGGAGAAGCCTCCAGCCCGCACTTTTGTGTGTTGGCTTCAGTGCGGTAGGGACGCCCCTTTGGGTGAGCCCCAGAACCAGACAGGTGGGAAACTGCATCCTGGGCTGAGAGCAGGTGCTTGTCACACCCCGGGAGAGGCGGGACCAGAATGGCCCCATTCTTCAGAGGAGAAAACAGAGCCTCGGTCGCTAGCCCAGGATCCCTGGGCTTGCAAGTGGCAGATCTGGGATTTGAACCCCGGGCGTCCGGTCCCAAAGCAGCCGTTGCTTTGGTGGCCTCTGGGCTGAGGCTGCTGCGTGGAGGAGGGGATGGGGTGGGAGGGGCAGAAGCAGAGGCAGGGCAGGAGGGAGGCGCAGGAAGAAGTGCCAGGCTGCTGGGGGCACGCTCTGGCACCTTCTCCCCCAGGAGGGCTCGGGTTTTAGCAGGGGTGGGGGGGCAGAAGCTCCCAGGGGCGGCGTGCGCCCCTCGGCTCTGTGGGTTCTTGGAGCGGCCGCCAGGCCCAGCACCCAGCCGCTTCTCGCCAGAGGCAGCGGGTGGCTCCTTCCTTCTTCCTTTTTTTTTTTTTTTTTGCCTGAGACACAGCGATCTTGGCTGTGGCGCCTCGTTCGCTCTATGGGAAAAACTTGTTTTTGTCGGTAAACTCTGGCGCTCTGACTCAGAGGACACCCAGGGAGCAGCCTCCGGGTGTCAAGGGGCTGCTCTGCTAACAAGCTCATGTTTTTAAAAGTGCTTTGAAGAAGAAAAATTCCACGCGAGGGCCGAGGGCTTGTGCTGGTGTTCGAGGGAGAGGGTGAGGAAGGGGGACCGGGTGCAGGGAAGGGGCCAGATCTTGCCGCGGAACAGTCCCGAAGCCCCTTGGGCCGCGCGGCCCGGCTGGCTCTGCTTCGCGTTGCTGATGCAGGCGCCTGTCTGGGCAGACACACCAGCTGCCCCTTTGTTCAGAACGAGGCGGATCTGAACCCGGCGCGCTGCTTTGATTTAGTTTCCCTTGTGGCAGGGGGTGCGGGTGGGGGATGGGCACTTAAGTGATCCCTGCCCTCAAGACCAGCATCTCAGGGACAGTGAGCCCCGTCACCGAAGCAGCCCCGTCCACGGTGCTTGGCACACCGTCAGCAAGTAGCTCCTGTCATTCATTCATTCAACAAACACATCCACCTGGGCCAGGCACCCGCCCAGGACCGGGGAACAAAGGAGCCGATTTTTGCCTTCTCGGACTTTATGTCCTGCGGCGGGAGATGACCTCCAGCAGATGAAGATGTCAAGTACCCTGCAGTTATGAGTAAAAGGGAGAGGAGGCGACACCCCCAGAGTCATGGGCACGGGAGATCCAGACCTGACTGAGGCCGTGTTCGGGAGTACCGGGAAGGCTTTCCTAGGAGGAGGCGGCTCTGAGGGCGGAACAGGGACTTCTGTCCAATCTCATCGGCTAGAACCAGGTTACAGGGTCACCTCGAACTGCAACAGAGGATGAGGAAATGGAGTTTCAACTTTTTCTTGTCTCTATAGTAGAGGGAAGCAAGGGAGAAGGCACTGGAATGCCGTTTGGGTTGCCTCCCAAACGGCCAAGGCCTGCCAAGGCCCCTTGGAGAGAAGGGCTTGGTGGATCTGAAACAGAAGGCCAGCGAGTGGGCAAGGGTCAGGCTAAGGACTGTGGACGTCATCTGGATGGCGGACAGGTGCCATGGGTAACCTTACAGGAGGGATGACACGGTCAGATTTGCTCTGAAGCTCTGCTATTGAAACTGATCGCCTGTGACATGTCACGAGGGAGACACATTCCATGCTCGCCTTGTTGACTCGACTGGGTTGTCCTCACCCTCGGGGCTCAGATTAAACCCCAGCTCCTCAGAGAAGGGCTTCCAGACCCTAGGGTCTCTCTCCTTTGCGCACCTCCAGCCCTGGCAGTCTGTCCCCCGCTGGCACCCAGCAGCGGTCCACAGATGGCTCCTGGCTGTCCCACAGCATCACACTGGGGCACAGAATGGAGAGTGACTCACTCTGGCACCTCTCCTACTTGTAAAACGCTGGTTGCGTATCCATCATCTTTGGTTTTTCTGCTAGAATTACTCCACGAGGTTCATCGATGGGGAAACAGGCTCATGGAGGTGCAGACCTTCTCCAGGGTGAGGGCTGGGCTCTGCCACACAGGGGGTGGATTTGGGGCATTAGATGGCTTTGGGCCTGGAACTCTTCCTCATAACCGCTGCGTGCAAGGCTGAGTGAGAGGCATGGGGTGGGGGGGGCAAGTCCCATCATCTCTCTGGGACAGTTTCTTCTTGGGGATAATGAAGAGGTTGGAAGGGATGGGTCTGGGTTTTCTCACCCCACCCATCAAATTCATCCTTTGGATTTCAGAAGTTTCCAGCCCATTGTCTACTTTCTGTGTCTGCCTTTGGCTCAGAAAATAGTCACCACCACCCTCCCTGGAGCCCGTGCGATTACAGCCTCACGCCGTACTCCTCTGGATCCAGCACAAGTAATTAAGTATTTGTGCAATTAAAAAAAAATTTTTTTAATGTTTTATTTCTTTCTGAGAGAGAGAGAGAGAGAGAGAGACAGCATGAACAGGGGAGGGAGACAAAGAGAGGGAGACATAGAATCCGAAGCAGACTTCAGGCTCTGAGCTAGCTGTCAGCACAGAGCCCGACGTGGGGCTTGAACTCACGAACCGTGAGATCATGACCTGAGCCCAAGTCGACTGCTAAACGGACTGAGCCACGTAGGCGCCCCAGTATTTGTGCAGCTAAATGTCCCGTGTCTGCCTTCCTGCTTGGACTGTGCGCCAGCAACAACGGGAGCCATGTCTGTCTCCAACTGTGTCCTGCAAGAGATTAGCACTGGGCCCAGCACATAGTAGGTGCTCACAAAATTGAGTAGCTGTTGTTATGAAATAAGGCGGCTGGGGG
>NW_027530625.1:5865016-5870503 GCF_008692635.1 Crocuta crocuta
GAGCCCAGCCGGCCAGCAGGGAGCCAGCGCTCTCAGCCCCTCCTTACTCGCCGGCTGCATGGTCTCTCCATTTCCCTTGAGATGGGGCGAGACGCCCCAGACCCCAGGCCGCTCCCCTCCGGGGAGAACTACAGTTCCCAGAAGGCCTCGAGGGGCGGTGCCGCCGGCGCTCGCTCCGCCCGAGCCCGCGGCAGAGCGCAGCATCATGGGAGTTGTAGTTCAGCCCCTCGGCCCAGGGCGCGCCACCGCGGGCGCGGACGTGCGCGGAGCCGCTGGGAGCCCGCGGGCGCGCTGTCGACGGGGAGCGCAGGTCCCCCTCCCCTGTCGGGTCCCCATGCGTGGAAGGCCCTTCCGATTAACCCTCATGACGACGGGGATCCGGGGACGGCTCCGTCGCGTTCTCCAGGGCCCTTTAAGGGGCGGGGCCGGGCGCCTGCCCCAGCCTTGACTCACCCACCCTCCACTCACTAACCTCAGCCCCCGGCCGCGTCCCCACCCCGCCCGTTTTAAAACCCGTGATCTTGCGGAAACCTTTCCATTCTCCGTTGGCCAAGCACTTACTGTCGCTGTGTGTCTGGCCCGTTGGGTACACAGTACTAACGGTCAGGGTGGGTGGGACAGGGGAATCACAGACGTTCAGCCATCAATAGCACATCGGACGACCCCCGACAGAGTGGTGGGGAGGGCGGCACAGGGGTCTGAACGAGGCCCCACGGGCCGTCAAGGCCTCCACAGGACAGACCGGATCTGGGTTGGCCAGGTCTGGAGCAGGGAAGGGCGTTCCTTGGGAGTTTTTGGAGAAACAAGGGATGGGGGGCGGTCTGGAAGGCAGAGAACAGTGCGGAAGGGGCCGGTGTGAGAATTTGGTGAGACAAGTGTGGGCATCCAGGGGCGCTGGAGCCATAGAGAGGGGTGTCTGTTTGGTCTCAAATGAATGTGAATTTCTCGGGCAGGACGGCTAGCCCAAGCTTGGCTAGAGCTCAGCGGCAGGGCCTGACTCAGCCCCCACCCGGCGTCCCAGCCTGTCCCTAGGGGCAGGGGGCCAGCAATAGGAGGCCCCCCAGGGTGTCCTAGGGCTATCCCGGGGGACCCCGCAGGGAGACAGGGAATGCGGGGGGGAAGGTTCAGCATCCTTGTTACTTAGAGGGGAAACCGAGGCTCTTGGCAAATTTCTGCTGAATGAGCCTCTGTGTGAGATCCAAGAAAAGCCTTTTCTTCCTCAGCCTCTTCAACTGTCGGGAGCCAGCCCTGGGAAATCAGGGAGGGTCATGTTCACACCCTCCCCCCCCATTCCAGATGTGGCAGAAGCAGGAAGGATTCAGGCCAGATGTTGGGGGGTCCCACAGGCCCAGTGAGTTGCCTGGGGGTGGGGGCGGCTGTGATTGGAGCTCCGTTCTGGACAGCGAGGTCTAACTGGGTTGCTGGTCTTGTTTTCCCTGCTCTGGCGCGGTGGCCAGGGGACTCTGGGGGACGCGCTCTCCGGCTCTGGTCACATGTAAGAGAAGAGCAGGAAGCCCAGGCCTCAAGGCTGACAGCACCTGGGCTTTGCTTCCACGGTAACCTTGGCAAATTGTTCTTAGCCCACTCAGCCGTCCTCCCTGCCAGTAAGCCAGCCTTCCTGCCTGGCCTGCTGGGTCCTTACTTAGACTCCTCGGGGGTGTTTGGGACACTTGAGAAAGCTCAGCAGGAATGAAGGCCTGGCACCCCATCGGGTGTTTGTGCTCTGGGCAAAGATGGGATCCTCTCCCTGTGGGCAGGCTCCCAGATCAGAGGCCTGGCTGGCTGTGGGTTTGTCTTTGATTAATGAAGAATAGGGAAGGGCCGCCTGGGGGGCTCAGCCGGTTAAGCATCTGACTTCAGCTCAGGTCATGATCTCACGGTTCGTGGGTTCCAGCCCTGTGTTGGACTCTGTGCCGACCGCCAGCTCAGAGCCTGGAGTCTGCTTCGGATTCTGTGTCTCCCTCTCTCTCTGCCTCACCCATGCTTGCGCTCTGTCTCTGTCTCTCTCAAAAATAAACACTTAAAAAATAATAAAGAGTGGGGAAGCCAATCAACTGCCCCTTCGCAAATGCAATTCAGACGCGAGGGGAAAATATCTCTCCAGGCTTGGGGGTGTTTTCATCAAATTGCAGGAGCACACAGGAAGGTGCTGGCTGGAGACCCCTGGCCCCCGCCGGTCCCTGGCGGGGACTGCACATTTGTGCGGACTGAGAATTTCAGTTAAGGGGCGCCTAGGTGGCTCAGTCGGTGAGATGGAGCCCACATTGGGCTCTGGGCTGACAGCGCGGAGCCTGCTTGGGATTCTCTCTCTCCTTCACTCTCTCTGCCTCTCCACCCCACCCCCCGCCATCTCTCTCTCAAAATAAATAAATACTTAAAACAACAACAACAATGAACTTAGGGTGTGTGGGGCCATGAGGAGGGGCGGGGAAGGACAAGGGTCATNGCCTCTCCACCCCACCCCCCGCCATCTCTCTCTCAAAATAAATAAATACTTAAAACAACAACAACAATGAACTTAGGGTGTGTGGGGCCATGAGGAGGGGCGGGGAAGGACAAGGGTCATATTGGTCCCTCCGAGGTCCCTTCGCCAGGGATTCTTGGGCTTCCGAGGAATGAAAGTCGTCTGCACCTGAATCCTCACCNATTGGTCCCTCCGAGGTCCCTTCCCCAGGGATTCTTGGGCTTCCGAGGAATGAAAGTCGTCTGCACCTGAATCCTCACCCCTGTGGGGGGATTCCGGGGCTGATATTCTGGAAACCAGATGGTATTCCCGGCTGTGTGGGAATCTCTGGGGAGGCTGGTTGGATGCAGATTCCCGGGCCCGAGACCCTGCCGCAGAGGGTCTGGGAGGGGCCCGGGGATGTGGGATTTTCAGCAGCTCCTGAGGCAGAGGTGCCGGAGATCAGAGTGCGCAGACCACCGCGCAAGAGCGGAAGGGAAGCAAAAAGCGTCAGGGACACGGCTCTGGGAGCACCCAGCGTCCAGTCCCAGCTCTGTCTTGCGGTATGACCCTGGGCAGGTGACACCCCTTCGCGGCCCCTTGTCTGTGAGATGGTGATGACACCGGCCGCCTCCCAGGGTTGCATGCGGCCTGCGTGGTGCCCAGTCCACAGCAGTTATTATTGTCACTGCCCTGCCCTGGATTTTGGGAGGGGGGAAGAGGAGAGAGCTGCTTCCGAATGTTTGTACTGTCTCTAGGTCCAAGTGCACACCGTGGGCTCCCGTGCCCTTCTCTCCTGCACTGATGGAAACCCCCCCCACTCTGGAATCAGGCCTCTTGCTGGATCTGGGATGCTGCCCAGGGAGGGCGTGGGGGCCAGGTATCCCTAAGGGAGGAGGGTTGGAGGTAAGGCTGCAGCGTCTCCTCTTCCAGACAGCCCTCCCTGACCGCCCCCCGGGGCTGAGGGGCCAGCCTCCTCCGCGGACGCCTTCTGTGGGCCATCTGCTCTGGCTCTGACAGCGGCGTAGCTCCTAGTGATGTGTTTACTTGTTGGTTTCCTCTTTGGGGCTGAGTTCTCCGAAGGGGGCCCCCTGTGCCCCCCGCACACTCCCCAAAAGCAGCGGGTTTCGCTCCCTCCGACCCAGCCTGCAGATCCACCTCTCTGGGGTGAGACTAGGAACATGGGGGGGGGGCTGTTGTTTCTACCTGCCCATCACCCCCCACCCCCGCCCTCTTCCTGAGTTCCTAGGTCACGTGGTTCCCCAGCCTCCATCGTGGATGAGCCTGTGATGCTGGCCTGGCCGTTCCTGGCCAGAGGGGTAGATGGGTGCCACCGTGTGATGCAGTGTGATGATGTCCTGGGAACGTGAGGCTCTCTTCCCGCTGGCTGTCTAGGCTGGTGGAGGACAAGGCCTGCATTGCCAGAATCAACCACAGGGATGGGATGGGCCAAGATGAAGCCCACACGGTGGGGAGCAGTGCAGAGAGACAGAGAGGAAAAGAGGTGGCATTGTTTGAACACCTGGATCCGACCATGCCTGCACCCACCTGCCTGCTTTGGCTTGTGGCATTTTGAGTGGGTTTCTATACTTGAAGCCAGTTCCAACGGGTGCAGAAAGCATGTGTCACCCATCCGTCTGTCCATCTCCCACCCTTCCTTCCCACATTTGCTCAGCTCTTGCTCCATACCATCCTCTATTCTAGAACCTCAGCCTTTCCAGCTGGAGGGGGAGGTGACAGAGTGACGCAAACTTTTTGTCGCAGGAGAAACTAGGAGCTGCCCCAGAGGTGAGCACTGGGGGGCTATGGGTGTGAGAATTTCTGTGTTGTAGGGAGGATGAATCCTGGAAGGCTTTGCAGAGGAGGTGACCTTTGTGCGGGGCTTTGAGGCACAGGCAGGATTTCACTGCTTAGAGAATAAGAGCAGAAGGAGTCAGAAAAAGGCAGGTAGGGAAAACCAGGGCTATTTGAACCCTGCTGCCTGGGGTGGACCGGTTGGGATTTTAGGGACCGTTGGGCCGTATGTAAGAGTCGTACTCATTACTACCGGTGATAACCCACCATCTGCATTTGCCCAGCAAGCACCCTGCTAGCACTAGATGGTGATTTTCTCATCGGCTCACTTCTTCTCCCTGTAGGGGAAGTGTGTGTATTAGCTCCATTTCACAGGTGAGGAAACTGAGGCCCAGAGAGATGACAACCTTCTCAAGGCTTTGCAGACACCGAATGGCCCAGCAGATCTCTGACTTCTATTCTGAGTTCTTAACTGCTCAGGCCCACATGGGTTCCTTGTGTGTGGGGGTCCTCTGTGTTATTGGGGTGGAGGCCAAAGATAAATCCCTGGAGAGTTCTGGAGTTTCCAAGGGGAGGGGGGAGGGGGCTTGGCCTGTAGGTGGTTCCCAAGATGGGGCCGGAGACTCCGTGCGATTGCTGTGGGCCCTTCCAACCCCTCTGCCCCCCTCCGGCCTGCCCTCCCCCACTTCCCATCTTCGCCCAGGCAGCCAGAGGGATGGAAACGTTGAGGGCATCATCTGCTCAGTTCTCTCTCGCTGAACGGGCTTCGATGGCTCCCTATTGCCCTTGGGTAAAATCTAGACTCTTCATTGCCAACAGGCTCTTCATTCTCTGGCCCTGCCCACGTCTCGGCCTTTTTTCTGGGGCTCAGCCTCACTCTGAACCATGGCCACCCTCTTCTTCCACCCTCCGTGGGTAAGGCCCCCTTTCAGTGGGGATTGGGGCCCTCTCTGGGCGTGCCCGTCACTCATCGTGACACTTTCTTTGCTGCCCTGGCACACGAGGGGCTCACGGTGGGCGGAGGGAATGCACGGTGGAGCTTTTCTGGGCTGTGAAGAGAAGCCCCCACTTCTTCCAGAACCACCTCATTTCCTGGGCACTGAATAGAAAAATGAGGAGAGAGAGAGAGAGAGAGAGAGAGAGAGAGAGAGAGAGGCAGGCCCTGGCTCACTCCAGAAGTTTGCTCACAGGCTTATCACTTGTTACAGCAGAGGTGACCCCTGGGCTGGCGGGGATGACAGCTGACCGCC
>NW_027530625.1:5870535-5891955 GCF_008692635.1 Crocuta crocuta
TGACAGCTGACCGCCCTGGTCGGTTCCAGTGTTCAGAGGAGGGGCCGGAAGGAGGGAGGGTGAGAGGGGAAGAGAGGCTCATTTCCTGCATGGACTGGGCCCATGACCTTGAATGGGTCTGCTGTTGCCCTTTGCTTGGCTGGTGAACTTGTCACCCCTTGGTGAGCCCTGTCCCCCTGCCCTGAAGGCCTCCGGACCCATCAGGCTCCACAGGACAGGCAGCTCCCTGAGGACCGAGGGTGTGACCCACTTGCTCACTGTGGTATCCGTGACGCGTCGCTGGTGCCTGGTGTTTTAGTAGGTGCTCCGTGTATTTTATCTGCACGTGGCAGGAACGATGGGCTGTGCGTTCACACTTCTTTTTCCGTTTTTAAAATAAAGTTTATTTATTTATTTATTCTGAGAGACAGAGAGAGAATGAGCAGGGGAGGAGCAGAGAGAGAGGGGAGGAGACAGAGGATCTGTAGCAGGCTCTGTGTTGACAGCACAGAGCCATACGTGGGGCTCGAACCCGTGAACCGTGAGATCACGACCTGAGCCAAAGTCGGACGCCCAACCCACTGAGCCCCCCAGGCGCTTCTGATTGGGGAAGACTGGCCACCACAGTGGTCAGAGAACCTTAAAAAAACACGTTCACAGCAGTATTATTCACAAGAGTCCAAATGCAGAAACAGCCCCCGGTATCCACGGATGGGCAAACGGACCGGCCGAACGCGATTGGTCTGTGCACACAAGGGAATATTATTCACCTTTCAAAAGGAAGGTGATTCTGGCTCTGGCTGCATTCTCAGGATGAGCCCCGAGGACATCATGCTAAGTGAGGCCACCAGATTCTCCGAGGTAGAAGGTAGAGTGTGGTTGCTGGGGGTCAATGGGGACGGAATTTCATTTTGCAAGAAGGATGGAGTTCTGGAGGCGGATGGCGGTGACGATTTCCCAACGGCGTGCATGTACCCACTGCCACCAAGCGGTGCGTGCACTCACCAGTGGTTAGGACGGCACACTTCATGTGATGTGTATTTTACCCCAATAAAAGAATCGGGGAAAAAAACCCCTCTTTCTACACTTTTTCAAGGGTGAGAGTGACTCTGCTCTTACTTCTCATGATGGAACTTTCCAAGCGCTTAACCAAAATTGGAGAGAATAGTGTAATGAACCCGGGTGCCCGTCACCCAGGTGCGCTAAGCCTCACTCGTGGTCGGGCTGCCTTCACCTCTGTTCCCCCCTCTTCCGGTCCCTATTGACTTTGAAGCAACTCCCATATGTTATATTGTATTTTTTATCTGGAAATACTTTGGTACGCGGCTCTAGAGATATGGGCCTTTCAAAATGTAACACACACGCTGCAATACCTACAACACAAATACCTACCTACAAATCAATATCGTTGCATTTCTTTTAAGCGTAAGTATGTTTCACACATAATTATGTATGTGGGACGCATAGGTAGTGTCATCGAATTTCCAGTGGGCTCAGTTTCTATTTAAAATATGAACACATATCTTTTTAATATAGTGTTTAGTGCATTCATACGCTAGACATTTAAGCTATAATCGTATTTGTGTGTTTAATATGTAATCACACAGTACATGACATATATACAACATGCACTCGGGCATAATTATTCTCATTTGAACCAGAATCTAAATTAAGGGCCACACATTGAGATTGGTAAGGGTTTTCAATCATTTCGTAAATAGGCTCCCGGACCCCATGGTTGTGTTTTGTTTTGTTTTTTTTTTTCCCCTTGTAATCTGTTTGTCCTAGAGAGTGTCCCTTAGGCTGGATTTTGCTGACTGCGTCCCCACGGTGTATTGTAGCCTGTTTTCTGGGGTCCTTGTATTTCCCGTAAACTGCCATTTGGGTCTAGAGGCCGGTCCAGGTTTGGGCTCGCTGTTTTTGGGGGGTGACAACTTCACGGGTGTGGGGGTTGTTTTGAAACCAGGCACAATAAACTTTGTTTTTTGTTTTTTTTTTAATGTTTACTTATTTTGAGAGAGAGAGAGAGAGAATGAGTGGGGGAAGAGGGGCAGAGAGAGAGGGAAACACAGAATCTGAAGCAGGCTCCAGGCTCTGAGCCGTCAGCATGGAGCCCGGCACAGGATTTGAACTCACGAGCTGTGAGATCATGAGCTGAGCCCACTGAGCCACCCAGGCGCCCCCTCTGTTTTTTGGGAGCTCAGCAGGCAGTTGCCCATTACCGCCTGAGTCCCTTATTTGCAAGGGGAGTGGAGATAGCCCGGTGCTGTCACTCTGCCCGTTTGCTGGGATGCTCCGGCTCTGTGTTCCGGCACTGGGTGATCCCGTGTCTAGGATCGTAAGGCAGATGCTTGAACCTTTCCTTTTATTGACCATCTTCCCCCTTCTGCCGCTTTTTTTTTTTTTAACTGGCAGGAAGCCGAGGCTCTGGGGCATCATATAACTTGAATTTGGGGTCACAAAGCAAAGGGCCCCAGCGGACCAGGGCTGGAACCTCCCTGTTCCCACCCCCCACCTGCTCACTTCTACCCAAAAGATGAAAGGGCGGATGTAGTACTGGAAATGACCTTGGACCGCAGCCTTGACCCTCTCCCCTGAACCCCGCAGACCACCCTTGCTTGCCTTGAGCTCTCTGGGTCCTTGCGAGGGGCGAGGGGCTGTTGGCTCGGGTCCCAGTGAGCAGGGATCCACCTCTTTCCTTACATCTCGGCACCCCCAACTCCCCGTCTCCCTGTCTCCCTTTGACCTCTTCTCCAGGGGCAGCCACCCCGTGTACGCCTGCCTCCCCTCCCTGTGACCAGTCCTCATGGAGGTAGATCCCTGGGCCCTTCCTGGTTCTCACTCTGTGTGCTGAGCTCCAGCCTTTTACTGATGTTCTTCAAAATCAAGTCTCAGGGCGCGTGGAGAGCTCAGTCAGTTAAGCGTCCGACTCCGGCTCAGGTCATGATCTCGAGGTTCGTGGCTTCGAGCCCCGCGTCAGGCTCTGTGCTGACAGCTCAGAGCCTGGAACCTGCTTCCTTCTCTCTCTGCCCCTCCCCCGCTCACGCTCTGTCTCTCTCTCTCGAAAATAAATATTAAAAAGTTTTTTAAAAAATCAAGTCTTGTACCTCCCCTGGTCACACTCTCTCTCTCCCAAAAAATAAATAATAAAATAATGTGCTTCGTTGAATATAGTGGACACGCAATAAACTGTACGTATTTGTTTTTTTTTTAATTTTTCAATGTTTTATTTATTTCTGAGCTGTCAGCACAGAGCCCGAAGTGGGGCTCAAACTCACAAACCGCGAGATCGTGACCTGAGCCGAAGTCAGATGCTTCACGGACTGAGCCACCCAGGCGCCTCTATTTTAAAACTTATTTATTTATTTGGAGAGAGAGGGAGAGAGCATGAGCAGGGGAGGGGCAGAGAGAGAGAGGGAGACAGAGAATCCCAAACAGGCTCCACACTGTCAGTACAGAGCGTGATGTGGGGCTCGATCTCACGAGCCCTGAGATCATGGCCTGAGCTAAGACCAGGAGTCAGACACTTAACTGCCTGAGCCACCCAGGCACCCTGATTGGACACTATTTTTTAAAAGTTCATTCTCTCCTGTGACAGAATTATACATCTGTGTGACTTTGCAGTGACTCCCTCTGGCCTAGGCAGGTTATATTTCCCCAGCCCGCTGACGTGAGGGCTTGGCCATGTGACTTGCTTTGGTCACACTGATATTAGTGGCTGTGACAAGAGCACTGGCTTGAAACGTGGCTGGGGTTTTGGCTTGCCTGCTTCAGCTTTCTGCCATGCGCTACAAGGCACAAAGGGCCCAGGGTGCTGATGATTCTAGAAGGAGACCCCCATAGACTTGACCTCAATCTGATCCGTGGCCTGGAGCTAAATCAGGTCAATCCACAGAATGGAGCTGAGCCAGCCCAGCTGACCTGTTGACCTATAAGAGAGGGAGAGAAGTACAGTAAGCCATGGGGTTGGTGGGATGCTTGTTACACAGCAGTATCGTAGCAGAAACCTGACTCATTTCCATGTATCGTGATAGTGGCCACTACACACGATCATTTCAAGGATTCAACAAGGCAACCTTTCAAAAATATATTTAATAGGGGCGCCTGGGTGGCTTAGTCGGTTAAACGTCCGACTTTCACTTAGGTCATGATCTTGCAGTTCATGGGTTCGAGCCCCGCGTCGGGCTCTGTGCTGACTGCCAGCTCAGAGCCTGGAGCCTATTTCAGAGTCTGTATCTCCCTCTCTCTCTGACCCTCCCCTGCTCACACTGTCTCTCTCTCTCTCTCTCCTAGAAATAAATAAAAATATTTAAAATATATATATATTTAATATATTAAAATACTTGTTAAAGTATGGCATGTAGTCACTCGAAACAAATAGTAGATAGTATTAACCCAAGATTGTCTCATGTAAAAATGTGTGTCTCAATGTATATGATGCTGATACATTTATTTAACTTACGAGCATTATTTTCTTTTCTCTAAGCCCGAAAACAGAATAACTGTGTTACTCCAAAGCTCCAAAGCCTGTGAAACTGATCTGATCTCTGAACCGAAACATCTCAACACTGAGGCCCTCCAGTCCCTCTGGTTCCCACCCAACCCGTGTCACCCTCGAAGGATTGCTCGTCCTTTTCTTGAATGCTTCTAGTGATGGGGAGCTACCTGCCTCACATACCAGCCTGCTTAATTTCTGAATCTCCCTCATGGTGAAGAAGGATCTCTTACTTTCCTCTGATGCCAGGATGATTCTCTTGGGCAGGGATGGAAATTTTTAACAATTTTAAAATTTATTATTCTTATTATTTTTTAAAGTGGGCTCCAAGTCCAGAGTGGGGCTCGAACTCATGACCCTGAGATCAAGAGTTGTATGCTCTACGGGCTGAGCCTGTCAGGTGCCCCTGGAGATTTTTAGTGGATTGTTAATAGCAAGAGTACAGGCTCTGGGGTCCCACACTTAGTGCTGTGTGACCTTGGGCAAGTGGATTCAACTCTCTGGGCCTCAGGGTCCTCTGTAAAGTGGGATTGGGGGAGATAATAAAGAATACACCTTCCCAGGATACACGGATCCCCTCTTGCTATGCAGGATTATTCTCTCATCTTCCCCCTGTACTTTACGTCTCTCTTCTCGAATTTTTAACATCACCCACAATTTTCCGGGTTGCTTTGGGGTGTGGTGCCGGAGAAGCTGTCTGTCTGTCTGTCTGTCGGCCGAGGCGCCCCTCGGGGCATATGTATGTCTCAGCAGTTGGTTATCAAGAGCTCACGATGTTCGGGCCTCTGTCTAGACCCTTGGCTCTGCAGCCAAGGCTCTGTCCTCCTGGGGCCCACATTCTGGGGGCGGGACGGGCCTCAGACTGGAGGTAAGTGTCATGGAGGCAGTTAAAGCAGGGAAGGGCATGCGGAAGGGGGCGGTCGGGCAGCCTCGAGGCATTCGTTCTTAGAAGAGAAATGCAATGTCCAGAGCAAGCAAGGGGGGCGGGGCTCCTCCTCCCTTCTCCCTGCTCCGGCCCAGCTGGCGCGGGCTCTTCTGCTCTGGGCATCGGTTGCCCCTTAGTGATGACAGACGTGAAGGACACAGGGTCAGAAGGAGGAGGCCTGGGTGGGGGAGGGCACAGGGAGCCACATCACCTCAGTGATCGTGAGAACGGCTGCTGTCTATGAAGGCAGGTTCAAGGTTGTGCCCTCTATATGTGTTCTCTCTATGCTCACAGTAAGGAACATCTTGCTACCCTCAGACCCAGATCACGGTGGAGCTAACGGAGGCTCAGGGCACAGGGGTGACCTGCCCAAGTTCGCACGGAGAGTCACAGAAGCGGCAAAGTTGGAGCTTGGGTCTCTTGGGCCCCAGAGCTGATGCTTAGGGCGTCTGTGCCACCGTGCGCACGGCCGGACGCCTGGGCCGGACGGTGGCATGCTGGTAGGGGTATTGCAGCCACTGCCCTCGGGGAAGAGAAGCCCTGGTGTGTAGCATTTACCGAATTCCGTGGCGCCAGTGCCCTCGTGGTGGTCAGTTTCAAGCTACGGAAGAGAATTTATGGGAACAGGATGCGGCGTTTGGCTGGACCGAGGGGGAGTCAATGAAACAGGCTCCAGATTCTGCAGCTACAAATATGAGGGTCTAGGGGATGCTTGAGGAACCCCCCGGAGTCGTAGCCTGTACCTGTCACTCCCTTGCAAATGTTACCAGAGTTCCTGCGAAGGCATGGCTTGTTCAGGCCCCGGGGGCCTCTGCCCTCATGGTGTCCCCATCCGGGAGCGCATGTCTCAGAAGCAGTCACCGGCATGTCCAGCCCGTCGCAGTGGGCTCTCTCCGAGGTCAGGAAAGGGCAGGTGGCATCGAGGGGCAGGGCCTTGTCGCAGCGAGGAGCCTGGCGCTGGATACACACGCCCCTGGGTGGGGTCGAAGCCCTTCCACTCACCAGTGTGTGATCTCGGGTGTGATGTCCACCCTCTCGGGGCCTCAGTTTCTCCCTCAGGCCCATGCAGAGGTGAGAAGGAGGAGCCGTGAGGCCCTCTGGGTTTGGCCCTTCCTCCACCGGCACCGCGGAAGCCCACGGAGCTCCCGCACGCGCTAGCCCGCCTCTCCTCCCTGCTGCATTGCTATTTAAAGTGGCGGTGGCTTGGCTCACTCTTTTTTTAAAAACCATTCCCGTACTCGAGCCGAGTCCCACAAGGCCAGCTGTCACCACTAAAAATGTCTGTCGTGTGACAGTCACCAGTAAGGAGGCGGGAGGAGCCAGGAGGCCCCGGACAGGACCACAGAGTGACTGGATTTAAAAAAAAAAAAAAAAAAAAAGCAACAACCCAGAAAACAACACTGAAGGAAGAAATAGAAGATGGGAGGGGGCTGCTTTCTCTGGTCTCCCCAGCCGTCCTTCATGAGCTGCCTGCTGGCCCGGCTGTAGGGCTGATGGCAGCGAATGCCAGGTCGCGTGGTGGCCAGGCGTGCTGGGGCCCCGGCCGACGGGCCAGGCTTTGCCTCTCTCTTGCCCCAGCCCCTCCCCATGCCAGGATAGGGGTCTTCCCAGCAGCCCCCCTAGCTGGGCCTCCCCCTGTCATCCGCATCCCACTCACACAGGAAACTGGGGAGATGACTTGTCCGAGGCTGACGTCCCAGTGAGGGGCCGAACCGGCTTCCCAGGGAGGCAAGGAAACATTTGATGAGCCCCTCCTGGGTCAAACTCTTCTGTGAGTTACTTTTCAAATAGTTAAATGTTCACAATAAATTTGAAAAGAAGCCTCCAGTTCCCTGTCTTACAGGTAGGGAAACTGAGGCTCACAAGGGGGAGCAACCGCCTAAGGTAATAAGGGGTGGGGATGGGAGCACAGACAGGCTGGTGTGACTCCTGGCTTGGGACGCTCTTACGGTGTGATCGCGAGCAAGTGATTCTCCGGCCTTGACCTCCCCAGCTATGAAATGGAGCAGAAACACAGCTGCTTCCCAAAGAGATTGTGAGGACGAAATGAAACCAGGTGTAACAAGAAGTGGGTAAGGTGACTGGGGGATAGAATGTTCTGGAAGGTCAGGAGCTGGGACTGGATCCAGGGCTGTCAGATTCCAGAGGCCGAGTTCTTTCCACCACATGTGTGGCCTCTCAGGGCTGCTGGGAGGAGGGCCTGGAAGAGCCCTGGGGTGGGTTGGAGGTGGGAGGGGGTTACCCCTGTTCTGCCCACCCCCAGTGTCTAGGTGTGGCCCTCTTGGGCCCTTGGTGAGGGGGCTGTGGGTTTCCTGACCACTGACCCGAAACTGTAGCTTCTCTGATGGGGCCCCCTGGCCCTCAAACTTTCTGGAACATCTTATAGCAGGAACGGTGAGCAAGCAGAGACCACATGACAGAGACTTTTTGAAAAGGGAAATTATACAATTAATGGAGGAAAAAAAATCCAAAGAAGATTTTTGTGTCTCTGGAATTGTTTCCTCCCTTTCCCCTGGGTTCCCTCGGCTTTACTTCTTCCTCCAGCTCACAGAAATAGGCCCAGGTAAGTCATTTACACTTTAGTGATAATTATAGTAGCTAATATGTATTGAGCATCTACTCTATGCAGTAATACTTCTAGGTGTTTTCTTCTTAAAATGTTTTGCCTGTCCCTCTGAAAGTTATGTGTCCATCTATTAATAGGTCTTTTTTCATTCAACAAACATTTATCGAGCAATGATGGAATGCCAGGTTTAGTCCTAGGTGAAACATCAGTAGGCCCTGGAGAGTGTGTGGAGGTGTGCATAGTTGGGCAGGTGGGAGTGGCTCTGTGACGATTTTCACTTTCCCCAGGGACCTATTAAGCACCTCCGACACAGCCCTGGGACAGGACTAGCCCTGTGTTCACAGAGTGACATTCCAATGTAAATGACACACAATAATTAGTCAAATACACACCTTGACTTAAAAACTAAAGCAGGTGAAGGGTGAAGAGTGATGGAAAAGGGGCAGCTTTAGTCAGTTGGTTCAGGGAGAACCTCTTGAAGAAGGCTGAGAGGTAAAAAAAACCACATTCATCCATTTATTGATGCATTTTTGTGTGTGAACATAGAGTGAACATAGTTCAAAACCCAGAAGATGAAAAGCTGTAAAGGGAAGCCCCTCCCTCCCTCTGACTCTATCTGCTTGGTTCCCTGTCCCAATAATTACTGTCCTTAGCTTTAAAAAAATCTTTCAGAGTTTCTTTAGGAAAATATAAGCAAATACAAATATTCTAATCAAACACAAAAGTCAGCACACAATTGGTACCAGCATTTGGACTGAGGCCTTAATGAGAAGGAGTCAAACCAGGGAGAGTGTTTGGCAGAGGGTGGGCAAGTGAGCCAGGGGCTGGGTGGCAGACAGTCTGAGGGCACAGACATGGGCTGGGCTTTCAGCAGCTGGGGCCAGTTGGCCACAGTGAGAAAGGGCTAACAGCTAGGAGGCCAGTGTGGATTTTCAGTCATGGTGTGCCTGGACGGGGCACAGGTTTCATGTGGCTGTTGTGGGGATGAGAGCAGGTGCAGGCAGATGGCTGGGAAGTTGAGAATTCATGCACAAGAGCTACAGTTCAGTGAGTGTTTAGTGAGTGCCAGCACGCATGAATTTTCCATTAACATCCTGGGAGGCAGGTGCTATTATTACCTCCCCTGTGCAGATGAAGGAGCTGTGGCACAGAGAGGTTGATTAGCCTGAGGAAGGTCACACAGGCAGTGAGCTGCAGGAGTGGGACAGAATAGTCTAATTGGGGAGGCTGAGATTTTAAATCCTGCACCCACCAGCCTCTCCTAATGGCTGCATGGGGCACCAGCAGAAAGTTGAAGGCCACACAGCAAAGAAGGGATGGAGGTGGGTCTTACCCTCGTGACTCAAGATGCCAGAGCTCCAGGCTCTCCACCAAATGGGCAATGACCCCCACCAGACCTGCTGTACCAGAGTCACCTGGTTTGGTGGTCAAATGCAGATTCCTGGGCCTGGGCCCAGACGGACTGAATCAGAGCCTTTGGACACGGGGCCTGGGAACCTGCATTTGAAACCAGGACTTCCTTCCTCACCCCTGCCTCATCCCCTTATACAATATACATCCTGGGATTCCAAGTGGTTGGGGATGGGACCCCACCCACTCGCCCAGCTCACACCTTTCCCATCTGGGGTCGAAGCCCAGCCCAGTCCCTGCTGGGGACACTGGGGACAGCCGGCAGCCGTGCACACAGGCTGGTCCCTGCAGGCCAGGGTGGAGTTCTGAGTCTGGCTTTGCCTCTCGGTCCAGAAGCTGGTTCCGGGTGGCCGGCTCCCTCCCCCCTGGGCTGCCGGCCCCCTCTGCCCTGGAGCACAGCCCCTGCCGCACTGCCTTGAATGAGTCATCCCATCTCTCCCACTGCGAATCCTCAAGGGTAGGGACCCCCCCGCCCCCCGCCTTGCTCAGCTCTGACCCCCACTCCCCGCACAGAGCCTGGCACACTGTAGGGCCGGGTCAGCCTGAAATGAACCCGGGCCTCAGGGGCTCCCTGTGTGTATAGTCTGTCGCCAACTCCCCCCAGTTAACACTCATGATACTCTGCCCCCACCCACAGGTGGCTCTTCCTTTACAGAAGAGAACACAGGTGAAAGCAGCTAGTGTGGGGCCCCCTGGGCTCCGCCTCCCTTCTTCCAGCTGCCAGTGATGCTGTCTGAGCTCGTTCACCCCCCGCCCCCAACACCGTGGACCCACAAGGCTGTGGGTATCCTTGCAGGGACAGAGCTGGCTTGGACCCAGGCTCTTGGACTCACATTCCAGTGCTCCTTCCAATTCTTCCTGAGTTAATTATTATTATTATTTTTGGAGAGAGTACAAATGAGGGGAGGGGCAGAGAGAAGGGGACAGAGGATCCAAAGCAGGCTCGGTGAGCCTGACGCGGGGCTCGAACTCACCAACCGTGAGATCATGACCTGAGCGGAACTCAGGCGGTCAACCGAGGGAGCCACGCAGGTGCCCCCTATTCCTGAGTTAGCTTTGCGGGCGTGTGTTTTCCCCAGTCTGAGGCCGGCCGCCCTGCTTCTGTGGACCTCAGTTTTCTCATCTTTGAAACAGGGCCACACACGCGGTATCACTTGTGGGTCACGTGCTGTGGAGGGGCCTTGGCAGTGACCGGACAGGACGAGGGTGCTCCGCCGGTGGTGGGTCCTGCCTTCCTGGTTGTTAGGGCCGTGGGTTCCTGGGGCTCCCAGGACAGAAGGCGCCCCGCGCCCCAGGGGAGGTGGCTCGATGCGGGCATAAGGCCAAGAAGCGGGGAAGCCAGCATCCAGGCCCGGGCCTGCTTACCCGGGGCCTCTGTTCCTTCCGATGACACTAGAATCACAAGGGGCCCCACGTTCATCCCTTCGTTCGTTTATCCATTCAGCAAGTGTTTACTGAATGCCTGCTGTGTGCCTCTCCAGGGGCCTCTTCCCAGTGGGGACAGATGGCGCTGAGCCAGTCCCGCTCTCCCCCCGCCCCCGGCGTGTGGGGGAGGGGCTGCGGAGGCCCCCCACGTCGTCTGTGTCCAAGGGCCACGGCCGGGCCTTCTTCTCCACATCTGGATGGGGGCTGGGCCTTGCAGGGTGGGGAGAGCCCCGGTGCCCCCCCCCCACCTCTCCCAGGGGCAAGGAAGGTTTCACAGAAGTGACGTTGGGCTCAAGCCTTGCAGGGGGAACAGGGTCTGCTTGGAGCTGATGGTGTGGTGAGAAGCTGATGGTGTGGTGGGCCTGGGGCACTTGGGTGGGTAGAGGAGGAGGAGCCCTTGAGGGAGGTGGGGCTGGGAAGTGACCCGAGTCGGGCGCAGGGATGGTTTATCTGGGGGTACTAGGGAGCCACTGAAGACACTTGAGGAGGAGAATGACCAGGCAGGGCTGGCAGCGGTGACAGAGTGGACCAGAGGCCTGGAGGCCCAGAGGAGGTGGCGCGGGCCACCTGGCTCTGTTCTGTCCTCCGGTGGGCCCCCCTCTGCCCGCCTGGGCCTGGGGGCTCGCTCGGGGCCCCTCCCCCTGCCCCAGGTGTACCAGCCCAGCCTCCTCTCCCCAGAACCGCAACTGCAGGGGCGGGGGCGGGGCGGGGCAGGCCAGGAGGCCGCTGCTTAACGGCAGGCTCAACCCCTCTCCTCTGGGTGCTCCCCTAAATCTCAAAATAAAATAGGCAGAATCAAAATCAGACTCNTCTCTTGGGCTCCCTGCCTTCACCCCAGCCCTGGTCTATTTCTCCTCCGTTTTTGTCTCTCTTTCCTGGATTTCATTCGCTGTATCTGCAAGGATTCGTGGAGCGCCTCCTCCTGCCTGGCTCTGGGCTTGGCCCCCGGCTTGGCCCACCTGGAGCATGGGGGGTCCCCACCTCGGGATTTGTCCTGTCCGCAGGGAGGGCGTCAGCCCCCTTATTCGCCCTGAGCGGCGCTCCTTAATATTTGCAAAAATTTCCTTTCCACACTTTTAAAAAAGAAACCTTATATAACCAGCTCTCTGGAGGCCCTTCGGAGGCTGGGAAGAAAATCTGGAGAATTCCACCCCCTCCCCTGACCCCCTTCCTCCTCCTCATGGGCTTGTGGCCTTCGGGATGGGCGGTGTTTGACGAAAGCCAGGCCCGAGCTCGACCACCCTCAGCCGCCGGGGCCCTGCAGGAAGCGGACAGGCGAGCTGGGGTGCCCCGGAGGAGGGCTGTGATGAGAAAGCAGGAGGCTGCGAGGGCTTTCCTGCCCTGCTGTTCTTTGAAAGAAGCTTCCAGACTGGATGTGGAGGCCGACCATACTTCCTGGCTCCCAGGGTTCTGGGCTGACGCGGCTGGGGTGGGAAGAGGGGGTGCTCTGTTCACATGAGGAGTGTGTGCAGGGGGAGGGGGCAGAGGGAGAGAGGGGTGAGGATGGGGATGGGGAGGAGGAAGGGCAGAGGAAGGGGTGGTTCTGGCGGTGAGTGCAGGGCGGGGCAGAGACGTTAACCCCACTTGGGAGCAGGGGCGAGGCCTGTGTGAGTTGGTGCCTGTGGGGAAACTGGGGGGTCTAGAGTCCGATGCCCCCGGGTGCCCCTGTGGCCCCCAGATCCTGCCCCTGCACCGTGTCACCCACCTTGGGTCTCCCTCTCTGCCACGAGGAGCTACTTTCAGTTCCTGCAATGACTGCCCCAGGGCCTTAGCACATGCTGTTTCCTCTCCTAGAATACTCTTCCTTAACCTGGTCCCCTTGCTGGTCCTGGATTTTCAGGTGTCAGCCGGGCTGGCACGGTGGCCCAAGAAGCTTATGCTGCTCGATAGGCAGCTGGTCAAGCCGGCACCGGGAACAGACTAGGAGTGGGCGGTGTGTAGATGCGGCTGAAGCCAGGCACACGGGGGATCATTGCGTGTGTGTGTGTGTGTGTGTGTGTCTGTGTGTGTGTTCAACACTCAGGCCAGAACCCTAAGGGGCGGACATTTAGGACCTTCAGGGGAGGACCAGGTTGTAAAGGAACAGCCTGACGGGCATTCAGGGCAAAGATTTTAGAGGTCATGGAATCTCTGTCTGTCTGTCTGTCTGTCTCACACACACGGAAGTGCATCTACTTAGGGCCTAGAGTGTTGCCCCCGGTAAGACCCCCGTGTGTCCTTGACGGCTCATACCCGCCTTTCTCCCTTCCTGGTGACCCCGGTCTTAACTCTTGAAGAAATCACTTCCCTGCCTTTCTTTAGACTTTGATGTGTATCTAAAGGCCCATGGTTTAGGCCTTGTGAGGAGGAAGTAGGGCGCCGGCGACTTCCTCCTCTGAGCAATGGGTCCAGCGAGGGCCACCACGGTGGGAGGGGAAGGAGGAGAAACAGTAAAGGAACAAGACTTTGCATTTCCTGATGGCTCATGGGTAAGTTCTAGGGATGGAGCTCATGGAGCGTCAGTGCTTCAGTGTGACCCGTGGTGCTGCGTGGACCACACCGGACGGAGCCTCGGGGTGGCCAGGCCACGTTCCTGCTCTCGGCGGAGCTCGTGAGCTTCCTCCTCCTCCTCCCTCCATCCCGCAGATGTTTGCTGAGCACCTACTATGCGCCAGACCCCCCTCCATCCCGCAAATGTTTGCTGAGCACCTACTGTGCGCCATGCTAGGTGCCGGGGGTGGGGGGAAGGCGCAGCGGTGAGGCGGACAGGCCATCTGCCCCTCCCCCCAGCGACGGGAGACAGCCCCCAGCACTGTTCCCCAGGTAAGTAAGTGAAACTGATCTGCCCCCGGTGACAAGAGACAGGGCGTTCAGGATGTGGGTCACTTGGGGACCTGGCTTGTGCAGGGCGGTGGTGAGGAAGGTCGGCCTGGAGCAAGTCTTAGGTGATTAGGTGTGAGCACTCCGCCCATGGCACCCCCCAACCCCCCAGCCCTGGCTGCAGCTGCTGTAATCCCTTCTTTCCCAGGGATTCTGCAAAGCAGGGGTGTCCCCCGCGCCCCCTCCCCCTGCCGCGTGGGTGAAGGCAGGGGCAAGGCCCGCCAGCTCTGCCCAGAGATGCTCTGGGGAACTCTCTGAAGTCAATGGTTCAGCTGTGGGTTCAACTTGAAACGTCATGTGAGTTTCTGGGCCCTTTTGATCTAAAACCAGGGGTTTCCCACCCATGAAGGAGAGGAAATGGGGAGGAGGCAGAGGCTTAAGCCAACACGAGATGCCTTTTAGTCTGAAGCCTGTGAGGGAGACAGGGTTCACGGACATGGCTTGGGGAGCCGCGGTGGGAGGGACCGAGTCCGGAGCATGGGGCCTGGCACAGAGCTGGGTGCCACCCCCGTCTGTGAAATGAACGGAGGGGCCGTGACCGCGCGAGCTGGCCGCCGCTGCCTTCTCCTGCGGAGGCTGGCGGAGGCACGAGCAGGCTGCCCTTCGGCCCAGGGCACTGGGGAGCCAAGGATGACACTTAAGGGAGGGCATGAATAAGGACCTAGTGGGGTTAGGGTTGCTACGTAAAAGAGAGCACGCCAGTTACATTTAAATTTCAGATAAGCAGTGAACAGTTTTTTAGCATAAGTATGTCCCAAATATCGCAAGGGACATGCTGGCATCGAACATTTTGTTTGTCTGAAGTTCGGGTGTGACGAGGCACCCTATGCGTTCATTTGCTAAATTTGGGAGCCCTGGAGGGAATGACCCTTTCCCAGCCTCCTTTTGACCTCCTACAAGGTGTGAGATGCAGACAGTGAAAGGAGGAGGCCGCGGGCCAGCCTGGGCTGCAGCACGTGGGGGCTGCCTCAACCCCGGCCTTGACATTAGGACTTCTTCCTGAAACTGAAGGCAGACTGGTGGGACCACGGAGGGGTGAGCATTGCCGGGTGGGGCCTGGGGTCCGGGGTAGGAACCCACCCGGGTCTCTCTGACTTCAGGGCCCGGACTATCAATCCCAGGGCCCTCTGTGCCCTCAGCCTTGGGCTCTCCCCTCTGACCCCTGCCTCCTGACGCCCTGCTGTTTGCCTCTCGGCCTGCGTGCTGGGCCTGGAGCTTTCTCTCCCCATGTCGGGCCCTCTGAGTTGGGACTTGCTGAGAGCAGTGCCTGGGGGGCGCCTTTTATTTCCCAAGTGTCAAATGGGGGGCCTGCGCCCACCACCCCACAGTCCCCTGAGCCTGAAGATGCTCTGATAAAGGCTGTTTCTCCAATTAGCCTGTTGCAAGGGGCTGAGAGACTCCCATTTCCCTGAAGAGTAAAGTCATAGCTCGTGTCTGCCCAGCGTTTGACATGCTCAGGCCTGGACTTCGCCTTGTGACCCCACAGCAGCCGCCACACTGACCCTGTGAGGGGGGCCCCACAGGACCCCCATTTCGCAGAGGTGGAGGCCGAGGCTTGGAGAGGCGAGGAGGTCACCTGTGCAACCTTCGCTGGTGGAACAAGTTCACTCTGTCCTGTGGTTCTCAGTTTAAATGTCACCTCCTTCGGGCGCCTAGGGGGCTCAGTCAGTTAGGCATCCGATTTCTGCTCAGGTCGTGATCTCACGGTTCGTGGGTTTGAGCCCCGCGTCAGGCTCTGTGCTGACAGCTAGCTCAGAGCCTGGAGCCTGCCTCGGATTCTGTCTTCCTGTCTCTCTGTCCCTCCCCAGCTTGAACTTTGTCTCTCCCTCTCTCTCAAAAATAAATAAACATTAAAAAAATTAAAAAAAAATAAATGTCACCTCCTTGGGGAGGCCCTCTGCTCTCCCCCAGGCTGATTCCTCCATTGGATGCTTTTTAATTTTTTTTTAATTTTTATTTATTTATTTATTTTTTATTTCTAGAAGAGAGAGACAGCATGAGCAGGGGAGGGTCAGAGAGAGAGGGAGACACAGGCTCTGTAACAGGCTCCAGGCTCTGAGCTGGTAGTCAGCACAGAGCCTGACGCGAAGCTCAAACCCACGAACCATGAGATCATGACCCAAGTGAAAGTCGGATGCTCAACTGACTAAGCCACCCAGGCGCCCTAATTGGATGCTTTTAAAAAAAAGACTTTTCCCCCCGATGTTTATTTGTTTTTGAGAGATAGAGAGGGACAGAGCATGAGCAGGGGAGGGTCAGAGAGAGAGGGAGACACAGAATCTGAAACAGGCTTCAGGCTCCGAGCTGTCAGCACAGAGCCCACCGCGGGGCTCGAACCCAGGAACTGAGAGGTCATGACCTGAGCCAAAGTGGGACGCCCAACCGACTGAGCCCCCTGGGTGCCCCCAGTGCATGCTTTCTTGGCACCTGACCTGCCTTCGAGGGTCACAGTTAATTGCGCGGTTAGTGGACGGTGGGTGCTGAGTGGCTGTGTGTCCCCTGCTAGCTGTGACCTGGTGTCTTGTCCTCAGCTGTAAGGGAGACACAAGGGAGGCTTTAGAAGAGACGTGGGTTGGGGTGCAGCCCTGATGGCAGGAAGCTGGTGCCCGGCTTGGGAGGTGCTATGGGCTGGAGTCCCCCTCCCCTCCCCCCGCCCCCAGTTTACATGTTGAAGTATTGAAGGTGACAGTATTTGGAGACGGTGCCTCTGGGAGGTAGTTAGGGTTAGATGGGGCCGTGGGGGGGGGGGCCTCACGGTGGGATTAGTGAGCTCCTAAGAAAGAAGAGAGAGATCATTCTCTTTCCACAGAGACGCGTCCAGGAAGGCCATGTGAGTGCCCGGCCAGAGGGCGGCCATCTGCGAGGCAGAAGAGGGCCCTCGCCCCCCGCAAGCCACACCTGCACCCTGGTCCCGGCTCCCAGCTTCTGGACCTGGACCCACGGGCAGCAGATGCGCGCCAGGGAAGCCCCCGGGGCTGTGGTGTTCTGCTGTGGCCGCCTGGGCTGACCGCGGACGGTCATGGTGGGCACACCCACTGGGGTCCTGGCGGCCAAGGTTTGGGGGTGGGGCACAGCCGGCATGTCTAGGGAACCTTGCGTCCGTCACAGCTGGCTACCCCGCAGTGGGGGTGGGGGGCAAGGTACAAAACAGCGCAAAAGGGGGGTGGTGGTGACCGGCTGAAGTGGCCTGGGGCCCCGGATGCATTCGGACTTGGTGACGGTTAGGGACACTCTTGGTTTTAGATACTGTGATGAAAACACCCTTTGCCTAAATGGGAATTTACTCTCCCTCCTGAGCTGGCTTTGAGAAGTGAAGTCTGCCTGTTGTTTGGAGCTCCTTCGGGGGCCTGACCTTGAATCCTTCAGAAATGCCTTTAGCTGCAGGTATCAGGAAACAACCAACCCCGCAGAGGCTTAAACCATAAGACCAATGAAATTTTCTCTAAAAAAGACCAGGACTGGTGTTTGCAGGGTTTATTTAGCCACGGAGGCAGATTCAGGACCCTGATTCTCTTGGTGCATCTTTCATGGTGACATCATGGCTGCCGCAGCTCCGGGCCTCACCCTCATGGGGACAACGTGGCTGCCGCAGCCCCAATCTCCATGTCTTCACTGGGCCACAGCTCCAGGTGGGAAGGAGAGGATGTGTGTGAGGTGGGAGGCACGGTGGGGGAGGTGAGAGAGTGCTCTCCTCCAGGGCTTCTCCCCTTTCATCAGGGAGGAAGAGACCTTTTCCTGGAGGCCCCTGCGGGTTTTGCCTTCTATACCATTGACCAGAACATGGCCCCATGGCCTCTTCTGGTTTTAAGAGATGCCAGGAAAAAACAGGAACTTGGCTTTTTAGGCTCTGCGACGGGAGGCGGGCAGGGCAGAAAGCGTTTGGGAATGGCTGGGGCTGAGTGGACCCTCCCTGTCTGTCCGTGTCCCTTGCTCCAGCTCGTGACTGTCACCTTTCCAGGCCAACCCCAAATATTACCTCTTCTGTGAAGCCGACTTCCACCGGCAGCTGGTCATGTCTTCCTCTGCCCCCCCTCCCTCCCCACTGCCGGGTACAGGGAAGGGGGGACATTGTGACCGGGGTCCCTTCCTCTGAGCATCTCTATTCCTTTTTTTTCTTTTTTTAATTTTTTTTTTAATGTTTTATTTATTTCTAGGAGAGAGAGAGACAGCGCAAGCAGGGGAGGGTCAGAGAGAGAGGGAGTCACAGACTGAAACAGGCTCCAGGCTCTGAGCTGGCAGTCAGCACAGACCCCGATGCGGGGCTCGAACCCACGAACCGCGAGATCATGACCCAAGCGAAAGTCGGACGCTTAACCGACTAAGCCACCCAGGCGCCCCTGAGCATCTCTGTTCCTGAGGACAGCTCATGGAGAGCGCGGGAATGTCTCACAGACTTGAATGCCGGGACAGGAGTGTGGTTCCCCCAAAGCGGGAGAACATCGGACCCCCTGGGCTCTTTAGGGACGGTCACCAAAGTGGCACGTCCCGAATTTTCTGTGTGTTTTCAGGTTTTTGTCATTTCACTTCACAGCTTCCACCCTGGCTGTCCGGAATTCATCTGGAGCGCGGCCAAAGGAACGTCAGGGTCTGTGGCTCCCGGCGGGTCTCGTGATGTCTGCCCTCTGACAACACCCAGCCCTCCTCCCTTTCGGCTTGTGCTGCTGGGGCTGCTGCTGCTTCTTCTTCTTCTTCTTTTTTTTAAAGTTTATTTATTTTGAGAGACACAGAGAGCAGAGGAGGGGCAGAGAGAGAGAGAGAATCCCAGGCAGGCTCCGTGCCGTCAGCGCAGAGCCCGACGCGGGGCTCGAACTCAACAACCGTGAGATCATGACCTGAGCTGAAACCAAGAGTCGCACGCTTAACCGATCTGAGCCGCCCAGGCGCCCTTCATACTTCTGCCCTTCCATCTTCCAGCTCTGTTTTTATAAAAGAAGAGAAAATGCAATAAAATGTTTTGCGGTTCCTACTAATAACCGTTGCTGTCAAAGATGGTGAGGCAGAGGCCCAAGCGCTGGGGACGTCCGTTTGTGGGCCAGGTGCACGGGGACCTCTTAACTAACCTGACTCCAAGTCGGGGGAGGTCGAGACCGCCGCGGTCCCCACTCTACCAGCGAAGGGACTGAGACTCTGGAGGGTGAGGCCACCAGGTCCAGGACCCACCCCGAGTTCACACTGCTGCTCCAGGTGCAGATGGTGGCCCTCGCCTGCCTGACGTTCCGCCTGTGACCTCGCGTTCGCTGGCCAACGGGCAAGAGATGAAGCGTCATCTGTCCCTTCTGGGCCGACGTCTCTTCCCCTATTTTGGTGACCCGGAAGGTGGCGTCTTCCAGATGGGGAGCTACAGACGGGGGACCCCCCCCTGGCCTGGGTTCCTGAGTGATGGTGTGGAGCGGAGCAGAGCTGTGGAACGTAGTGAGGGAGGAACTTTCTGGCTTTCACACTGCCCCGGGGGGAGCTCGGTCGCGGCTGCATGGCCCTGCCTGAGGCAGCTACACAAGATATTCTGGATGTCGCCTTCTGTCCACCCCAGGACGTTGGCAGGGCCTTCGGCTCTGGGCTGGCACGGCAGGGCCTCCCGAAACCTGGCGGAGTCACGCGGAACCTGGGCGCAGCTGGGGGGCCCCTGTGGGCACGGCCCTGGAGCCGCTGCTTCTCAAAAGCCCCAGCTGCTGCTGGAAGGGTGGAAGGGACATCTGTATCTGTCCCGCACCAGGCCAGGTGCCTCGGCTGGCGCCAGAAGCCAGGCGTCACCTCGGCCAGCGACGCAGTCTGCAGCCTCACCCCTGCCGTCCCCCTCCACCTTCACCATCCACCGATGCCATCCGCTGGCTGGGGCATGTCCGCCTCGTGAGCGCTCTGTCTCCTTCCCCACATCTGGACCCTTCCCCCTCCACCACCACGCACGGTGGGGGGGGGGGCGCAGAAGGCCTTAGGGCGTGTCCCCCTTTCTGCTCGAACTGCGAGATCATGACCTGAGCCGAAGTCGGACGCTTAACCGACTGAGCCACCCAGGTGCCCCTACAGTCAGAAATTCTAACCCAAGTCTGAGACCCCGAGCCCTTGGGTCATGGCTGGCCTGAACACCTCCGCCCCTGACTTTCTCTTAGCGGCGGGCTTTAGAATTTGTGGGCACAGGAATGAAATTTACACGAAATAGGGTCTCCTGTAGTTAGAATTAAAACTCCCCCCTCTGATATATTCCCCTATTACTGGGAACTACAGCCCCAGTTCTTGATTTCGGGGCCAGAGAGAGGGCCTAACCATCAAGTGAAGTATATGCTAGAAGGACCCTGTCCCCTAAAGGATGTGCAAGCATTTCGAAGACCGTAAACCTCACTCCTTCAGCCTTCCAAACCATATCCCCGGTGCACCTGCTCTGGGCCCTTTGCCGCCCGTGGGACCTGATACGATGAACGAGAAACTTTGCCGGGTGGCTTTGGGTCCTGTGGGTAGGATTGCTGGGTGCTTGTGATCCTCAAAGCTCCGGGTGACCCTGCTCAGGGGTCCGGCAAAACCATGTGGAATCCCCGCTCAGTAATGGGTGAGTCATGGTCTTCACCTTGGAAGGCTGTCTGGAGGGAGGGTCTCGTGAAGGTCACAAATGGCCCAAGAACAAGGAAGCCCCCTATGAAGCCGGCAATTGTGACCCCATTTTACAGATGAAAAGGGTAAGGCTCAGAAGGAGCAGCCACTTGCCCAAAGTCAGGCAGCCGGCCGTGGCTGAGCTGGGGTTAGAGTCAGGCCTGTCTTGCCCTTGACCATCATGTGACACGCAGGACCACCACCCAGGGTGGTTCCTGGGCCACAGTGGATTACCTCCTGGGGGTTAGGGTCCTGGTGGCAAAGAGAAGCCAGCCCCCCACACCCCCACCTAGACGGGCCTTTGTGTAAGGTGCTTAATCAGCTGCTGGACCCGGAGTCTCCCCCAAGAGCTTTCACTCTGCATCCCTGGCTCTCATCCGATGTGGCAAATATCTCCCTCCATCTCTCATCATTCACCCCCCCCACCCCCCGCCGCCCTCCTAGGAAGCAACAGAGAGGCTGCTTCTGGCTCTGTGCCCCCAAGGGCAGTGTTTGACCAGGAGCTGGTCTGGGGGCGCTACCAGTTCTCTCCCTCAGAAATTGAGGCCTCTCTTCTCTTCCAAATGCTAGAGGGGTCCTGGCTTGGCAGCGGTTGGGGGGGCGCCCAGCCGGCTTCTCGTCCCGCTCCCTGCCTCTCCGCTCCTGCCCAGGTAGTGAAATTCTAAACAGGCACATTCCTGCTGCCCAATTTTCATTAATTGGATCTAAAAGGGTTTCTATTTTCTCCCCAACACTGATTGATCCAGCCGAGGTAAACAGCACCTCCAAAAATGGGGGTGGGCGCTGCCGAGCAAGATGGGAGGGCTAATGTTACTTGACATTTACTCAGGGAGAGGAGGGGAGGGAGGTGAGTCACACGCCGGAGCCTCAGCCCACGGACTCTGTGGAAATGAGCAGCCACAAGGCAGGCGGGAATGGGAGGGCTCCGGGAAGCTTCAGCTCCTCCGCTCTCAGCTCTCACGGGCTTCGGGGTCCCCTGGCGGGTCCTGGCTCCCGGAGGAGAGGGTCTCTGTCCTTAGATGGCTGTGCATTGAGCTCTGGAGGTGAGACCCCTGAGGACGGCGCGCTGATGCTTTCCTGTTTGTGCCAGGGAGAGACGTGAATGGAAGCTTCTCTGTCCGTGGAAGCCCTCTGCAGGGTGGGAGGGAGCCAGGCGGGGGGGTGGGAGGGAGCGCTGCT
>NW_027530625.1:5891964-5897890 GCF_008692635.1 Crocuta crocuta
GCTGCTTGGTTTCTTCACCCACCAAATAGAAAAAACGAAAAAACAAACAAACAAAAAACCCCACAAAAAACCCAAAAACAAACCTTGCCAAGCAATCTTGGCTTCTGACTGACTCAGTTTCCCAATTTGGTGCTATGCCCCTCGGAGTTTGCAGGAGGCATAATTAGGGTCTGGGAATCCCAGCTGAAGGGGAGCAGCTGTGGCTTTCAGCACCAGGATGGAAAATGGAAACCAGGTGACTGCTGGCTTCGCCACTGACACCAGCCACGGTCACCGACCACATGAGGGGGGGCACAGTCACCACTCCGTTTGTCCAGCAAGGGTTGGCTCAGCACCTGTCATGAACCAAGCTCTCCTGGCTGCTGCTGCTCCAGGAGGGAACAGGCTGCCCGCTCTGCCCCCCGCCCGGTCTTGCCCTCTCCCACCTGGGGCCCCCCAGCACCAACCCCCACTACATTCCGGAAGCACAGGCACTGGGCTCTGCTGGCCACCGCCTGGTAGATCTTCCCCTTCTGGCCGCCTGCCCTTTAAAGCTGATTGCACTGCCTCTTCAGCTGGGAATCCTTCCTGTCTCCTTCCGCCCAGGAGACTCCCTTCCTTTGGGTGCCGATGGCCTTGACTTTCTGGGATGATCACATCCCAAACGGAGTCCATCCACCCCCAAACCTGCTCCTCCCATTCCATCTCATCTCAGCTGGGCCCCTCCAGCCATGCAGCCCCCTTCAGCCAGACTTGGCCTTCACCCTTGCCATCTCCGTCCCCTCCTCCATCACAAAAGGTCATGGCTAAGTCATCCCGGTTCTGCACCCCCCAGCCTCTTCCAGACCTGTCCACCCTTCTCCTTTCCCATTGCTGCTGATCTGGCCACCATCATCCCAGCGTTTAGCTGGCTGCTCGGCCTCCGGTCTGGTCCCTGCACTGCATTCTCCACTCAGCAGCCCGAGTGTCCTTTCACTGCTTAGAAGACTCCAGGAGGGTGCTCGTTCCCAGGGCTCCTGGCTTTCATGGTTGCTGCAGAGAAGTTGGCTGTCAGTCTAACTAGGGTTCTCTGGATTTTCTTGTTTTTTTCTCTACCTGCTGCTAAGTGCGTTCTCTCCTTCCCGTTGGATTTCTGCAGCTTCGCTCTGATGGATTCAAGTCTGGATTCTTTTTCTTGATCTCTCTGGGGACTTTTGGGGTGTCTTGTATCTATGGTTTGGTATCTTCTATCAGTTCTGGAAATTATCAGCCATTGTCTCTTTTTTTTTTTTAATGTTTTATTTATTTCCAGGAGAGAGAGAGAGACAGCGCGAGCAGGGGAGGGTCAGAGAGAGAGGGAGTCACAGACTGAAACAGGCTCCAGGCTCTGAGCTGGCAGTCAGCACAGAGCCCGACGCGGGGCTCGAACCCACGAACCGCGAGATCATGACCTAAGCGAAAGTCGGACGCTTAACAGACTAAGCCACCCAGGTGCCCCATATCAGCCATTGTCTCTTAAACAATGTCTCTACTACTTCCCTCACTTCTAGGGCTCCAGTCAAACTCTGTCTTTCCTATTTTCTCTGTCTCTTACCCTTTCCTTTTGCCCATCTCTGTGTCTCTCTGCAGTACAGTTGGGAAATTACCTTCTGACCTAATTCTTTCTTTGGTTGAGTTTAATCCATTCTTAAACCCGTCCATCGATGGCTTTCTGTGCCTTATTATTTTAAAATATATGTGCATGAAATGCATAAATTATCAACATATAGCTTTGCAGTAGAGTGAAAAGCAAACGTGCAGTTTAATGAATGATTAGAAATCGATCTAATTGATTAGTGTGTACGGGACCATGACCACTAGGTTGAAGAAATAAAGTCTCTGAGGTTTCTTTTTAATGTTTATTTATTTTGAGAGAGAGAGAGAGTGCGAGTGAGGGAGGGGCAGAGAGCGAGAGGGAGACAGAATCTGAAGCAGGCTCCAGGCTCTGAGCTGTCAGCACAGAGCCCAATGTGGGGATCGAACTTATGAACTGTGAGATCCTGACCTGAGCTGAAGTCGGACGCTCAACCGACTGAGCCACCCAGAGGCCCTTGAGTTTTTGTTTTTTAAGTAATCTCTACCCCCAACACGGGGCTCGAACTCACTCCCCCAAGATCAAGAGTCGCACGCTCCACTGACTGGTTCCCTAAAGTCTTTGAATTTTATTTTATTTAAAAAAATTTTTAATGTTTTATTTATGTATTTATTATTTGTTTCTGAGGGAGAGAGAGACAGCATGAGCAGGGGAGGGTCAGAGAGAGAGGGAGACACAGAATCTGAAACAGGCTCCAGGTTCTGAGCTAGCTGTTAGCACAGAGCCTGATGCGGGGCTTGAACCCCCGAACTGTGAGATCGTGACCTGAGCCGAAGTCGGACTCTGAACCGACTGAGCCACCCAGGCGCCCCTAAAGTCTCTGAATTTTAAACTTCGGTTATCACAATGCTCATTCCTAGGGCTTCTGCTTTTTTTTTTTTTTTGTCAATTTGTTATTTCACTTCTTATAGTTTTGTTTTCCAGTGATGTTTCATGCTTATCTTTTTATTTTTTTATTTTATCTATTTTAAAAAAATTTTTAATGTTTATTTTTGAGAAAGAGAGAGAGTGTGAGTGGGCAAAGGGCAGAGAGAGAGAGAGAGAGACAGGGAGATGGAGAATCCGAAGCAGGCTCCAGGCTCTGAGTTGTCAGCACAGAGCCCGACGTGGGGCTCGAACTCACAAACCATTGAGATCATGCCCTGAGCCGAAGTCGGACGCTTAATCAGCTGAGCCACCCAGGTGCCCCTTTTTATTTTTTTAAAACAGGGCAAGCAAGGTGGTATGTTAATTCCAATATCTGAAACCTTTGCAAGCATATTGGTAAGTGTTTTCATTTGTTTGTTTTCTCACGGTGTCTTATTTTCTTGTATGCCTAGTTTTCTTTGTCTATTGATCATGGTATTTGAAAAATTGAGCACAGGGATCATCTAAAGCTCGGGATGAAGTTACGTCCCTCCATAAAGGAATTTTGTTTGCGTCAGACCCACACTTGGCGGGCCTACCTGTCTGGATTCACCTTACCCGAGCTTCAGTGTCGCGGAAATAGCTGAGTCATTCAAACCCAACTGTGTTTCCTCAGAAGAGCTGATCTACTTCTGATCACTCTCTCCGGAAGACTAAGCCCTTGGGGTCCCAGCTACCTGTGGGAAAGAGTCTTTTGTTAGACTGTGGGCCCTGGGCCTTTGTTTCTGTCCCCCCCCACCCTTTTTTTTTTTCCTTCTTGCAGCTGGCAAAGAGAAGGCTCCTCTGTGCTTGGAAAATGTCCTGAGGCAGAAGAAGGCTCCATGTTCATTCCTTGCTCTGAGTTCCTATTTTCCCTTTATTTTATTTTTAATTTTTAAAATGTTTGTATTTATTTATTTATTTATTTATTTTTATTTCTAGGAGAGAGAGAAAGAGACAGCGCGAGCAGGGGAAGGTCAGAGAGAGAGGGAGTCACGGACTCTGAAACAGGCTCCAGGCTCTGAGCTGGCAGTCAGCACAGAGCCCGACACGGGGCTCGAACCCACGAACCGCGAGATCATGACCTAAGCGAAAGTCAGACGCTTAACTGACCAAGCCACCCAGGTGCTCCTTAATGGTCTTTTTTTTTTTTTTTATGTTTTTATTTATTTTTGAAGGAGAGACAGAGAGAGACAGAGAGACAGAGAGTGAGCTGGGGAGGGACAGAGAGAGAGGGAGACACAGAATCCAAAGCAGGCTCCAGGCTCTGAGCTGTCAGCACAGAGCCCACCGCGGGGCTTGAACTCACGAGCAGGCAGATCATGACCTAAGCCAAAGTCGGATGCTTAACCGACTGAGCCACCCAGGGGCCCCGTCCTGTTTTCCCATTAGGTTTTTGGTTTGGAAATGTCTCATTCTTTTGTAAACGTTTAATGCTTTTGCAAATATATCTGTATCTCTATATTACGTACAGATGTTTCAAGTTAAGTTACCTTAGAAGCCAGGTCAGAATAACCCAGTCCACCCCTCATCAGAAGCCTGAGTTATCTTTCTAAACAGGAGATCTGGCCACATGTCTGCTCTGTTGAGAAGTGTTGACAGGCTCCTGCTGCCCTTCAATAAAGATCCCCCCACCCCACTCCCCACTTCAGTCACACTGAGCTGTTCTGGTCCCTGAGGGCCACTCGCCTCTGGGTATAGGTGAGTGCTATTTGGTTCCTTCAGGCTGAGCTGCCTTCCCCCATCTCTCGGCCTGGCTGAGTCCTGCTTGCCCTCTAAATCTCGTCACCTCTTCCAAGAAGCCTTCCCTGACTACTCCACCCTAACCTCTTCCTAGATCAGGTGACTCCTCTGGGCTCCCCCAGAGCTTTGTACATCCCTCATCACAGCACTGACCATACTGGCTTGTAATTATCTCGTTCCCTGCTTGTCACTCCATTATACTGCGGGCTCAGCTAATATTTGCTGGATGGATGGTTGGATGGATGGATGGATGGATGGATGGATGGATGGATGGATGACTTCTCACTCCTGCCCTAACCTTGTTAGGTTAGGTCAATTGTTCCAGCTCTTTGGACACCCATCTCTTACCCCCAACTGAACTGGTAGCGCCTGGACAGAAGGAATATTCTTTCTTCATTCCCCCTCCACTGCACGCCCCCAGTCCTCTGCACAGAACGGCTCCAGGGTCCTTCTAGCATATACTTCACTTGATGGTTAGGCCCTCTCTCTGGCCCCGAAATCAAGAANCTGACTGTAAGACCTGGAGGTAGTAATGTAACCATGTATTCTGCCCACTGTAACCTAGAGGAAGCCATGTTATTTATCTCAGAGCATTCTCTGACATGGGGCATTCGCAGCAGAGAAAACCCACGTTCCTTCCTGCCCCTCTGTCTTTGCTGACTCTGTGCTCCTTTCCAGAATACCTTCTCCCTTCCCAGACTAGTTACATCTGCCTCGTCCTACAAGGGCGGGGCGGGGGGGAGCTTGGGCCGACCACCCTGATCCCTGCAGGCCTTTGCTGGCGTCGTACTCTGCCATGCGAGGAGCACAACATTCATTAAGAGAATCGGAGGCGCCTGGGTGGCTCAGTCGGTTACGTGTCTGACCTCAGCTCAGGTCATGATCTCACGGTTGGCAAGTTCAAGCCCCGCACCTGCTGTCAGCGCAGAGCCCGCTTCAGATCCTCTGTCTCCCAAGCACTCATTTGGAGCACTGATTGAGCACCTCCTGTGTGCAGGGCCCCGTGCTGGGGACACAGTGATGGGTGAGGATCACAAAGCTCCCCGTTCTCTTGTTCCCGGGCCGTGTCCCGGACGCATCAGCAGAAGGAGGGCTCTTAGAAAAGCTGTTGGCTCGTCTGGCCTCGTGGTGGGTCCCATCTCTCCCCCCACCCCATACCTGGCTGCCCCTCGGAGGAGGGCGGTGGGACTTAGGTAGGGTGTATGTGGCATGTCCTTCACCCCCTGGGGGGCCTGTCTGCGGAGGCTGCAGAGCAAGGACAGCATTTTTGAGGGCTGGGGATGTGGGCTCCCCAGAGCCCGGCTTGGGACCTGGTGTGCTGAGTGGTAGGGGGACCATTTCAGATGCAGGGGGAGCCCTGGAGGAGAAACCTGTCTGACAGGCGGTGCAGGGGTGGGGGTAAGTGANAACCAAGGGGGACCATCCAGTGAGGTGGCTGGGATTTGGGGGTGAGCGATGACAGGTTAACCCCCCTCCCCATCCCGCCACCCACCCCCAGGCCTCCAGCAGCATGGGGACTTGGAGCCTGTTCCTTGGGGTTCCGGAACACACAGACCTCATTTCCCTCCCACTACCTTCCCTGGAAGGAAAACACTCAGGGACTTGGTTGAACCTTGGAATTAATTTCATTCAAAGTGTAGCCCCGGCGTCTGATCATGTGGGACTTTCATAATAAGATTACTTAATCACATGCTTACTCCGGGACAA
>NW_027530625.1:5897944-5899647 GCF_008692635.1 Crocuta crocuta
GGGAAGGGAGGCGCGGCCCGGGGCTTGTGGGAGAGCGCCAAGGCCCCGCCTCCGCTTCCCAAGGCTGCACCCCTGCCCCCTCCCCTCCCTCCCCTCCCCTCCCCACAGGCATTGTGGGATGGAGCCCCTTGGCATTCGGGGCTGCCAGTTTCGGGAATGGGGCGATGATGGCAAGAGGAAAGACGAGGCATCAGATGAGCCTGATGGCCCAGGAGCAAGAGCCTCGAAGGGTCCACCGTTTCTGTCGCAACCGCGAGGTGCTTGGAGCAAGATCTGGGTTACATGGGTCCCTCGGCGCCTAACGCCTGGCGGGTTTTTCTCATTGGCTCTCAACGACCCCCGAGGATCTAAGACCCCCACCAGGGCGGGAGGTCGTGCCTTTGTTTCACCAGTGCCTGGAACATGCTAGAACGAATCAATGATTCCCTGTTAGCCTTAAGTCCAGGCTGGGGACCTTCTGCTTCTTTCTGTGTCTCACGTGAGGGCCATGAACCCACCTCCCCATAAAACAGAGCGAGAGTGGCCGTAATGCCTTCTGGGCAGGACTGTGATGTAGACGGGGTGTGGCATCCGGGGTAGGACCCTGGCGCGGAGCTGGGCACAGCGAGCGCTCCACGGTGTCTGCCGGAAGTGGCATTTGGGGTTCACTCCTCCACCCCGATTTTGGCGAAATTTCAGGCTGATCGTGGTGCCACAGTTCCCCTTCAGCGGAGGAGAACATGAGGGGGCCCCCAGGAGCCCGCTGGGGGACAGAGCGTGACAGAGAAACACACTCCCACTGGCATCTACAGGGTGGAGGTAACATTCTTTCACTGTCATGTGCTTTAAAGTAGATTAAATGCGGGGCGCCCGGGTGGCTCTGTCGGTTAAGGGTCCGACTTTGGCTCAGGTCATGATCTCACGGTTTGTGGGTTCGAGCCCCGTGTCCGGCTCTGTGCTGACAGCTCGGAGCCTGGAGCCTGCTTCCGATTCTGTCTCCTTCTCTCTCTGCCCCTCCTCCACTCACACTCTGTCTCTGACTGTCTCAAAAGCAAATAAACAATTAAAAAAAAAATAAAGCAGATTAAATGTTTCCTCTGCGTTCCCATTCCNCTACTAGTTGGTAGACTAGAGGCCACGTCTCCTCCCCATCTCTCCTGCCCGCATGGGGGGTGGGGGGGCAGCGGGAAAGAGGGTTTGCCTGTCGCCGGTGGACGCGGCCTGGAGCTCTGGAAGCGTCTCTGTGCGGTACAGACAAGCAGACAAGATCGGAGCCGAGAAGTCTGTTCTAGAATTCAGCTGTCACTCTGGACAGAGGCCTCAGGGCCATCTCTGCTTCCTCCTGGCTCCTCTCCTCGTATATCCCGCTGCTGCCCGTTCGCTCGATGCATGTCAGTCCGCATCGCCCTCCAGCCCCACAGCCACCACCCGGCGGGTCATCGCTATCTCCGTTCTGGAAGACTCCACAGAGGGGCTCGAGTGTTTGTCTAAGGCACACAACAGAGCCTGTCATGGCCCAGCTTAACCNAGCCTCCACCTCGGGGCTCCATGCTGGTGGCTCCGCTATCAGAAATCTTTTCCACGCATTCCGTGTCCAGCTCCTTCTCAGCCGTGGGGTCCCGGTGTGAGTCAGGCCTCCTCAGAGGGCACCTCCCCAGCCAACGTCCTTGAAGCGGGCCCCTCCTGTTCCGTTTCTCTTCTGGTTTGTCACTCGTGGTGCTACC
>NW_027530625.1:5899691-5901944 GCF_008692635.1 Crocuta crocuta
GTCCAGTCCGGTTCAAAGTTTACGTTTATGGCCAGCAATTCCAACAAGCAGATCTATAGACTTAAGGCAATGCTTATCAAAATTCCAGTTGGCTTCTTTGGTCAACAAATGGACACGCCCGTCTTAAAATGTGTAAGACCCAGAAAGTGGAGAACAAATTGGAGGACTCACACCTTCTGATTGTAATAGTTATTGTGCACCTACAAGAATCCAGTCTGTGTGGCACTGGCATAAGGACAGCCCGTAGGTCAATCGAATGGAATCGAGAGTCCAAAAGTCAACACATACATTTATGCTTAATTGATTTAGAAAATTTTTTTAATGTTTATTTATTTTTTTGAGAGACAGAGAGACACAGCGTGAGCAGGTGAGGGGCAGAGAGAGAGGGAGACACAGAACCTGAAGCAGGCTCTAGGCTCTGAGCTGTCAGCACAGAGCCCGACGAAAGGCTCAAACTCACAACTGTGAGGTCATGACCTGAGCTGAAGTGGGACACTTAACCGACTGAGCCCCCCCAGGCGCCCCTGCTCAACTGATTTTTGAGAGGCTGTGAGACCATTCTGTAGGGAAAGAATAGTCCTTTCGACAAATGGTATGGACAGCTGGATACCGGCATCAAAAGGATGAAATGGGATCCCTACCTCACACCACACACAAAAGTTAACCTAAAATGGATCATAGACTTACATGTAAGAGCTAAAAGTATAAACCTCTTAGAATAAGATGTAGGAGTAAATCCTCGTGACCGTAGGGGTTAGGCATAGGACAGCAAAAGCACAGGGGCAAAAGAATAGATAAACGGGACTTCACCAAAATGTAAAATTTTGTGCTTCAAAGGATGCCAAGAAAGTGAAAAGACAGCCCAGAGGATGAAAGAGAAATTTTGTAAATCATGTATCCTATCTGATAAGGGACCTGTGTCCAGAATGTGTAGAGGGCTCTTCCAACTCAATAGTAAAAGACAAGTAATACAGTTTAAAAACGGGCAAAGGGTGTGAATAGGCATTCTTCCAAGGAAGACACGGAAATTACAATAAACACACGAAAAGATGCTCAACATCGTTGGTCATGAACACCATGAGATACTACCTCACCCCCAGTAGGATGACCTAAATAAAAAAGATGGGCAATAACAAGTGTTGGCAAGGGTGTAGACAAGTGTGCTTGTGAAATGGTACGGTCCCTTTGGAAGATAGAAGCTGTCTTCGGCAGGGTCTCAAAATGTTAAACACAGAGTTACATGTGACCTGAGAATCCCTCCTATATATAAACGCCCAAGAGAATTGAAAGGATATATATGTATTTTTTAAAATTTTTAAATGTTTTATTTATTTCTGAGAGAGACAGCATGAGCAGGGTGGGGTCAGAGAGAGAGGGAGATAACAGAGTCTGAAGCACAGAGTCGAGCTGTCAGCACAAAGCCCGATGCGGGGCTCGAACCCACGAACCGTGAGATCATGACCTGAGCCAAAGTCGGATGCTTAAACTACTGAGCCCCCAGGCGCCCCTGAAAGGATATATTTACACAAACACTTTTACACGAACGTTGATAGCCACATTATTCATAAGAGGCAAGAAGTGGAGAGCCCCAATGTTCACCAGTGGATGAATGGGTAAACAAATACTATCTTCATACAATAGAATATTATTTGGCAGTAAAAAGGAATGAAGTCTGGGGGCACCTGGGTGGCTCAGTTGGATAAGTGTTCAACTTCAGCTCAGGTCAAGATCTCACAGTTCGTGAGTTCGAGCCCTACATCTGGCTCTTGGCTATCTGTGCAGAGCCTGTGTGGGATCCTCTGTCCCCCTCTCTCTACCCCTCCCCCGCTCGCCTGTATGTGTGCGCTCTCTCTCTCTCTCTCTCTCTCTAAAATAAACATTAAAAGAAAAGAGGAATGAAGTCCTGATACATGGCATAACATGATGAACCTTGGAAATATTATGCTAAGTAAAAGCAGCCAGTCATATAAAGTTACGTATTTTCCGATTCCATTTATATGAAATGTCCAGATTAGACGGATCCGTAGGGAGAGACAGTGGATTAGAGGCTGCCAGGGATTGGCATAATGGAGAGGGCATAACGGAGAGCGAGTGCTAACAAGGATGGGGTTTCTTTTTGGGCTCACGAAAATGTTCTGGCATTGTGGTTGCACAACTCTGTGAATACACTAAAAACCGTTAAATTGTCCACTTTATTTTTAAAAATTTATTTATTTACTTATTTTTAGTTTTACTTTTTTTTTTTTTTTTTTT
>NW_027530625.1:5902041-5903989 GCF_008692635.1 Crocuta crocuta
ATTTATTTACTTATTTTTTGTTTTACTTTTTTTTTTTTTTTTTAGAGAGAGGGAAAGAATGTGAGCTGGGGAGAGAGGCAGAGGGAGATAGAGAATTTTAAGCAGATTCCATTGAGCGTGGAGCCTGATGCAGGCTCGATCCCACAACTCCGGGATCATGACCTGAGTCGAAATCAAGAGCTGAACGTTCAACCAGCCGAGTCACCCAGGCGCCCCTAAATTGTTCACTTTAATTTAGAGGGTGAATTTGGGGCGCCTGGGTGGCTCAGTTGGTTGAGCGTCCAACTTTAGCTCAGGTCATGATCTTGTGGTTCAAGGGTTCAAGCCCCACGACGGGCTCTGTGCTGACAGCTCAGAGCCTGGAACCTGCTTCCGATTCCGTGTCTCCCTCTCTCTCTGCTCCTTCCCTGCTTGTTCTCTCTCTCTCTCTCTCTTTCTCTCTCAAAAATAAATAAATAAACATTCCTAAAAAAGGGTGAATTTTATGGTGTGTGAATTATATGTCCATAAAACGGCTAGCTAACAAGGAAGGGAGCTCACTTTCTAGTTCACAGGAAATATAGGGACAGAGAAACCAGTTAAATGACACTGTGAGAAAGAAAACAAAATCTGGGATGTGGACATTCAACAGGACAGACAGACGCAGTTTCTTTAATAAGTCAGTGACGAGAAAATAAATTTTCTAAAAAAGTAATGGGATATAACAACGGAATGCTGTGTGTCAGACCTTCCTTGGCTCCTAATTCGAACAAATCACCTAGAACCTGACACTGATGAGAATATCAGGAAACTTCGATCACGCCCTGGGTAGGAGATGATGCCATGAATCGCTGTTATTTTTGCCAGGTGTTTATATGAAAGCACGTCCGCATATTTAGAGGAACGTTGAGCTGGGTCAGGATGAAAAGACGTGTCCAGCACTGGCTTCAAATTAGCTTCAAGCAACAACACCAAAATCATCAAAAGGGGTAGACAAAGCAGGTGTGGCAAAATCTCAGCAATTATTGAACCTGAATGATGGCGTATGGAGATTTATCACATTCGTCTCTCTTGTGTGTGTTTTTGAAAATGTTCCTAATGAAAACTTTTTGTTTTAAGATTCTTATTAACATTTTTTTTCAACGTTTATTTATTTTTGAGAGAGAGAGACAGAATGAGAGCCGGGGAGGGGCAGAGAGAGAGGGAGACACAGACTCCAACGCAGGCTCCAGTCTCTGAGCTGTCAGTACAGAGCCCGACGCGGGGCTCAAACCCACGAACCCGTGAGATCATGACCTGAGCCGAAGTTGGACACTTAACCGACTGAGCCACCCAGGCACTCCCTAGATTTTATTTTTAAGTAATCTCTACACCCAACGTGGGGCTCAAATTCACGACCCCGAGCTCAAGAGTCACATGTACTGCCTACTGAGCCACCCAGGCTCCCTGAAAGCTTTCTTAATATATACGTCTATGCGTAGAACACCTGCTTGTGTGGACTCAGGCAAGCCACTTCTCCGAAACTGGGTTTGCACATCTGGTAAAATAGGGCCAGTATCTGTCCCATTTTACAGATGAGGAGACTGAGGCTCCCCCTGTGGTTGTGGTGGCTGCAAGCTGCAGTTGTCACCTCTGGGGTGTGTGTGTGTGTGTGTGTGTGTGTGTGTGTGTGTGTGTGACCTCAGGGCCTCTCTGAGGCCAGCCTGAGGCCGTCCCAAGGTGGAGTCTGGGCTGTTCTTCGAGCCGGCTGCTGCTCTCACACAGGCCCCTTAGTCTGCTGTGCCCAGGTCACCCTCTGCCCCCCACTCCGGATGTCCGGGAGCCAGGCCTGGCGGCCCAGGCGGCCGGACAATGGGCCCTTTGGAGGCCCGGCCAGGGCCTGGGCCTTGGCTGTGGGCTGTGGCCGAGGCCACGACAGAGGGCCGCTTGTGGCTGGCCCTGGGGCTGCAGCCAGAAATAGGTCCTGCTA
>NW_027530625.1:5904090-5945216 GCF_008692635.1 Crocuta crocuta
CTGGGCATGGGAATGTGGGTATTTGTGGAGCTCAGGGGAGGAGACCGTCATCAGGAAAGCAGGACTATTTTGGGGCTTTTGGGAGACGGGGAAGAAAACTGACCCCCACCCTCGGCTTCCACCTTTAGCTCATTCCTTTAGTGCAGAGGCAGGGGCGAAGGCTCCTGAGTCCCCCTGGGCTCAAATCCTGGCTCTGTCCCAGCTAGTTGTGTGGCTGGTCACTTTCCTCTCCGAGCCTCACTTTGCTTATCTGTATGATGGGGACAAGTCACGATAAGTCTTTCATGGGCTTGTGAGGATTCCAGGTGATGCACGCCCATCGCCTGGAACANCCAGACCTCATCCTCCAGGCCTGTGCCGGGGCCCTGCAGATCTGCGCTGAGCTGGCAGTGGAAGGGATTCAGACGCTCTTCCTGCGCGTCTGCCTCTGTCTCTCTTTGCCCCAAGCTGGCTGATGGGGGCCGCTGACTGCGGAGCTCCGCAAGTTTAGGCCTGAGGTTCGCAGGTACGGACCCAGGTTCAAATCCACACTAATAGGGGCAGCAGGGGCCCTTGGACAGTGAGAGATGGGAGTGCGCATCTAGTTCTTCTGGAAGTCAGGGACCAGGTCTCCCCCACCTCCCGGCCCCTGTGTGTCCTTGAAGCTATTTTTATGTGTTGCTGGAAACCAGAATTAGAGCCAGAGCCAAAAGCACTGGTAGGTTTCGCGTGCTCTGCGGGTCTTGCCCAAGGGAGCACCGGCCATTCCCAGCAGGCGGGTGGAGCCAGGCCAGATGCTCCACCGTGTGGGAGGGGCAGCCTGGCCCCCTGGCCGCTGTGAGCCTGGAGGTCATTATCAGGAGGTCCCAGCTGGTTGGCATAAAGGGGAAGAATAAGGATTTGAGAAGCTGCCACGAGGGTGCAATTGTCCGGGGGGGTCCCTGAGGCCTGCATGAAAATCCAGAATGGTCACGAAGCTCGATATTCCCTTCCTTCCTTCCTTCCTTCCTTCCTTCCTTCCTTCCTTCCTTCCTTCCTTCCTTCCTCCTTCCTTCCTTCCTTTCTCCCTTCACCTACCCACTCCTTCACCCATCACTGACCTATTCACTTATCACATATTTAACCAGGATCTTCCAGGGGCTGGTGGAGGCTTAGCCACAAAACACCCAGATCCCCGCACCCAGGGAAGATTTGCTCACAAATCCGACTGCGTTCCTCTCTGGCTCCAAACCCTCCCCCGGCTCCCCGGTGCCCAACGGAGACGGTGCAATCTTTATACGATGACAAGTCACAGGAACGTTCCTCACTCACCTAGGCCTCATAAAAGAGAATCTTGGCCTTGCCTGTTCAGCTCTCCTCTCTGCCCTCTGCAGAGAGAGCTCTACCCTTCCAAGTCCGGTTCCGGGGAGAGGCGGGAGGGCAGAGCGGGGGGTGGGGGGGAAGAGGAGGGGGGTGCACTCCTTGCTGGGGATCATCTCTGAGCTGTTCTCTACTGGGGGCTCTGTGAAGTGGAGAGAACAGAAGGGGAACAGAGAAGTCCCTGGGGCCCGAGCTGAGCTGTATACAGAAGGACTGAGTGAGCAGAGAGAGTCCACATTTGGGGGGGCTGGAATTGAGGGGTTCTGGGGTAAAACATGATATGAGAGCCCTGGAGGAAGAGGTGAGAGGATTGAGCAGTGTGGCTGAGGGGTAGAAGTTGGATCCCCCTTGATGTTCTTTGCAAGACAAAAAATATTGGACGCCCCCCTCCCCCCATGGATAATACGTGGCTGGTGTCTTGAGCTTCTTTGCATGAGACTCTGCCTGGCCAGGGCCCCTTGGGTCCCAGGAGCTACTCGGGTTACGCTGATATGATCGGTGATCTGCCTACCTAGTTAGCTCTGCAGCTCATCTCTTCACGCTTTCCCTCCCCCAGCTCCTCATCCAAACCCCACCCTCCAGCCCAATCTAGTTCCTTGATGCCCCCTCAGCCTTGCTGGGACTTGCTCGGGAGCCTGCATTCACCCCCCCCCCAACCCCCCCGCACCAGGGCTCTTTTGAAGTATTTGGCCTCCTGGGCTCTCTGCTCCCCTGCCTTGGTCACCGGATTGACATGCACAGACTATTTCCTCCTTGCTTCCTCCATTGGAAAGATTTTTTGTGCAGTCTCAGAAGAATAAAAAATTAGCGTGCAGGCGAGTTTTGCCCGTCTGTTTACAATACACAGATAAATAACCAGAATATCCAGGGAATGATGCTGCCTGGCCACTTTGTATTTCTGGGTCACAATAAAGCGCGGTAATCAATTCATTAAAAATACCTACCGGACCCTTATTATGTCCCAGATACTCGATTGGGTGCTAGGGATAGAAGCATATATGATAGAACTCAAATTCACAATCCAGACCCTAATCCAACACCACTCCCAACCCAATCCTAATCCTGACCCCAACACTAGCCCTAAATCTACCCCCGACCCAATCCTAGCCCAAACCCTGTACCAACCCTACCCTTAACCAAAACCCAACCCAAACCCTAATTCTTCTTTAAAGTAAAAAAAAAAAATGTTTATTTATTTTTGAGAGAGAGCGAAAGAGACAGAGAGACACAGAATCCGAAGCAGGCTCCAGGCTCTGAACCATCAGCAGCACAGAGCTGGATGCAGGGCTCAAACCCACGAACTGTGAAATCATGACCTGAGCCGAAGTCGGACACTCAACCGACTGAGCCTCCCAGGCGCCCCCCGAACCCTAATTCTAACCCTTGTGTTAAACATCTTTCCATATATGTGTCTCCTTTTCTGTCGTAGTCAGTGGAGTGTGCTGAGTAATAATGCAACTCATCTGATTCTGAATCATCTAGTGCCTTCCGACCAGAGAAGGCAGAAGGCAGGTGAGACCAGGTTGAACACCAGCTGAATCCAGGGGGTGACTTTGAAAAACAAGGTATGTTTTAATGTAAATCCCCATGAATTTATGTTGCGTCGCCATCCGTAGGGGGACCCTGCTGACTAAGCCAGCACCTGCTGACACCTCCCCCTCCCCCTTCCCCCGCCTCCCGCACACCCCTCCCGCCAGTGTCTGGCTTCTGGGCCACAGAGACCTTCTTCAGTGAATGCCTCAGCTCCCACTGGCCTCAAGGCACCACACACTGTTCCCTTTGCCTGAAATACCTTTCCTCCCTCCTCACCAGGCTGACTCTTGCTCAGTCCTCAGGCGCCTCTGAAATGTCACTTTCTCAGGGAGGCCTGCCTTGCCTGCTGTCTCCCCCAGACTCGTTTTTATTGCCTTCATGCTCGAGGCTCTTGGGGTTTTTTTCCCCCAGGGCATTTATGGATATTTGTGGCCACGTGTTTATTTGCATGTTTATTTCTTTAATGTCTGTCTCCCCGGCCAGACAGGGACCTCTTTCAGGGCAGGGACTGTGTTTTGTTCACGGCTTTTGGCCCCAGGACCCAGCACAGCACCCGGCACACAGCACGCCTACTGAAAGCTTCGTTGAATGAAAGAACGAATGAATGCATGTGTGCATTTCCCACTTCATAAAAGCAAATGAAAGATTCCTGCTAATCGAAGCTCCTGGCTAAAGGTGTTTGTCCTACGCCCCGGGCTGAGCCTGGGAAAGCCAGGAGAGAGGGGCTGGGTCTCTCCCAGTGCCGCTGGCCATCCCTTCTTCTGCCGGACTCTTCCAGGCTCACTTGGAAACAAACAGAGGATTTTTTTTTTTTTTTTTTGAGAATCCATTTCCTCATTTCAGATTCTCCACCACACTGAATGGGAGGTCGGCAGGTATCACCCTCACTGTTTTACAAGCTGCTTTTGCCCAGAGAGGTAAAAACACTTGTGTGGGTCACCTGGTTGGTCGGCAGCAGTGCCAAAATCGTTTCCTGGCCCCTAGCCCTTGGCAATGAACCTTCCTTTCTTTCTGCACACACCCCCGCCCCCCACCCCCCAATCTGGAGGTGCTCAGCTCTGCGCCAGCCTCCAGGGACTCAGCAGGCTGGCTACCGCCAAGGGGACCCTGACAGACCTCAGGCTCATCTTTCCATTTGTTGATACGCACGTTGGAGCCATCGTTGGAACCAGCCTTGGGCAAACGAGTCAGAAGTCAGCACCCCAGGAGCCCCAAAATGAGAGGATGGATTTTCACACCCAGACGGAGTCTTCCTTTCCCGAGGTTCCGGAGAAGGACCTCACTCACAAGGGTCACTGCTGTGTATCGAGCACACACTGGTGCCGGGCTGGGCGAATTGCTCGTTATCTCTGTACAGGTTTACAGTCACTCAACTGACCAGATGAAAAAACGGGCACAGAAAGGTTCGGTCGCTTGCGCAGGGCACACAGCTAGCTAGTTAAGTGTTGCTGGTAGGATCTGAACCCGGATCTACTGAAGTATAGACTCTTAAGCTTATACTTCAAGGCAAAGAAAAATCGCAGGGGTGCCAAGGAGACGGTGGAGAGACGTTCCCAAAACTGCGCGGCACAGATAACCCCACAGATAACCCCGGGTGGGCGCCCTGCGCACGTAAGACCTCCAGGGTTCCGGGCAGGGGTGACGCGGGCCCCGCCCCCATTTCNCATTGGCCGCCGTTTCCATGGTTACGCGGGGCCGGAGGAGCTGCAGACTTCCCGACACGTGTCCCCCGGAGCCGCCCGGAATTTGACAGGGGACCATGTGCGCGGCAGCGCGGGAGCCAGACAAAGGGCCGGGGGAGGCGGGGAACGAAGCCGGCGGAGAGGCCGGGCGGCCGGGCAGGGATGAGCCCCCTGCTTCTCCCGCAAGCGTGGAGCACCCCCCACCTCCTGCCTTTTTGTATTTTGAAGGCAAGAAAAAATAAGAAAGAATTGCTGTGGAAAGCGCGGTGGGAGAGGTCTCCAGCCAGTCCCACCTGCTGTCCCTCCTCCAGGGAAAAACGGGGTACGCAGGCATCATTTCTGCCCCAAGAGCCCACAGTGTTCTTCCTTATGCAACCCGGCCCTGGGCTTGTCACCCCTCCTTCACCTCAGTCCTCGAGGCTTAAATCCTCTTTCTCTGGCTTGTTTAGGAAGCGAGAGCTTCACAGTGTGGTTGTTTTGATACTTGAGAAATGCGACCCAAGGAATTGTGGGGGATCTTGCCACCCGTTCATCCTACAACAGCCACTTCACTCCACTGTCTATTGTGCTCATCTCTCTCACCCCCTGGAGTTCACAGCCTCCAGGGCGAACGCTCTAAAGTACAGACGCTGCCACTTCCATGGCCCTGGTCACCTGCAGGTGAGAGTCTGAACTCTGTACTTGAGCACACAGGCTCTCAACCTGCCCCCACCTAGCACCCTCATCCCTGACCCCGCAGAATCACTTCCGGTTCTCTTTGTGCCCCATGATATTTGACACCTCCTGACCTTTGCCTGTGTGGTTTCAGCTCTCTGGGCCATCCACCCATCTGCATTCATCCCCTCTAGGAAGCCTTCCCTGACCTTTAGGTCCAGTTCAGGGTCTCTTTAAAAAAAATATTTTTAAATGTTTATTCATTTTTGAGAGAGAGAGAGAAAGGGCATGAGCAAAGGAGCAGCAGAGAGAGAGGGAGACACAGAATCCAAAGCAGGCTCCAGGCTCTGAGCTGTCAGCACCGAGCCCGACATGGGGTGAGATGGTGACCTGAGCTGAAGTTGGACACTTATGGACGGAGCCACCCAGGCTCCCCAGGGTCCCTTTACTGTCCTTCCCTGGAACTTGAATGTGCTCATCCCTGACCATCTTGGCTTCAGAGACCTGCGTCTGCCTCCCCTGTATCCTCACCTCTGCCCCCCACCACAAGCCCTTGAGTAGCGTGAGGTCCGGGGGTCGATGAGGAGACCATCTGGGCTATTCTGGGAAGCAAAGGGGAAAGTTGGAGAGAAAAGCCCTTTCCCTCACTTGCACATGGACCTTCGCCCTGCTTCTGGCCAACACTGAGTCCGCTCCACACCCGGCATCCGCTCGTGCTGTACTACCACCCTGGGAACCGATGCTCACAACAGCCTTGTGGGATACCAGCCATCACTCACACCCTCATTCTATAGATGAAGACCCTCAGGCTCTCGAGGTTAACCATGGGCTGCTTCCGGAGACACCCTGAGCCAGCAGGGGGTCCTGGCTTCTGCGTGGACTGGTGGTGGTCATCTGTCCGTTCCTGCGTTCAGTGGAGGGGCAGCCTCTCCTCGGGCAGGGGGCTGGGGCTGGCCAGGCTTTGTTGGGGGCGGGGTTGGCCGGCCCCTCGGAAGCAGCTTCCGGGATACACTGCCTAGAGCCTTGTCTTTCCTCTCCCTTCTGGCTTCCCTTCCGGTTTCCTCTTCCTTGTGACTTGCCAGCCTGTTGTCATCTCCTCCCCGCCCTGTCCCATCCACCAGGATGTGTCAGAGGAGGTTCATTTTCAAAAGTAAAGGAGGGGGCAGGGGGAGCCAGCCTCACCAGGGACAGCGCTTCCGTTGGGGGAGATGAGAAAGTTCTGGACCCAGATGGTGATGTCGGCTGTACAATGGTGTGAACGTACTTGATGCCCTGCACTGTACGCTTAAAAGTGGCTAAAATGTTAACTTTTATGGGGCATGGATTTGACGGCAATAAAGGACGTTTGCTGATGTTTTTGAAGATCACTTGCCCGTTGGACACTCGACGTTTCTTAAGGCTCCCAGGGGCCAGGCCACACGCATCCAGGAGGGTGTCCAGGAGGGTGGACAGCCACCCTCTTTGCAGACGGGAAAACTGAGGCACGGAGGCCCGAAGTGGTGACTCTGCGTTTCAACTCGATATACCCCTAGGGGGAGGGTGCGGCGTGGCCAGTGCTAGGTGGTTGGGCTCGAAACGGGGTCTGCCCCTGACCGTTGCACAGCCTTGGGCTTCCCTTGCAGACTTTCCTCTTCAGACAACGGGGGACAATGAGAGGGACACCATTTGGCAAGCTGCTATTGGAAGGATTTAGCACGGTATCTTGGCCACCATCAAAAATCAAATTCCCTCCAGAGTCTGCTGACGCGCTCTCTTGGTGCTGCAGTGGACAGTGAACATCCTTTTGGGCCTCGACCTTGACTTCTTCTGCGACCTTGGGCCAGTCCCTGCCCCTCCCCAGGCCTCAGGTTTCCCTCTGTGAAGTTGGGAGGGTGGGGAGAAGGTCTGCAGGACTCTTTCTAGTTCAGGTTTTCTGGGGCTTCACCCATAGTCTGGAAACTTTCATAACCAGAAACCTTCCGGCAGAAGGGCTGGGCAGGTCTCCCACGCCAGAGGGAGAGGAGGAGGAAGGCAATAGAGTTCTTGGATTTGCCCCGCACCCAGGCTGGGGACAGACAGAACCATCAGCAAGAACTCTCTCCATCTCCGGTGTGAATTCTGTCCCGCTCCTGCCATAGGCTGGAGTTGCTCCCTGGCTCTGGGTACAGGTCGGCCCCGCCGCTCCACCCCCATGTCAGTTTCAGGATCTCAGGGACAGGCTTCCTTTTCTTTCTATCTTCCGCCATCTCCGCAGGGCCGGGCCCAGGGGAGGAGGCTCCCTGGAAATCCTGCAGTCCTGGTGGGCATCCAGGATGTTGGGGGTGAGAAAAGAAGAAGGATGGGCATTCCAAGCTCCACGCCCTAGAGGAAGAACATTCGAGGGGCAAGGCAGATGGGGCGGAGCCCCCGGGGGCCTCTGGGAGACGCCAAGGGTCGGGAGCAGTGGGCCGGGCACAAGAGTGTTTGGTAAAGGGGAGCCGGGCCCCGTGGTCATCATTCACACTAACAAAACCTGGATTTAAAATCTTAATGGGACATTCATAAGTGGTGGGTGAGGAAGGATATGCATTTGGAAAGATCTGTCCATTATGCTAATAATTTAAAAAACAAGGTGGCTCCTATGAGTGATCACCAGATTTAAGGCGCGGTGCTGAGCAGGGACAGTCAGATTTTTTTTTTTTAATGTTTAATGTTTTATTTATTTCCGAGAGAGAGACAGCATGAGTAGGGGAGGGTCAGAGAGAGAGAGGGAGACACAGAATCCGAAACAGGCTCCAGGCTCTGAGCTAGCTGTCAGTACAGAGCCCGACACGGGGCTTGTACCCATGAACCGTGAGATCACGACCTGAGCCGAAGTCGGACGCTTAACGGACCGAGCCACCCAGGCGCCCCAGGGACAGTCAGATTTTGTTTTCATCTGAGAACCAGGTAGGAAACTTTGGTTCCTCCATGGTACAGGTGGAGATACTGAGGCTTGAGGAAGCTGTGCCCAAGGTCCGTGGTGGGGGGAGTAGTGGCCCCAGGCTGAGACTGAGAAAGGCGTGTGCAAAGGGACTGGGGAAGGGCAAGCGTTAGGCCAGGGGGTGAGCATGGGGGTGGGGAGGGTGGCTGACTTTTGCATGTACAGGCTCGTCTGGGGGGGGATGCTATGTTCAGCCCAGCAGGGGTAGGGCTCCGAGGTGGGACCAAGGATGGAGAAGAATCATAAACTGCATGGAGGAGAATCCACACTGAACAGAGCCCCATACAGCCCTGATCAGGAGTCAGTATGGGGGGCTCTGAGATGACCCTAAATCCTCCGGGGAAAATCTAAACTCACCTTCCACGCGAGAAAAGGAGCCCTCTTCTCTTCCATCTCGTCCAACCCCCTTCTGGAGTTGAAATTGACAATGAAAAAAATGTAGGTGGTATTCAGAAAATCTGCCTGCCATCCATCCATCCATCCATCCATCCATCCATCCATCCATCCAAACAGTACTCTGTGCCAGGCACTGTTCTAGGCATTAGGATTCAGCAGAGTGGGAAAAAAGGAACAAAGATCCTAACACCATGGGGTTAGAATTCTAGTGGGGGCAGGTGGGCGTAAGCAAGGACCTCACTTTGTGAGAGGTGGGTGCTATGGAGAAAAACAAAGGGGAGGGAGGGCTGGAGGGTGACATTTCAGCAAAGCCTTCGAGGGAGGATGGTGATGATGAAGGGCAAATCATGCATCTATCTGGACGAAGAGCATCCAGCAGAGGGGAGAGTACGTGCAAAGGCTCCTAAGGGGCCCTGGGGGACAGCAAGGTGGCCTCTGTGGCCAGAGTGGGGGGTGGGCGATGACTTCAAGGAGGTTGAGGGCAGAGGTCTGTGGGGTCCCCCCCGTCAGCTACTTGGGGACTTCGACTTTTGCCAGGAGAGAGGTGGGAAGTCCTGGAGGATTTTCAGCAGAACATAGTCTGATTTACATTTTAAAAGCACCCCCACCCCCGCCCCACCGCCGGCTGCTGGGCTGCTGAGCTCGAGGACCTACCCCTAGGATGAGCAGGCATCTGGCACGTGCTGGTGGTGTTCCAGCAGATGAGAACGGAAGGGGGTTGGGATTGACTTGGAAGGTGGGGCTGCCAGCATCAGCTGACGCTTTGGCTGGGGGCTTTCAAGAAAAGGTGGAGTCGGGAATGACTCCAGAGGCTTTGGCCAGGGTCCCTTGCTGGAGAAGGAGCCACTGACTAAAGAGAGACAGCAGATTCTGGGGGGAAGAAGGGAAATTTGGTCTTAGTGACCTTGGAAATGCCAAGGTGGCCAGGTGGCCACTGGCGAGATGAGTCTGCGTTCCTCAGGGAGGGCTGGGTGGGGGTGTGAGCGTGGGATGCGCGCATGTAAAGGGGTGAGACCGGCCGAGGCCAAGTAGGAAGTGAGGGAGGAAGGAGGGGCCGTGTGGGCTTCTCAGGACCACGGGAACAAAGTTCCGCAAAGCTAGCGGCGGCTACCGTAGAAGTGTATTCTGTCACAGTCCAAGAGTGTACAGTCAGAGATCAGGGCCCCAGAGGGGCCGCACTTCTTCTGAGACTCTGGCTGGGCCCCCTCCTCGCCTCTCCCGGGCTTCTGCTGGGGGCCGGCGATCCTCGGTTCGCTCTGGAGCCATCTGGCCTCCTCCCCGTGGGGCTCTGTCCTTTTCTCGTAAGGACATTGGTCGTACTGGACAAAGGCCCATCCTACTCACGTAGAACCTCATCTCCACTAATCACATCTGAAAAGGCCCAATGTCCAAGTTAGTTCACATTCTGAAGTACTGGGGATAGTACTTCAATATTCCTTCCTTCTCTCTTTCTTCCCTCCCTCCTCCCCTCCCTCCTCCCTTCTTCCTTCCTTCCTTCCTTCCTTCCTTCCTTCCTTCCTTCCTTCCTAAAAGAGAGAGGGCGAGTAGGGGAGAAGGAGAGGGGCAGAGGGAGAGAGGGTGAGAATCTTAAGCAGGCTCCATGCTCAGCACAGAGCCCAGTGCGCCGGGCTTGATCCCACAACCCTGGGATCATAACCATGGGTCATGAGCCCAAATCAAGAGTCAGACGCTCCTCAACTGAGCCACCCAGGCATCCCTTCAATATATCTTTTTAAAAAGCTTTATTAAATTTTTCTTAGATGATATTTTTTAATGTTTATTTATTTGAGAGAAAGAGAGAGAGGGCGGGGGAGGGGCAGAAAGAGAGAGAGAGAGAGAGGGAGAATCCCAAGCAGGCTCCGTGCTGTCAGCACAGAGCCCAGCTCCGGCTTTGAGCTCACAACCTTGAGCTCATAACTGTGAGATCATGACCTGAGCCAAAATCAAGGGTTGGATGCCTAACTGATCGAGCCACCCAGGCACCCCGTGGATGAAAACATTGTGGAAAAATACACAAGACATAAAATTTACCATTCTAATCATTTTAAAGTGTACAGTTCTATGGCATTAAATACAGTCACATTTGTATGCAGTCATCACCACATCCACTCACAGAACTGTCACACTTTGCAAAGTGAATCTGTACCCGTTAAAACACTAACTCCCCATTCAACATTTCTCTCTCTCTTTTCCAGACCCCCGGCACCACCATCCTGCTGTCCGTCTCTGGCAATCTGACCGCTCTCGGTTTCCTCAGACAAGAGAAATCATACGCATTTATCCTTTCGCAACGGGCTTATTTTATTTCACTTAGCGTAACGTGCACCAGGTTCAGCCATATTGCAGCAAGCGTCAGAATTTCCTTCCTTTTGAAGGCTGAAGAGCATTCCCCAAAGGATCTTTTTGGAGGACGCAGTTCGATCCATTACCAGGGCCAGGTGACTCGGTGTCAGTGGGCATTTCAACATTGAGAGGCCACAGAGATGCCTGGGTGGCTCAGTCGGTTAAGCGTCCAACTTCCGCTCGCAGTCTATGAGTTCGAGCCCCGCGTCAGGCTCTGTGCTGACAGCCAGCTCAGAGCCTGGAGCCTGCTTCGGATTCTGTGTCTCCCTCTCTCTCTGCCTCCCCCCGCCCCCGCTCGCATGCTGTCTCTCTTTCTCTCTCTCTCTCAAAAATAAATAAACATTAAAAAAAAAAAAAAAAACAAAGAGGCCACAGACATGAGGAGGAACCAGCAAAGAAAGCTGAGGAAGAGTAGCAGGACAGTGGGAAGAAAATCCGGAGAATGTGCCGTGGGTATCAAGGAGCGAGTGATGGTCAGTGCCGGGGCGCCGGCTCAGGTCAAATCAGAGGCGGGTGAGTTAGCCATGGGGAGGTCACTGCGAGGAGCAATGTCCGAGGCACCGGAGGGTGGAAGCCTGTTTGGAGTAGGTTCTGGGAGACCGGGATGAGTAGAAGCAGTTGCGGGAGGCTCTCCTTTGATACGTTTTGTCAGAAAAGGGAGCAGAGAAAGGGGGTGATAGACGGAAAGAGACGTGCGGTCTGAGGCTGTAAAGACGAGAGCAGCGACAGCTCGGTTGTCCACCAATGAGAATGTGCCAGCAGGGAGCGGGCGCCTGTTGATGGAGAACATGGAGAGGGGGGCTGGGGCATGGCCGTGAGGGTTGGAGACGAAATCTGATACAGGGTGGGCATCTCTAGAAGGAGGAGGGGGCGGCGGGAGCAGGGTGGGGGGCAGGCCCTGGATCTTCTCTTTATTGTTTCCATCCCCCCCGAAATAGGTGGGTTATCAGGGGAGAGAGTCAAGGGAGACAGCTGCTGGTTTGGGGGGTGAGGAGAAGGCACAGGGCAGGGGCCTGGGGGAGGGGTGAGTGAGTGGACCCAGGCAAGGGCACACGTGGTAGAAAGAGGAACAGCGAAGTCTGCCCTTCGCTGCAGACTTACTCTGCGCCAGGCGCCTGCGAAGGGTGTCTCCCACGTGTGCTCATCGAACTCTCCAACAACTCTACGGGACCTATATTTTTATTTTCCATTGTACAGATGTGGAAACTTTAAGGCCGAGGAAGGTGGTGTTGTTTTCCTTAGATTGTGTAACCCGTAAGTCTGACCTTGAAGCCCGGTTGACTAAACAGACCTGTCCAACTCCCAAAGAAGCCTGGGGATAATTTCATCCATTATTATTATTTTTTGTTTATTTACTTATGTACTTATTTTTCAGAGAGTATGTGAGCAGGGCAGGGGCAGAGAGAGAGGGAGAGAGAGAATCCCAAACAGGGTCTACACTGTCAGCCCAGAGCCAGACACAGGGCTCAAACCCATGAATCACGAGATCATGACCTGAACCTTGATCAAGAGTTGGACGCTTAGCAGACTGCGTGACCCAGGTGCCCCTATTTCGTCGATGATTAAATTACACCCCCGCCCCCGTAAAAGCGCTAAATGTTTATTGTAGAAAATTTGAAAAATTCCAAGTCACATAAATAAGGAAAAAGTGTAAAAGCCTTTAATTTTGCCAGCCAGAAATAATTCCTGTTCAAATGTGATGCTCTCTTTGCAGTTTTTTTCTTTTTCTTTAAAAAATTTTTATTTTAATGTTTATTTATTTTTGAGAAGTAGAGAGAGACAGAGCACAAGCAAGGGAGAAGCAGAGAGAGAGGGAGACACAGCATCTGAAGCAGGCTCCAGGCTTTGAGCTGTCAGCACAGAGCCCGATGTGCGGCTCGAACCCTCAGAATGTGAGATCATGACCTGAGCCGAAGTCGGACGCTCAACTGACTGAGCCACCCGGGCTCAGTATGTTAACTGAGCGGATTTTTTTTTTCATTGTATGTTAACTGTGGCGGATTTACTATGTTCAGCAAGTCCTATTTCCCTTGTCTTCCTGGTACCGGGCTCGACTACATTTCCCAGCAGCCTCTGAAGGTAGGGTGGCATGTGATAGAATTTGACCAATGGAATGTGGGAGGAAGTGACATCACCCATGTCTGGATCAGGCCCATAAAATCTGATCCTGCGTGCTCTCTCTCTCCTCCTGCAGCTCAGGGGTGGGAAGGACTCAGTGAAGGACTCCAGGAGCCTAGGGGGCATCCAAGCCGGCAGTTGGGAGGTGCCTGGGTTCCTGAATGACCCGGTAGAGCAGACACCCCACCTCCCCGTGATGGCTTCATGAAGATGAAATAGGCCTTTGTTGTGTTAAGTCCTTGAACTCTGGGAGTTGTTTGTGAAAGCAGTCAGCTTGGTGCAGGAACATCGCATAAACATTGGAGTCATACTGTCATAAGCTTTTAGGCTTATTATTATTATTACTACCACTACTTGGCATTTATCATAACCTTCTCCAATATTATTAAACAATCTTAGCATGATTTTATTTTATTTATTTATTTATTTTTAAATTTTTTAATATTTTTTATTTATTTCTAGGAGAGAGAGAGAGACAGCGTGAGCAGGGGAGGGTCATAGAGAGAGGGAGTCACAGAATCTGAAACAGGCTCCAGGCTCTGAGCTGGCAGTCAGCACAGAGCCTGACGCGGGGCTCGAACCCACGAACCGCGAGATCATGACCTAAACGAAAGCCGGACGCCTAACCGACTAAGCCACCCAGGCGCCCCTTATTTATTTATTTTTAAATGTTTATTTATTTATTTTGAGAGAGTGAGAGTGGCCCTCATGCACGAGCCAGAGAGAGGCAGAGAGAGAGAGAGGGAGAGAGCCTCCCAAGCAGGCTCCACGTCGTCAGTGCAGAGGCCACTGTGGGGCTCGAACCCACGAACCATGAGATCGTGACCCAAGCCAAAATCAAGAGTCGGGTGCTTAACCACCTGAACCACCCAGACTGCCCCTCTTAGCATGATTTTAATGGTAGCCTATTTCGATTACATATTTGCCCGGTGCCATATGGTTGGATATTTAGGTTGCTTCTGACGTTTTGCTTTCATAAGCCATGCTCCAGCAAACAGCCTCATGGTAAATCAGGTCACCCCATCTGGAGATGCACCAGTTCCCCCCACCTCAGTTTCCTGCCTCTGAGCCCATCCTCCACCCGTGCTTCAAGAGGTGCCCCAATTCCACAGAGACTATTTGTAAAAATGAATGTAGTGGGATGAAATATACGTTCCTGGACCCAGTTGTGGGAGCAACCTTGATTCTCCTCCTAGTGATCTCAGCGCGCCCCTGCGCCCCCTTTCCTGCTAATGCCACGGGGGTGGAGGAGGTGGGGGCCCCAAGACTGAAAGTCAGCAACTATCCGGTCAGTTCAAAGCCCCAACACCTTGTAAGGCTGGCTCCTCTGCACGCAGGTCGTCTGTCTTCCATTTCCTTTTACAGGGGGTGTCTGGCTGCGTGGAGCAGCTTACGTGGTCTAAAGGGCTTGGGAAGGAGTGACTCGTCCCACTTGCTGTCTCTGTCCTTGCGCAGCTGTGGCAGTTTGGGGTGCACTGCTCTCTGGGCATCGCGCAGACATTCCCTGATGTTGACTGTGGACTTGGCTTTGCGCTGAACTTTTCATGTCAGGGTCAAGTGTCCTCCCGTCTGATTTGCTAGAAGTGCCGTAACCAAACGCCTGAGCTGGGTGGCTTAGGACAACAGACTTCGGTTACACTTCTGGAGTGTATCTAGAAGTCTGAGATCCAGGTCCTGCCAGCGTGACACTTCCTGCGAAGACTCTGGGGGCTGGGGAGGGGAATCCTTCCTTGCCTCTAGCTTCTGGTGGCCCTAGACTTATAGATGTGTGACTCCCGTCTCTGCTTGCGCCCCCTCCTCTTCCTAGAACAGTTTTTTAAAAATCTATTTCTTTATTTTGAGAGAGAGAGCGCGCACGTGCACATGAATGGGGGAGGGGCAGAGAGAGAGGGAGAGAGAGAATCCCAAGCAGGCTCTGCGCTGTCAGCCCAGAGACTGACGTGGGGCTCCGTCTCATGAACCGTGAGATCATGACCCGAGCCGAAATGAAGAGTCAGACGCTTAATCAACTGAGCCGCCCAGGTGCCCTCTGTCTTCTCTTACAAGGTCACTGGGCACATAGGATTAGAGCCCACGCTAATAACCTCATCTTAACTTGATTACATCCAAAGGCTATTTCCAAAGAAGGCCACGTACGCAGGGGTGGTTAGGATTCAACATATCTTTTGCGGGGGATATAATTCAATCTGTAATGGATCCTCCAGATCCTGGGCTTCCTCCATTGAGCTATAGGGATGGTCTCTGTGACACGGTCCTCAGTCCCATTGCCTGGGGACCCTTAGCCATTTCCACTCTGCTGCAGCCTTGTCATGTGGGGTGCAGTGTCACGGCCAATGTGGACACATCCTGGGGGCCCAGGCGCCATCTTGGATGTCCCCACATCCCCTAAACCTACCTGAATCGTTCTACTGCTTCGGGACCCTCCAGTCTGGCCTTCTTCTATCTCTTCTCCTGCCCTGACAGGGCCTTCCACGCCCTTGAACTGCCTGCCTTGTGAGGCTCCCCTCATGTCGGAGCCCCCTTCTCCCCTTCTCTGTGCTACAGATGTTACCCACCGTCCCTTCGTGGGGCAAAATCCTCATGGTTTAAGTTTCATGGTGGTGGCGATGCTAGAGAGAATAAAAAAAAATTGAATTAGCAAAAGAGAAACACAGCAGGAAACGTTTCAAAGATTCTACGCCTGTTAAAATGTCTTTGATGTTAAAGCCTTATTTGCCTTGACCTTTGAAGGTCTAAACAGATGTAAAACCCTGATCTCCCTTTATCTGCCAGCCTGTCTACTCCTTCTACTTCCCCATCCATTCCCTCGATGCCACCTCGTCGCAGGGACAATTCCTACTCATGCGTCGGGTCGCAGAGTTCATTGGAAAGGCCATTCCCGACGCCCCTGACACACATCCCCCCTCGCCAATGGGCTGCTTGTACCCAACGCTCTTGTGACCGTGTGTCACATCTGCGACCCTCAACGGGCACAGGTCCATGAGGACAGGAGCCACACCTATATCGTTCCTCTCTATGTCCCCTCTGTTGGCACTTGGCAGGAACTCATTAAGTGTTGAGCGGAAGAATAAAAGCCCGGGTAAGTGACACAACATTTGGTATTGGGTTGAACGTCTGAATGAACTTGCCTCCAAAATTCACAGTTGCGTGGGCGTGAAGCCTTCCCAAGCTCTGCTTTTTGGGACACCACCATCGCTGGGCAATGATCCACTCACGTGCTGGGGACGGGAGATTTTGGATGGTCTGTAATTTCCTGGGACTTCCTTCTTCCCTCTTCAGTTGACCACCTACCCTTCAGGAGGGCCCGGGGCTGACTCCAAGATGGGCGAGTCCGCCTGTGTGCGCTACTATCGCCCATGTGGCTTGCTGGTTTCTCCATTTCCCACTGTTCTCCAGTTTCCCCACTCCCTGGTGAGTTACCGTCATGCCTTTGGTCTTAGAGCAGCTTGGAGCTTGGCCGCTACTTGAGCCAGCGCAGAGTAGCTGTTAAAAGCAATGGATTTGGCATCAAACAGTTCCCAGAGTGGGCCTGGTACACAGTAGGTGCTAATAAATGCTGTGGGATTCTGGGAAACAGATTAGAGTTGGAGTCACAGCTCTGCCACTTGTTGGCTTTGAGACCTCGGGCAAGTTACTTATACTCTGAGCCTCAGTTTCCTCACTTATAAACTGGGGCGACCATGTACCCACCTGACCAGGTTCACTGAGATGATGGAAGCAAAGGGCTTGCTTGGGGAGGGTGGGGGGGACTGGGCCCGCATGAGGGGTCACAGCAGTCAGAGCTGATGGGGGGGATCCTCCAAGTGGTGTCCTCTCTTCTCTTCCAGGCCGTTCTGAGCATCTCTTTCATGGCTTCCCCACCTCCGGTTTCTTTCCCTCCAGCCATCCTGTCCCTCACCCTGGGGTTCATCAGTGCTCTTCTCAGTGGTACCTTCACTGCCTGTCCAGAGCCCTGCAGGGCTCTCGTTGCTTCTCGAGTGACATCCGGGTCCCTCCCTGAGCACCCGAGGCTCTCTGAGGTCAGCCTCGCCCATCGGCATTTCCAGCCTCGCCTCTGCCCCCACTCCTGTTCTTCGAAAAATGTGTCCGTTCCTGTTTCTGCCTCCAGCTCCCCAGAGGCCAGGCTCCTTGCTTCGCTCAGGCTGTCCCTTTCCGCCTGGGATCCCCTTGCCTCACCAAATGAAGCAATGCTTGTCAACAAACTTTGACAACAGATGGCTACTATTAAAAAAAAAAAAAACAAAAAAACCCGAAAAACAAAAGAGGGGTGCCTGGCTGGTTCCATCAGCAGAGCATGCGACTCTTGATCTTGGGATTGTGAGTTCGAGATGTTGTGTATAGAGATTGCTTGAAAAGAAAATCATTTTTTTTTTTAATTTTTGAGAGAGAGAGAGAGACAGCATGAGCAGGGGAGGGTCAGAGAGAGGGAGATACAGAATCTGAAGACAGGCTCCAGGCTCTGAGCTGTCAGCACAGAGCCCGACGCGGGGCTTGAACCCACGAACTGTGAGATCATGACCTGAGCCGAAGTCGGACGCTTAACTGACTGAGCCACCCAAGCGCCCCTTGAAAAGAAAATCTTATAAAAACAAACAAACCAGAAGATGGCAAGTGTGGGCGGGGGTATGGAGAAGAGGGAATCCTTGTGTGCAGCCAGCGGGAATGTAAGATGGTGCAGCTGTTGGGACAGCAAAATGGCGGTTCCTCAGAAAGCTACACCTAGGGTTACCACGGGGCCCAGCAGCCCTACTTGGGAGTATACGTCCAAAAGAATTCAAAGCAGGGTCTTGAAGAAATGCGTGTGCACCCATTATTCACCATTGCCCCAAGGTAGAAACAACCCAAGTGTCCATCGATGGATGAATTGACCAAAGGAGCCACACGCACGTGGAATATTACTCAGCTTCAGAAAGGAAGGACATTCCAGCACCTACTACAACACGGATGAACCCAGAGGACGTCATGCTGAGTGAAATAAGCCAGGCACACAAAGCCAAGTACTGAATGATCCCACTTAGATGAGGTCCCTGGAGTCGTCAAGTTCACAGACATGGAAAGCGGAAGAGTGGATGCCAGGGGCTGGGGAGGGGGAATGGGGAGCTAGTGTTTAATGGAGGCAGCGACTCATCTGGGAAAGGCAGAGGAGTTTTTGGGTTTTTTTAAAAATGTTTTTATTTATTTCTGAGAGAGAGAGAGAGAGAGAGACAGCGTGAACAGGGGAGGGTCAGAGAGAGAGGGACACACAGAATCTGAAATAGGCTCCAGGCTCTGAGCTGGCTGTCAGCACAGAGCCCGACGCGGGGCTTGAACCCACGAACCCCGAGATCATGACCTGAGCCGAAGTTGGACGCTTAACCGACTGAGCCCCCCAGGCGCCCCGGCAGAGGAGTTTTAGAGATTGGTTGCACGTTGTGACTAGTCAACACTACTGAGCTGTACACTTTTTTTTTTAAGTTTATTTATTTATTTTGAGAGAGAGAACATGTGCAAGTGAGTAGGGGAGGGGCAGAGAGGGAGAGAGGGAGAATCCCAAGCAGGCTCTGCACTGTCAGTGCAGAGTCCGATGCGCAGCTCGAACCCATGAAACTGTGAGATCATGACCTGAGCCCAGAACAAGAGTCGGTTGCTTAACAAACTGAGACACCCAGCCACCCCAAATACTAAAAATGGTTAGGGGGAGCCTGGGGGCCTCAGTCGGTTAAGCGTCCAACTTCAGCTTGGGTCACAATCTTACAGTTTGTGGGTTTGAGCCCCCTGTCGGGCTCTGTGCTGACAGTTCAGAGCCTGGAGCCTGCTTCGGATTCTGTGTCTCCCCTTCTCTCTGCCCCTCCCTCACTCATGCTTTGTCTCTCTCTCTCTTTTTCAATAATAAATAAATGTTAAAAAAATTTTTAATGGGGCGCCTGGGTGGCTTAGTTGGTTNGGAAGGAAGGAAGGAAGGAAGGATGGAAGGAAGGAAGAATTAGGTTAAGATGGTAAATTTTGTGCTATGTGTATTTCACACACACACACACACACACACAGACTTTGAACACTGACTGCCACAGCCGCCATCTAGGGATGTCCTTCCTCAGCAGGACAGAAGATGGTCCGCATCGAGGCCCCCAGCAGCTTGTTTCACTGAGCCCTGTCCCCAGGAACATTCCCAGGCCACCCCCCCAACCCCACTCCCCACCATTGAGAAGGCAGAGACCCCTGTGATGGGCAGGGCTGTTCCGGGGCTGTCTTCTGCCCTGGTCCTTCCCTCACCAGGCCACCCCCACCTGCTCCCCCAAATCCTCTCCTCCGAAGACCTTTCAGCCCCTGCCCCACTGCCGCTTCCAGAGCCACAGACGGGTCCTGGCTTGGCCCTGGACGCCCGTCTGTAACGTCCATTTCCAGCCTCCTAGTCTCCCGCCTCCTGTCTTTCCGCACACTCCTGCGACCTTGACACCCATAATTCCTTGCCCCCTGAGATCCTTGATCCCCTTTTCCTTGCCCTTTCCCCCCCCCGCCCCTACCTCTCCTCATCGGGTCAGTCTCATCTCTATACCCTTTGTCCCGCCCCCCCCCTTTGCTCCTCTTCACTGTCTTGGCTGAGCCCAGCCAAGGGGAGGAACCACCCACTTCGCCTCATGACCTTGGCCCCAAGGGAACCTTTCAGATCACTGTTGTTTCTTATTTCTGGAAAAAAAAAAAACGCTAGCAACCGGAGGACTTCCCAGCCCTACATCCAGCACCCTCCCCGCTGCGCCCACCCGCCCGGCCTTCCCTGCGCTCCCGGCCGGCCGTTAGTCGGTCAGCGGCCCCCCTCCTGCCCAGGGGCAGCTTTGCCCCAGCTGCCTGCTCCTTTCCTGGACCGTCACCATCAGCAAGCACCAAATATTCGGGAATGTCTCCCATACTTCAAAAAGCCGCCCCTTGACCCCACAAGCCCCTCCAGCTTCAGCCTCATTCTCCAGACCCCCTTCCAGCGCCCGCTTCCGGACACGGGTCATTGAAATGCTCTCTCTCTCCACGCCCCCTCCCCGATCGCCTGAGCCCACTGCAGACAGGCTCTCCCCGTGGCCGCTCCACCCAAACGGCGCCTCCCAAGGTCAGTGCTGACTCCTCTGTGGCTAACCCCAAAGGTTGCCCTTGGTCTTCACGTCCCTCCACCTGTCAGCTGCGGTGGACAGCGGCCACTCCATCCATCTCCCAACACCCTTCTCTTGCTTGGCCTCCGCGCCCCCCCCCCCTTCTGATGCCGTTTGCCGTTTGCTCCTCCTCTGCCTGCTAACCTGGACCTGCCCAGGGCTGGGTCCTGTCTGTCGCCCTCTCCCTGGGTGGTCTCTTGGTTTCATGGGCTGAGAACCAACTTTACAGGGACAGCGCCTGCCCCCAGCCTGTCCCCTCCCCTGAACTCCAGGCTCCCCCAGCGTCTCCATAAATCTCGTCAGCTCTACCTCTGGAAACGGCACCAGGCACCCGGCCCCTCCTCCGGGACTCCGGGGCCCTGTGGGCCAGCACCGTCCGGCTCCTCTCTGTTGAGTGACCGGCTCCCTGTGTCACCCTGTCCCTTTCAGTCCATTCTGCACGTTGAAGAGCCAACCAGCCTTTTAAAATTCAAGTGAAGTCTTGACTCTTGCCAGCTGGGAATTCTCCAGGGGCTTCTCATCGCGGGGAGAGGAAGGTCCAGCGTCCTGTGGCCCACCAGGCCCGACCGGACCCTGCCTCTCCCGTACCTGGCTGACCCCTTCGGAGCCCCGTGCCTCCCCGAGAATGGTGACCCGCACCCAGGCTACCCACCGGTACAAATGTGATGGCTGAACAAGTGAGGACAGGTGACCACATCTTCCACCCTGGAGCCCCCCAGCCTCCACTCGTCGCTGCCCGTCCTGGGCGCTGCGCCCGCCCCCCTCCCCCTTCGCCTTGGCCGGATGTGCAGCCTCAAGAACTTTTCCTTCCGGCTGCCAACTCTCCTTGGCAAAGGGGTTGCTCCAGGGACAAAGGTTTTGTGAAGCCCCCAGGTCCGCGGGAATCTCCTCCTGCAGCCCTAGGCAAACTCTTGGGTCCCTCCCATCGGTGGGCGTGGCTGGGAGAGCAGAGGCCCCGCCCCGTTGTGACCACGCCCACCTCTAACCCACCAAGCACCAGGACGCTGAGATGGGCAGGAGGAGCTGGTCGACAGGCTCTTCATTTGTGCTCTTCGCTTGGGAGCAGAGGCACCGGGATTCAAACTCCCAACCTGTGGCAGGACCCAGGTGCCCATTCAGCGCGTGGCTCCCCCCAGCCCCCCGCCCGATAGCCACAAGGCTTGCTTCCCGCTTCTGACGTGACATTGCACCAGGAGCTGAACAGGAATAGAACCGCGGGGATCTATTCCAATCTGCAGCCGAAACTGAATAAATGCACAGAAATTCTCAGCTTTAAGCTCCTTTACTTACAATTTTCTTATACGTTTAACGCGTGCCAATATTTGTCTGTATGTGACATTCAATAATGATCACTGCTGTCACCTACACAAACTTTGTCTATGTATCCCAGGCATCACGCGCTTTCCGCACCGATGTATGGAAATTCACAGAAAACCTGCGTTTGGCTGGTGCTGTTTTCATTGCCTCTTTTGCAGAGCAGGAGACCCGAGGCTCAGAGAGATGGGGAGTCACTTGCTCAAAGTCGCACAGCTGGCACTGGGCGAAGCTGAGATTTGAACCCAAGTCCCAGTAGCACGAAAGCCCTCCCCTGTGTCTCCTTCTTGACGGCATCAGAGCGCTTACATGTTTGAGGAAAATGCTTTCCGGTTTCCATCTGTCCATGAGCTTGCCCTTACTTTTCCTGCATCCTGCCTTAGGGAGCCCTTTGGTGTGTGTGGAGCGGGGAGGGGGGTTCTTGTTTCACTTGCCTGGGTGTGACCTTGGGGCTGAGACCTAGAGGAGTCAAGGAGGCCATTCCTCAGGACGACTTGAGGGCTGGGGTGGGATTCCTGGGGGCCGCCCCTGCCAGCCGGGGGCCCTTTTGCGTTTCCTGCTCCTTGACCTCAGCAGGGCCGCTCTGAGGACTCTTGGGGGGGAAGGGGGTGGGATTCTGGGACCTGGTGATTGTCGGGTGCGCTCGTCGGTAGGGAGGAGTCTGCCTGCACGCAAGGGTCTGCCCATAGCCTCTGGCCTGGGCCTCACTTCCGGAGTCGCTGTTCTAGGCTGCAAAGGACGGGGCTCACCTCCGAATTCATTCTGCAAACTGGGTCTAAGGTCAGACACCACTCCCCATCCCCGCCCAGAGGGACTTGGTCACGGTTCCTGAGACCCTCTTGTGTCACCTTCTCCCCACCCAGGGCTCATCACACTCTGTGGAGGGGCTCCTGGGTCTCTGGGGCTCTTGGGGCTGAGAAGAGCATCAGACCGTTCTCCTGACAGCGGTCAGAGTAAGGGACGTCATGGGTTTCAGAAGCGGTTATGCGGTCAGTGACCTCACAGCCCCCACTGGGGTCGCGTGAGATTTGCAGCCTGTGGCCTATGCCACCAGCCTGCTGTTCTGGGGGGATGCAACAAACAGCTGCCAGGCCTTTCGAGGGTGAAACGTCACCTCCCTCCTCGCTGGCCTCCTGCCCAGAAGGACTGTTTGGGGACCGTCCTGGCCCCGTCACGCGTTTCTCCCCACCTTCTTCACCACCGCCCATTTTAATTCACACATTCCTTTCTGAGACTTCTAATTGCGTTCCAACTACAGGAAATTGTTAGCACGCGGGATGATTTGGGTCCGACCTACCTGCTTCACTTAGAGATCAGGGGGGTGGTTTGTGAGGATTTGGGGGTGTGGCCTCCTTCCCCTCCATCTCTGGCCAAGGCTCTGGGCTGCATCTGGGGGTGATGATCAGAGGGTTACTGCAGACCGTCCTGGGTCCTGAACGGACCGTAGTAGAGTAATTGTGCAGACACCATGATCCTTAAAGAGATGATGTCCTGCTCAGGAGAGCCACTGCGGGCTGGAGGAGGGGACATCTAGGTGAGGGGTTTGAACACGGGGTGCTGGGTGGGAAGGGCATCATAGTAAAGAGCCCATCCCAGAAAGAATGCACAGCATGCGTAGTGAATGAACAGATCCGGCCATGCAAGGAGCAGAGGGTTGAGGGCTGCGTCCTGCTCACTTCCAGAAGAAGGCCACGGGCCAGGCTGACCCACTCCCCCTGGGGCTCAGGTGACCTCAGTGGTAATGGGACCATCACGGTACCTGCCTCATGCCAGAGGTAATAATAAGAACTGGGGGCATTAAATGAGACCAGGCGCCTCCCTTGCAGGGAGTTCCGTCTCCTGGCTCGGTGGCCTGGGGGTGTCACCTGCTAGTTGGGGTGTCCCAAGCACAGGGTGGGCAGCCCGGGGACACAGGAGAGGCGTGACTTCAGAACTCACACCATACGAAGGTGATTCCCTTCTCCATTACCCTGAGCCCTTCTGGCTTCCGGGAGAAGCTCGCACTCCCCAACCCTTTTATAACAAAGCCGTTGGCAGGCGGCAATAGCCAGAGAGACGTTAATAACATTGTTTTATTTTCACTGTAATTTATTTTTTGCTTTTATCTTCTATTTACGGCGTTCCGATCTTAGCTTTCCACTTTAACAGCGGTCATAGAAGGCTCCCTGCTAGATAACATTTATTTAAGACAAAATAGTGAATTCCTTTAGAGAAAAATATTAAGCAAATAACAACACGGGTAAGATCCAGACGGCAGAACGTCGCGAAGTTGGTACCTGAGGGCCTGGGTCAAGGCCAGGTGCTTGGATGGCGTTTTGTTCATTTGTAAGTCAGTATTTGATATTTTTTGTGTGTGAAGTGTGCTGTGTGTAGGTGGTAATACATCTGGCAGGAGAGGTTTGGGCCGTGTCAGCTCTTCCTCGGCCCCCCTCCCTCTCCAGCCAAACCTGTCCACCGCCCCCCTCCCTGAGTCTCTCCCCATTTGTGCTGGAGCCCAAGATGGCGGCAGAAGTGTCCAAGGAAGACGCGTTGGCTGTCGAGGTAGCGTTCCCCCAAGTCATCCTTGGCAGGACGTGGGTCAGGGCCGGGGTTCTCCTGGTGGCCTTGTCCTGTGCCCGCCCCCCCCCCCCCCCCNTCTCTCAGCTGGGGCCACCCCACCTGCCGCCCAAAGGGCCTCGGGAGCTGCTGCCCACCTGCCACCACCTGCCACCTGGCAGTCTCGAGGCCCCCAGGGACTTTGAAGCCCACGCACGTGCCACTGCTGGAAGGAAAGGAGTCCCAGGGGGGCTGCGGGCAGGGCCCGGCTGCGCTTGGGTCACAGGGCTTCACGTTTCTTGCCCGCAGCTGCCATGGGCTCCCGTCCCTTCCTCCCTAGGATCCGTCTGGGGTCAGAACAGGGAATTTTTTATTTTCCCTCAAACTTTTGTCCTTGGCCCCGCAAGTGGTGTCCGCCCCCTGACGAACTGCCCGGGTGGGGCTCCCAGACCCCTCGTGCGAGGAGCCTTGTTTGTGGTGCGTCTGGGAAGCCTCCAGAACTCCTCGTTCACGCCCGGAGCGCCTGGCTCCCTCCCCCCACCTCGCCTCCGGGCCTGGCTTTCTCCGCCATCCGTCTTCTTCGGGCACCATTCTTAGATCCCCGGCTGCCTTGGGATCAGGGAGGGAGGGGGTCAGAGGCAAACCCCCAGGCCCTCTTAGGAGTCACACTCTGGTCTTGGGTGGGACCCGGGTGCATTTCGTGAAGCTCCCAGTGGTCCTGGTGCAGATGCTCGGGGCGGGGGCCACACTTTGAGGGACCTGGGTCTGTGGGCTATTGACAAACGGACGAGAGGCTGTGCTTATTGGCTCCCGTCTGGCGTTTAGCACGGAGATGGGGGACCGCGCGAGGAGTCGGGGTGAGGGCTGGGAGGTAAGAGGGGCCCCCTCCTCCCGGGATCTCCTGGTCTGTCCCAGGGCTTCCGCAGCCTGAGTGACCACCTGGCGCCTGGCGGCCTTGTTAGACAGACCGCGGGCCACACAGCTTCTGGGTCATAGGCTGAGCAAGAGCCTGGGCGGAGTTCAGGCTGCCGGCTCAGGAACCCGCTTTGAGAACCGCTGATGTACACAGACAGGGGCACAGACTGTGACAGTGGCTGGGACGGGCCCGAGACCACGCTTTTCCTCATCTTCTGGGATCTCAGCCCCTGGAGGGAGGAAGCCGGATACACAAATGGGCACAGCATGAAAACACCCGTTTGTCACTTGCGGCGCCCTGAGGGAGCCTGGCAGGGGTGGGGTGGGGGTAGTGGTGCTCAGCGCGAGTGTATGCCCTTGGTGCTGGGCCCACCCTCAGGGCTTCTGGGGCCGCTCCTCCCACCACCACCCAGAGCCCCACAAGGCGAGCGATGATGTGGCCCCCATTTTACAGGCGGGGAGTGGAGGCTCGGAGAGGGCAAGTGACCTGCGCAAGGTCACACAGCTGGCAAGTCCAGGACCAGGTTTAACTGCACCTCACCCAGGAGGGGTCTAGAGGTGGCCTAGTTCCCTCATCCTAGTCATTTGGAAGGCAGAGATTGTGGAGAAAAGGAAGTGTGTTGTGGGGCAGAGGGACGGGGGACAGGAAGTGGCCCAGGAGTGTGTGTGTGCGTGTGTGTGTGTGTGAGTTAGAAGGAGCAGCCCCTCAAGGTCACTGGGGGACCCTGGAACCCAGGGACCCCCTCCTCGCTGGATCTGACATCCACCCCGACTCCGTTCTGCAGGGGTGTCCTCTGACAGTGGCCCCCTCCTGCACGCCCCTCGGGTACCCATGGCACTGAACGAGCCACCTCAAGGCAGAGGGTGTGTGCGTGTGGAGGGAGAGGTCACTGAGCTCAACATCAGCTCTAGGCACACCTGCGTGGGCCTAGCGGGGCATGGAGCGCCCAGGTCCTGCTTCTGGCCTCAGGGCAGAATTTGGGGGCCTCTTCTCCCCCGGCCCCCGCCGCTGCCCCATATGCACCGCATACCCATCTTGGGCCTGACTGGGGAGGGCTCTGCTGGGCAGGGGCGGCCTGAGGAATGGCCCGGTGGTGTGGGAAGAGCACTGGAGTAGGAGTTCAGAGGCCCGAGTCTCCCCCGGGCACCTCGGCTTCTCCTTCATAGAGGGAGGGGTGAGGCCTGGTGTCCAAGAGGGGTTTCTGTGGTCTGATGGGATGAGTTGGGGGGGGGGGAAGGGCCCCTGCCTGCCCTGGTCTCACTGCTCAGGAGGGTCCTCAGGAGGGTCCCGGAAGCCCCCACACCAGGGGCCAGGCCAGGCTAGGCGGCTGTGGGCCGCGTCCCGCCCTGGCAGAGGGTCCCCACTGTCCACTGTGTGGCCTGGGCACGCTAACCCCTCAAAACACGCAGGCTGACGGGTAGTAAGTGCCCCGTAAACATTATCCATGTGTTTCTGTTCATAATAAAGAGCTTCAAAAGCTGGAGGGGTCCAGAGGGGCCCTTTAAACGTGACAGTTGGTGGCACCTGGGTGCCTCAGTCAGTTAAACGTTGGACTTCGGTTCAGGTCACAATCTCACGTTCGCGGGTTCGAGCCCCGCATCTGCTTTCAGCACAGAACCCGCTTCGGAGCCTCTGTTTCCTCTCTCCGCCCTCCCTTGCTTGCGCCCCCCCCTTTTCAAAAATAGATAAACATTAAAAATAAATAAATACGCATGACAGTTGGCTTTCCGGGCTGGGAGCTGGGTGCCTGGAGCCCTCTGACCAGCAGCCTGTAAGGGAGGGATCTTAGTTTTCTCTTCCTTCCTGGGCCCTTGTCTCCGTGTGCGGCGCCTGGCTCGGAAGAGGTTACCCCAAACCCTGGTGAATCAGCGAACGGTGGCTTCGCTGTAATCCATCCCCGCCTCCCAGAGGACGACGTGGAGGCCCAGAGAGGCAAAGCCACTTGCCCAACGACACAGGAGGACAGTGGTGCGCGAGACCTCTAGTCTGTGTGGGGAAACCCCCCTGACTTCTTGGCGAGCCAGGATTTTACACCTTCTGTAGGCCTCGTGGGCTGAGAACATGGCGGGGGGGGGGGGGGGGGGGGNGCCGTGGAGGCGATCTCTCTCCTGCTGAGCCTGGCAGGAGGCTTCACAGACCTGGCAAGTTGTGGAGAGAGAGCAGGAACTCACAGAGGCACTAATTATCACGGACTCCAGAGCCGTGTCTCCCATCAGGGACCAGGAGGCAGGCTCTGGCTTTTGTTCCGGTTTTATTACCTCCTAAGTCTGGGACCAGTGGCTTCTGGACGGAGTCCTAGTAACCTTACATCTGTCCAATTTGTTCATTCATTCGTTCATTCGGTAAAATACTCTCAGAACAGAATAAAAAACCCTGCAGATATCTCTACTTACCCTGAGTTTGTCTGCAAATAGGAAAACTGTGATTCAACAGACCCCACATTTATGGAGCACCTACTGTATACCAGGTCAGATGGTCTAGTTCCAACCACACAGCTGCTGTTCGTTCCGCTGGACATTCTATTGTGCACACAAGGTCTTTCCTGGGGACGGTGCCCGGGATGGGACATGATACGTCAGGGGCTACCGCCTGGGTTACCAGGGAGGGGAGACCATTCCCTTCCCAAACTGGGGCCCTTCGGCACCCCTCCTCTCTGTCCAGCTACCTTGGGTCCGGCTCCATTCTGCCTCCCCCATGGAGCCTGCCATTCCCGTCCCCTCCAAGCCCCTGCTCTGTCTTCGAAGTTGGTGGCTCAGTGCCCTGCCCCCCCCCACATCTTCTTCCTCCTCTTCATAGAATGCAAAGTCTTCTTTTCACGCTTCAGGTCTGAGCTCAAAGGTCACCTTGTCAAGGGGCCTCCCAGACCCCTCCTTATGTGCTTACCTTGTGGGCTTTTCCTTGTGTGTATCCCTAAGCCCACAGGTCTGGTCATTCAGGAGGGGGACTTCTGCAGAAGGTAGCTGCTAAATGCCGGATGATCTGCTCTGCACGGTTGCCGGATTTTGCAATTAGAAAATACAGTACTTAGTGATACGTGAATTTCAGAGAAGCCAGAAATAACTTTTGAGCATAAGTATATCCCAAATATTGAATGGGATATACTTATACTTAAAAAAATTTTTTTTATTGTTTATGCCAAGTTCAAATCTAACTTGGCCTCTTGTATTTAATCTGGCAACCCTACCTCCTGCCCCTCTCTGCCCCCTTGTCGGGCACTCTCCATAGCTAGACGGTGGGCCCCCGTGGCTGTGGCTGGAAGCCTATCGCTCTGCGGAGAGCCTGACATGAAACGGGTGCCGGAATATGAAGCCATAGCGACAGGATGAGTGCGGGGTAGCCTTCCCCGAGCCAGGTGGGAGGAACGTGTGCGGAAGGCTCAGCGATTTCTGTGAAGGGCGGCGTGCATGAGTGGGGAAACTGAGATGTCCTTTTTAGTGATTCTAGAACAGCTGCGAGTTCCTAAGCACCATGCCTCACGCTGTCTACACACAGCACAGCGCTCTGGGGGGAGGCCGTTACCATCCAGGCTTTTCGGATGACGAACTGCGGTTCAGAGAGGGCTGTGCCTGGCCCCGGGTCACACAGCCAGGAGCCCGCGGAAGTCTTTCTTCAGCCAGCCCAGCATCCGCCCTGCGGTGTGGACGGGGCAGCAGAGGCACAGGCTGCTTTAAGGAGACCCTCTGAGCGTGGGCCCTCCCGTGGGGCCGCCTGTGCGCCCCCGACGGCTGTGGCCGTCCATCCTCCCAAGTGAACTGCTCCCGTCTGTCTGTCCGTCTTGCGTGTGCGGTTCCTTCAGTCAGGAAGCCCCGCTTCCCCGTCCTGTGGTGCCGGGACACAGTCTCCTATCTGGAATCCCGAATGGGGAGCTTTGAACGGAGGGGGCTCTGCGGGGTTGAGCCCTGACGAGGCAGGGAGGCTGCCGGGAGTTGGCCAAGGGGCACCGGCTGGGCAGTGAGGAGGGCCGGGAGTTCAAATCCAGGCCCCACCATCTAGCGGCTGTGGCTTCAGGCCAGGCCCCTGCCTCGGTGTCACGATCCCTGAAGAAGGAGTTTAATGAACTCGGACACCCCCAAACCCCAAGAAGGCGGTCAGAGACCGGGCAGGGGGCGGGAGGGGGGGTGTCCCGGGAGGCTCATGCCCCACCCGGTGCTTCGGCTGCGGCTCCTCTGCCGGGAGCTGCCGGGAAGAGATACCCGCCCGTGACTCGGACCCAGCGCCCCTCGGTCTCTGTCGGGCAGAGGCCGGGCCTCCCTCTGACCTGTCTCCTTGTGGAGGCTGAGTCCCTCCTGCCTTCCAGGCTGGTGGGGTGTGTGTGTGTGTCTGTGTGTGTGTGTGCGCGCGTGTGCACGTGATGTGGTGTGTGTGTTTGTGATATGAGTGTGAATGGTGTGAGTATGTGGTGTCTGTGTGAGTGTGTGTGGTGTGATGAATATGCATGTGGTGTGAGTGGTGTGTGTTTGAATGTGCGTGTGTGGTACGAGTGTGTGTGAGTGTGTGATGTGAGTGTGTGTGGTCTGTGGTGCAGTTGGGGTGGGGGGTAGGTGACCAGGAGGCGGGGCTGTAGCCGGGGACCTCCCATGTCTTGGGTTCATCACCTGGCTGGCCCAGAGCAGCTGGCCCCGCCCGGGGAAGGTGGCTCCATTTTCCAGGTTGTCATCACGGTCCCCCACAAGTGCCCGGGGCACGCAAGGTCCTTGCTGCTCCGGGGCTGGGCCATGCGCTCCCCTGTGGCTGCTTCCTTCTCCCAGCCTTCTCCCGCCTCCCCCTGCTCAGAGAGGTGTCTCTCCCCCGCGTCTCTGCCCCCCACCCCCCGCGAGGGCGGCACCTCCTCCATGCCGCCCTCAGTGTCTGCTGGATGAAGCCGCGAGTGTGGGCCGCGTCATTAAGCTCATCTCTGTGTAGCACGTCCTCTCCCAGGGCGCACATCCAGCCATTTGTCTGTCCCCTCCCCAGAACCCACTACCAACCCCTGGGAAACGCGGTGTGGAACAAGTCTTTGCCCCCCCCACCCCCCACGTGCATCTGTGTCCAGCCAGGTGTGCGAGGGGTGGGCCGGGCACTGAGCAGGTGAGCACAGAAAGCCCGCACCCCCTGGCGATTTCTCTGGGATCCTCCAATTCCAGGTCGCTGGGCTTCCTCCCACACCCTCTCCTTTGTGACTGTGAAGAGATTAATATATGCAAATACCCTTTTCCTGTGGTGGTTTTAGCCTTGAACTCTGTGGATTAAGTTACTTGATTTAAATACATATTTGGGCACCCCCCCCACACACATAGACATGTATAAATCCTAAACACTAAATAAAATCCCCTCATTTCGCATGTGCTGTAGAGCTTCTAATCTCACGTCCTGTGGGCATTTCGGCGGTTAAGATGGTTCACGGGGGCTGCCGAGATTTTATTTGGAATATCAAATACCTGTGTAATATGCACGCTCCTCGATGCGGCTTGCTAATACCAGCCCGGGGGGCCGGGGGATAAGGTGGGCACCGGAGGTGTGTGTGGGAGGGGTCTCCGGAGGGGTATTAGCCGGCAAGGAAGGAGGTGACTCCATCAGGGCCTGTCAAGGGCTGGGATGGGAAAGTGACATGGGCATCGGACGGCTGGCCGAGACCGTGGGTTCAATAGCATCGTCTAAGGAGGGTGTGGGAACTAAGTGTCCGAGGATGAGACCCAGAACAAACTTTTTCCAGAGCCATCGAAGGCAGGGGTGACACCGAAGGGGGTGTGTCCCGGGGGCCGGCAAGGCAAAAGCGTCCTGGGTTTGGGGACCGGCAGGGGATGGGCTCCGACAGCAGGGACAGGCAGCCGGGACTGACCGGGCCACCACGGATAACAGGACACAGGACGTCTGACTCCCCAACGAGTCCTGCCAAACCGGGACCTCAGCCTCCGCCCACCCACACCCCCAAAGTGGGAGGGCCTCGGGGCTCGTGGTTTACGTGGTAGATCACCTGCACTCACACAGCCGAGGGACAGAGCCTGGGCCTGGCCCTTGGGTGCCCCAGGAGCAGGTGCGATGCTTACCCTTCCCTGAGACAGGTGGCCCTGGAGAAGCCCCTCCAACCCCGTGCCCTTCCTCGGGCTGTCCCTCCCCACACCCCTGCGAGGGCAAGTCTCGGCTAACATNGCTCCGCCCCTGCATGGCCCACATCTTACCCTGCTCCACTTGGTATCCCCGTGGCACTTTCCTTCTAACAAACTTTATCACTTATTTTTTTGGTGAAGTTTACTGATTACTGCTTCTCCCCCCCCACCCCCCACAACCCATCATCAAAATGCAAACTCCTTCAGGGGAGGGTCTGGGGTTGTTTTGTCCACTAAGGTAGTCTCAGGGCCTGGAAAAGGCCTGGCACACAGTAGGTGGTCAGCAAATCTTGTGTTGATCGGTAGAGCTTAGCAAACACCGCCTGAATCCCTAGCGCCAGCCAGAAGCCAGGGTATCAAAGCAATTAACAGCGTTCGGTACCAGTAAACCCATCGACGATTGGTGCCAACCGAGGCTGAGGGTCTGGGGCGGGTGAAAAGGTGCACGCGGAAGACCCCACCACGCAGAGGGCAGAGCCGGGGGTGGGGTGGGGGTGTCACACAGAGCCCCCACCCTGCGCCCGGCATGCTGCCTTGCTTCCCCAGGGAGGGGATTTGGGGGCGAGTTTAGGGAGCCGGTCTTGAGAACATCTAGGACAGGGCTTTCTTTGCCGTGAAATTTATTTAGCGCTCCAGCCTCCCAGGCCTTACTGTCTGCGTGTGCATCTTTCCCCATCCATTTGCTTTCAATCTATCTGTGTCTTCGTATTTATTATTTATTTATTTATTTTAATTTTTTTTTAGAGAGAAAGAGAGCATGAGTGGAGGAGAGGGGCAGAGAGAGAGAGAGAGAGAGAGAGAGAGAGAGAATCTCAAGCAAGCTCCATGCTCAGCTTGGAGACCCACACGGGGTTCGAACCCTCCACCCTGGGATCCTGACCTGAGCCGAAATCAAGAGTCGGACGCTCAACTGTGTGTNCCACCATGGGATCCTGACCTGAGCCAAAATCAAGAGTCGGGCTCAACTGTGTGTCTTGGTATTTAAAGTGCAGTTTCACATCTTGTTCCTTTGTACCACCCCCCTCCTGCCCTCTGCATTATTATTATTATTGTGAATTATTATTATTTAGTGGTTGCTTAAGGGATTAAGATGTTAATTCCCTACTTCCCTAACTTTTCACTTAACTCAGAGGAAATATTAAACTACTTTATGTAAAATGTGGAATCCTTTGGCTGCACAAGCCCATTAGCTGTAATTCCCGCCACCTTCCATGCTTGCACTGTTGGGTGTATGTACACAGTTTTTGCTTGCTCTGGATATTTTCCAGAAATTAAGATCGAGGGGTGCCTGGGTGGCTCAGTCGGTTAAGCATCCAACTTTGGCTCAGGTCATGATTTCACAGCTCGTGAGTTCAGGCCCTGTGTTGGGCTCCGTGTAGACAGCTCAGAGCCTGGAGCCTGCTTCGGATTCTGTCTCCCTCTCTCTCTGTGCCCCTCCCCTGCTCTTTCTCTCTCTCTCTCAAAAATAAATAAACATTTAAAATTTTTTAAAAATTTAAGATGGAGAAATACTCACATATGTATCATTTCTTTTTTTTTTTTTAAATGTTTACTTATTTATTTTGAGAGAGAGAAAGCACATGCATGTATATGATCAGGGGAGGGGCAGAGAGAGGGAGACAGAGAATTCCGAACAGGCTCCATGCTATCAGTGCAGGGCCTGACTTGGGGCTCAATCCCATGAACTGTGAGATCATGACCTAAGCCAAAATCAAGACTCAGATGCTTAACCAACTGAGTGACCAGGTGCCCTAATATTTACCATTTCTAATGCTCTTCTTGATCATCTGAATTTCTACCTTGTACCCTTTCCCTCTTAGCACTGCTTGTATCCTTACCTCTTAGTACTCTTTGGCTTCTGGTCAAAAAGTCTCTTCTTTTAAAATCGTAAAAGTAAACCTGAAAATGACTATTTTACTTTCACTCTTAGAGGATATTTTCACTAGCTACAGAATTCTTGGGTTGACATAAGTTTTTCCTTCCTCTTTTTAAAAAAACACACCCTTTGTATTTTGAAAGAATTATAGATTCACAAGTAGTTCCAAAAATAGCATGGAGAGATTTGGGTACCCTCAGCTAGTTTCCCCCAGTAGTTATATCTTGGTTGTACAATAGCGAAACTAGGAGATTGGTGCTGGTACAATGTGTGTGTGTGTGTGTGTGTGTGTGTGTGTGTGTGTAGTCCACACATGCAGATTCCTGTGACTACCATGGAAATCAAGATACAGGACATTCCAGGGGCACCTGGGTGGCTCAGTTAGTTCAGCTTCTGACTTTGGAGTTTGGCTCAGATCATGATCTCACAGTCGGGAGATGGAGCCCCACGTTGGGCTCTCTGTTGACAGCACAGAGCCTGCTTGGGATTCTCTCTCCACCACTCTCTCTCCAAATACATAAATAAATAAATAAATAAGCATTAAAAAAAATATAGAACATCTCATCTCCACAGAGGTCCCTCTCCTAGTCTCCTTCCTAATCACATGCAAGCCTTGTCCTCAATGCCATTCCCTTGGAACTGCTCATCTGTTCTCTATGTCTGCACTTTTGTTGTTTAGGGAATGTCATGTAATTGAAGCTATAAAGTATGTGATCTTTTCGGAACAGTTTGTTCACTCAGTGTGATGCCCTTGGGATGCATCCAGGCGGCTGTGTGTATTAACAGTCCGTTCCTTTTTATTGCTGAATACTATCCCATGGTTTGTTTAACCATCCACCTACTGACAGGCATTCTGGCTCGTTCCAGTTTGGGCTATTACAAACAAAACTTCTATGAACATTCATGTGCAGGTATTAGTGTGGATATAAGCTTCCATTTCTCTGGGCTAAATGCCCAGAAACTTGATTGCTAGGTTATGTATTAAGTGTGTGTTAAGATTTTTGGAAAAACTGTCAGCTATTTTGCAGAGTGGTTGTACTATTTTCTATTCCCATCACCTGTGCAGGAATGACCCAGTTTCTCTGCATCCTCATCCATATTCCATGTTGTCACTATTTTTTTTTAAATGTAGGCTGTTCTAATGTAGTGATGTCTCATCATGGTTCAGTTTGTGTTTCCCTAATAGCTAATGTTGTGAAACATCTTTTTTATGTGCCTACTTGTCATCTGTATATCTTCTTCTGTGAAATATATCCTGTTGTGTTCCACCCATTTTCTAATTGGACTGTTTATGGATTTTATTTTATTTTACTTTATTTTTTCATTTTATTTTTGCTGTTGAGTTTTGAGAATCCTTTCTATGATCTAGATACAAGTTCTTGGTTAGATGGCTGATTCGCAAAATTTCCTCCAAGTCTGTGGCTTGTCTTTTCATCCTCTCAACAAGGTCTTTGCAGAGCAAAAGTTTTTTACTTTAATTAAGTCCAGCTTATCATTTTTTTCTATTATAGGTTATGTCATTATTTTTTTGATGTTTATTTATTTTTGAGAGAGAGAGAGAGTAGGAGGGGGGCAGAGAGAGAAGGAGACACAGAATCCAAAGCAGGCTCCAGGCTCTGAGCTGTCAGCACAGAGCTTGATGCAGGGCTCGTGAGCAAGATTATGACCTGAGCCAAAGTTGGGTGCTCAACAGACTGAGCCACCCAGGCACCCCATGGGTTATGTTTTTTATGATAAATCTAAGAACTTTTTGTGTAACCCTAGATACTGAAGATGTTCTCCTATGATCTCCTTTTTCTAAAAGTTTTATAAGTTTACATATAAGGCTGCAATCCATTCAAAGTTAGTTTTTGTATATGGCACAAGGTTCAATTTTTCTTTAGTCTCTGGATATCCCATTAATTGCTCCAGCACCATTTGGTGAAAGGCTATGCTTCCTCCATTGGATTATTTTGCATCTTTGTTAAAAAATCACTTGGATGTGTTTGTGTGGGTCTTTCTCTGGTTCTGTGTTTTATTCCACTGACCCATGTGTCTATTCCTCCACCAAGGCTATGGTCCTGATCACTGTAGCTGAAACTGTTTTAAAAGTGGGGAGGGGCGGGGTGCCTGGGTGGCTCAGTCAGTTAAGCATCTGATTTCAGCCCAGCTCATGATCTCATGGTTCAGTTCGTGAGTTCGAGCTCTGCGTTGGGCTCTGTGCTGACAACTCAGAGCCTGAAGCCTGCTTCCCATTCTGTGTCTCTCTCTTTCTCTGCCCCTCTCATACTCACACTCTGTCTCTTTCTCTCAAAAATAAATAAACGTTTAAAAAAAATTTTAAGTGGGGAGAGTGATTCCTCTTGCTATTCTTTCTAAAAATTGTTTTAGGTATTCTAATTCTTTTGATTTTCCATATAAATTTTATAATAGTACTGTCTGTCTCTAAAAAATATCTTGCTTAGCTTTGGATAAGAATTGTGTTAAACTTACATATAAATTTGCAGAGGATTGACATCTTTCTCTGTGCACATACGTCCCTCTATGAACACAAAGTCTCTCTGCATTTATTTAGATTTCTAAAAAAATTCCTTCATCAGTGTTTTATAGTTTCCCCCACTTGAAAAAAAATGTTTTAATGTTTATTTATTTTTGAGAGAGAGAGGCAGAGAGAGTGCGTGGCAGGGGGTGGTGGGGCGGGCAGAGAGAGAGGGAAACAGAGGATTTGAAGTGGGCTTTGCAATGACCACAGAGCCCACCTTGGGGCTCGAACTCATGCATCAGGAGATCATGGCCTGAGCTGAAGTCAGAGGCTTAACTCACTGAGCCACCCAGGCATCCCCTCCCCTCTTTAAGTAGGCTTCATGCACAGCAGGGAGCCCAACATGAGGCTTGAACTCACAACCCTGAGATCAAAACCTGAGCTGAGATCAAGAGTTGGTCACTTAACTAACTTAGCCACGCAGGTGTCCCGGTGTTTTGTGGTTTTCAATATGTAAGCCCTGTACCTTTTTTGTTATTTATATCTAAGAATTTCATTTATTTATTTATTTACTTATTTTTAATTTTTTTAATGTTTTATTTATTTTTGAGAGAGAGATAGAGACAGCATGAGCAGGGGAGGGTCAGAGAGAGAGGGAGACACAGAATCCGAAGCAGGCTCCAGGCTCTGAGCTGTCAGCACAGGGCCCGACACAGGGTTCGAACCCACGAACCGTGAGATCATGACCTGAGCTGAAGTTGGACGCTTCACCAACTGAGCCACCCAGGCAGCCCAGAATTTCATTTTTTTAATGATTATAAATGGTATTGTATTTTACATTTCCATTCCCATGTGTTCAATGCCAACATATAGATAGATGTACAATTGATTTTTATGTCTTGATCTTGTACCTTGTGACCTGGATGAACTCATTTATTAGTTCTGGGATATTTTTTATAGCTTTATTGAGGTTTTCCTCATAGATATTCATGTCATCTGCAAATAGGGACATTTTTATTTCTTGCCTCCTAATCTGTTTGCCTCTTATTTCCGTTTTGTGCCTTATTGCTCTGGCTAGAATTTCTAACACTAAACATAGGTTGTCCCATAGACTGGGAGTGGGCATCCTTTCTTTGTTCTTAGGCTCAGGGAGAAAGCACTAACCATTCAGTATAATGTTAGTTATAGATGTTTTTGGTAGATTTATTTTATCAAGTGGAGACTGTCCCCCTCCACTACTTTTCTTTGAGTTTTTTCATGATTGGGTGTTGGATTTTGTCAAATGGTTTTTTCCTGCATTACTATGGCCATGTGATTTTTCCTCTATAGCCTGTTATATGGTGGATTACAGTGATTTCAAATATTGAACCAAGCTTACATCTCTAGAATAAGCCCCACTGGATTGTGATATGTAATTCTCTTTATAGACAGCCAACTTCTGTTTGCTAATATTTTGTTAAGGATTTCTACATCTATATTCATGATGGGTATTGGTCTGTCGTTTCCTCTTTTTGTTCTGTCCTGGTCTGGGTTTGGTATCAGGGTAACATGCACTCATAAAATGAGTTGGAAAGGTTCCCTTCTCCTCTTATGAATTCCATTTCTTTAATAGTTACAGTGTTATTCACATGCTTTATTTCAGATTGGGTGAGTTGTGACAGTTTGTACTTTCCAAGGAATTGGTCCATTTCTCTAGGTTGTCAAATTGATGGGTATAGAGCTGTCCACATTATTTTTTATCATCCTTTTGATGCCTTCAGGGTCCGTAGAGTACCCTTTGTGCCATCCCTGATGTTGATCATCTGTATCTTGTCTCTCTTTTTCCTTTGCCAGTCTTGCAGGAGGCTTCTCAATTTTACTGATCTTTCCAAAGAACCAGCTCTTTGTTTCCGTGATTTTCTCTATTCTTTTTCTGATTTTATTTATTTTTGCTTTTATATTTATTGTTTCTTTCCTTCTGTGTGCTTTTGGGTTTATTTTGTTCTTTTTCTAGTTTCTTTTTTATTTTTTTATTATTATTATTTTTTAATTTGAGAGAGAGAGAGAGAGAGACAGCATGAGCAGGGGAGGGTCAGAGAGAGAGGGAGATACAGAATCTGAAACAGGCTCCAGGCTCTGAGCTGGCTGTCAACACAGAGCCTGACATGGGGCTCGAACCCATGAACCGTGAGATTGTGACCTGAACTGAAGTTGGACGCTTAACTGACTGAGCCATCAGGTGCCCCTCTAATTTCTTTTTTAAATAACATTATACTACTATTAGATCAAAACTGGACTTAAAGTTCCTAGTTTGTAGGTGGGATATTTCATTCACATAGAATTGTTCCTGAAGTCTAGTTTTATAAGGTGGGAATTTGGGTGAACGATCGGAGACTTTCTCTCTTTTTAATGTATACATTTTTAGTACTATAAATTTCCCTCACTGTACTGCTTTAGCTGCATCCCACAGATTTTGATAGGTTTTTTTTTTATTCTTATTCAGAACTATGTATTTTTTTAGTTTCCTTTGAGACTTCTGCTTTGATCTATAGATAGCCTAGAGATACATTGTTTAGTTTCCAAGTGTTTGGAGACTTTTCTGTTCTCTTCCTGTTACTGATTTCAACTTTAATTCCCTTCTGATCAGAGAACACACTCTCATTTCAAATCTTTTAAATTTGTGGAGATTTTCCACATACTCCCTCCCCCTACACATGCATAGCTTCACCCATTATCAACACCCCCCACCACAGTACATGTATTATAATAACTGTGGCACATTTATTACAATAGATGAACCTACACTGACTCATCATTATCACCCGAAGTCCACGGCTTACATCAGGGTTCACTCTTGCTGTTGTATATTCTATGGGTTTGGACAAACATATGATGATGCGTATCTACCATTACAGTACTGTATAGACTATTTTCACTTGCCTAAAAATTCTCTGTGCTCCATCTATTCATCCTTCCCTCCCCCGACCCCTGGCAACCACTGATAGTTTTTTTGTCTCCATAGTTTTCCCTTTTCCCAGAATGTTGTATAGTTTGAATCATACAGTATGTAGTCTTTTTGGATTCACTTTTTTCACTTAGTAATATGCCTTTAGGTTTTGTCCATGTCCTTTCATGGTTTGATAGTTCACTTCCTTTCTTTTTTACAACTGAAATAATATTCCATTGTCTGAGTGTACCACAGTTTATTTATGATTCACCTATGGAAGGACATCTTGGCAGTTTCTGAGTTTTGGCAAGTATCAATAAGGCCGCTATAAACATCTATGTGCAGGTTTCTGTGTGGACATAAATTTTCAACTCATTTGGATAAATACCAGGGAGCACAACTGCTGGATCACATGATAAAAGTATGTTTAGTTTTGCAAGAAACTGCCAACTGTCTTCCAAAGCACCCGTACTATTCTGAATTCCCACCAGCAATGGATGAGAGTTCCCAGTGCTCCACATCCTCGCCAGCATTTGATATGAGTGTCCTGGATTTGGGCCGTTCTGGTAGGTGTGTCATGGTGAAAATGAGATTTTTTTTAAATTCCATTTCCAATAGCGCCAAGAGCACAAAATGCTTGGTAAGAAATTTAACAAAAGAACGAACCTGAAGAAGTTCCTAAGATGAACAGAAAGAAACAGTATGTTCATGGGTTGGAAACCTCCGTGTTGCGAAGAGGTCAGCTTCCTTCCATTGATCTGTAGGTTGAACACAATCCCAATTATAATCTGAGCAACCTTGGGGAAATACAGACAGAGCCAACATTATATTTATATGATATGATATAAAAGACCTAATGTGGCCAAAAAAACTTGCTGTAAGGTAAGGAACGCACACTCTTTGGTTTCAAGACTAAGGGACCAAGGCCAAACAAATAGATCGATGTAACTGTTAGCAGACATGGCGCACTGAGTTTTGACAAAGGGGCCAAAGCATGTCAATGGGGAAAAGAAGTCTTTTGGAAAAATGATGCAGGAACAAGTTGGTGTCCATATTGAGGAAAACAAAACTTGACCCTTGCTTCACATTATACACATTTACATCAAGATGGAGCCAAGACCTGCATGGACAAACCCCAACTATAAAGCTTCTAGAAGAAAACATAGGAAAAACTTTTCATGACCTGTGAGCTGGCCAGAATCTCTTCGAGGGGATGCAGAAAGCAATAGCCGTAAAAAATATCAACAGATTGGCTTCCTCACACTCGAAAATGTCTGCTTACTGTATAGAACATGAAAGAGGGGGTGGGGTGCCTGGCTGGCTCAGTCCATGGAATGTGCAACTCTTGATCTCGGTGTTGGGAGTTCAAGTCCCATGTTGAGTGTGGAGCCTCCTTTGAAAAAAAAAATGGTAGGGGCGCCTGGGTGGCTGAGTCAGTTAAGCGTCCGACTTCGGCTCAGATCATGATCTCACGGTTCGTGGGTTCAAGCCCCGCATTGGGCTCTGAGCTGTCAGCAAGCTGGAGCCTGCTTCAGATTCTGTGTCTCCCTCTCTCTCTGTCCCTCCCATATTCTCTCTCACTCTCTCTCTCTTTCTCAAAAATAAACACTAAAAAATTTACCAAAAAGTTAAAAAACAATTATTTTAAAAAAGAATGAAGAGAGAAACCACAAACTCATAGAAAATATTACAAAATATAAATCTGATAAAGGGCTGGTGTTTGGATTACACAGATAAGCCTACAGCTCAATAATCAAAGGGCACGTGCTCACTTAAAAATGGCCAAAAGAGGGGCGCCTGGGTGGCTCAGTCAGTTGAGCGTCCGACTCCGGCTCAGGTCATGATCTCACAGTTCGTGGGTTCGAACCCCGCATTGGGCTCTCTGCTGTCAGCTAGCTCAGAGCCTGGAGCCTGTTTCGGATTCTGTGTCTCCCTCTCTCTCTGATCCTCCCCTGTTCACACTGTCTCTCTCTCTCTCTCTCAGAAATAATTTAAAATATTTAAAAAAAATAATAAAATAAAATAATAACCATAGGGGCACCTGGGTGGCTCAGTCCGTTAAGTGCCCCACCCTTGATTTCAACTCAGGTCATGATCTCATGATCCCAGTATTGTGAGATCGAGCCCCGTGTTGGGCTCTGTGCTGAGCATGGAGCCTGCTTAAGCTTCTCTCTTTCTCTTCCTCTGCCCCCTTGTGCCTCTCTCTCAAGAAAAAAAAAAAAAGTAAAAGATTGACAATACCAGATATTGGTAAGGACGTGAAACAACCAGCTTCCAGAAATTGCTGATGGGAACAAAAAATGTTACAAGTATTTTGGAAAAGTTTCACTGATTTTCTATAAGGTAAGACATACCTAATACCCGATAGCTCAGCAATTTCAGTTGTAGACCCTTTGTCGAAAGAAATAAGTATGTATGTTCACAAAAAGGTTTGCATGTGGATGTTTATAACTGCTTTATAATACCGCCCCCCGCAACCAGAAACAAGTCAAATGTCCATTAACAGGAGAATGAATATACAAATTGTGGAATATCTATACTGTGGAATACTACTCATCAACAAGCAGCACACAAAACCCAGAGGAATCATTTGTAATTTTTAAAAAATGTTTACTTGTTTTTGAGAAAGAGAAGGACAGAGCGTGAGCAGGGGAGGGGCAGAGAGGGAGGGAGACACAGAATCGGAAGCAGGCTCCAGCCTCTGAGCTGTCAGCACGGAGCCCGACGCGGGGCTCGAACTCCCCAACGGTGAGATCATGACCTGGGCCAATATCGGACGCTTAACCAACTGAGCCACCCAGTCACCCCTGCACAGAGGAATCATACAGACATTATGTTGAATGAAGAAAGCCAGACGCAAAAAAAAAAAAAAAAAAAAAAAACAAACAACAG
>NW_027530625.1:5945692-5958804 GCF_008692635.1 Crocuta crocuta
AAATGTGTGGAAAAAAAAAAAACAAACACAAAAAAAAAAAAAAAAAAAAAAAAGCACAAACTGTATGATTCCATTTATAGAACGTTCTGGAATAGGCAAAACTATCCAGCGGTGCACATGAGAATATTGTTTGACTTTGTGGCTGCAGGATTGTCTGGGAAGACACACAGTCACTTTTGGGGATGACGGAAATGTTCTACATCTCCGTAAGCGTGTGGGTGACATAGGCGTCTGCATGTGTCAGAACTCATAAAATTGTACACATGGGATTTGTGCATTTCACCATGTGTGCATTTCACCTTGGAAAGCCCTGGACTGAAAACAAAGATTCAGAACAACGCCGAACAGGTCAGCAGGCGTTACGGGAATCACGGCCTTTGTTCGCCCGGCGCACAGGTCTGTGAAAAACTCACCATCAGGGAGCTCCCCACTCTGGGCCCCCCTCAAGCCTGATGAGGGCGGGGTCTCTGAACTTTCTGGAAGAGATGCAAAGCAAAGTTCTCCCACGTGAGGAGGTGAGAGGCGTCCTGTGGCCCTGCCAGAGGGATCGGTAGCTGGGATCCTCGGATGAACCAGTCCCTGTACCAAAGCCAAACGTTACTCCCGGGTCGCCCTCTCCCCAGGGCACGTCCAGGCCCGCCCCCCGCTGGTCAGAGCTGGGCTGCAAACGGGGCTTCTTGGTTCTGGTCACAGCTTTGTAATGACTTCCGTGTGAAATTCATGAACCACTCAACATTCACTGAGCCCCTACCGCGTGCCAGGCCCCCGTTTTAGGTTCTTGGGACAGCTCTGCCGACACCCGATTTTAGGCCAGTGACACCCATTTCAGACTGCCCCCCCCCTCCGGACTTACAAGGTCATGACTTTGTGTTAAACCATGGAGTTTGTGGTAATCTGTTACCGCAGCACTAGGAGACAAATACGCTGACTTTAAAAGCCCAATATAGGAGCAGATTGTCCATAGTGTGTTAGAAGGTGATGGGCCAATAATTCTGGAATCTTCTTTGCCTTAGAGGGAAGTGGCTCTTGGGATGAATGGCTATTTGCCCGCAGAGAACTTAGGCAATGGGTGTTTGACAAGTCTGTGAATTCCTCTAACGGAGAAGCTTTTGTTTCTTGTGAGGAGATAAAAGTCCCATCCCCAGTGACCAAATTCTGTTGCATGAAAGTAAAAGTAAAATCCAGAAAGCAAAAGTAAAATTCCAGGTGGATACTTTGTACTTAGGTAGAGTTTCATTGTATCAAAGTGTGAAGGGGCCTGGATGGCTCAGTCGGTTGAGCATCCAGTTCTTGGTCTTGGCTCGGATCATGATCTCATGGTTCATGAGTTCGAGCCCCACGTCGGGCTCTGTGCTGACAGCTGGGAGCCTGCTTAGGATTCTGTCTCTTCCTCTCTCTCTCTCTGCCCCTCCCTCACTTGCTCTTTATCTCTGTTTCAAAATAAATAAAAATACACTTAAAAAATGTGCAAACGGTCATCTGTAGAAAACTCCCATTTTCAGGGCGGGGAGACTGAGGCACCAGAGGGAGTAGCCACCTGCCCCAGGGCTATGCGGTGAGATGGCGCCTCTATTGGGCTGGGAGCTGGGTCTGGGTTTCCTTCCACTTGAGGACCAGAGCTTCTCTCTTGCACATCAAACAAAGGCACCGCGCCTGCTCACACGCCTCCCCCCCACGGAGAGAAGGCCCAGCCCGAGCGCACTGCCGGCATCAGGTCGTCCAAGCTGGCGGGATGGGTGAGCCCACAAGAACCCACCCCTCACCCCGCCCCCCAGCTCATGATGCATCTCAGCTTCTCGGCTCACCTCCCCCATGGATTTCTCTTCCTTGTTTAGCCAACCCACGTCTCTTTTCAGGAAGCACCCCGTCCCTGGGGCCCCCATAGCCCTCAGTGTCCCCTGGAAACATCGCGGGCCCACTGGGGATGCTGCACACCTGCCACGTCTCCTCAGCCCTACTGAGCACCCCGTGAAGGCAGCAGCCCTGCTCCCCAACTCTGAGAAGCCAAGTGGGGGCCAGATGTGCGGACAATGCTTGTCACTGTCGCTTGAAGGCCAAACGGGAATCGAGTTTATTGCATCGTGATGAGCGCGTTAGGATACCGGGTTAGCCGCTAAACGAGACCCCAAACAGCAGTGACCTAAGCAAGATAACCACTCCCCCGTGCACACCGCCCAGGGTCCATGCGGTGGGTCCGCAGTGTCAGGGAGCCCAACTCGGGCCAGCTTGCCACTCTGCTGTCCCCAGCACACAGCTTCCACCTCGTGATTCTCGTGATTTGAAAAGGCTGCTGGGGTTCCTGCCATCGCGCCTGCATTCCAGCCAGCAGGAAGGAGATCGGGGAATGAGGGGCCCTCCTCCTTTAAAGGCAGGACAGCAGCTTGTGGCCATCACCTCCATTCACGTGTCACTGGCCAGAACCTGGCCACACAGGTACCTTTAGCTGCAAAGGAACCTGGGAAATGGGCCCAGCAGAAATTCTTATTAAATACAGAAGAGAAGAGGGTTCCAGCTACGACGACGTCCTCAGCGGCAAGTGGAGGTTCCCAGGAATGTCCCCGCAGAAACTCAGAGCCTCCTTGGAGGCTGGGGAAACGGTGCGAGGCAGGTGTCACCTGGGCGGTCAGAGGGAACACAGCTGGCACTGGGGCCCCCGAACTCCTGTCCTTCAACGGGAGGGAGGGGCTGGCAGCACCAATGTCCGGAGAAGCCAGCTGGGTGACGGAGGCTCCGAATCCACTCACATGTGGACGCAGTTCCCCGGACTCCTTTGTCCCCGCGGGCGGCTTGTACCCTCTGTCCTCACGCAGGCGTCCTGATGCAGGACCTCCCTCTGCTTCCTGTCACTCTTCCCCAGCGTCAGACGCGGCCTGTGCTCGACAAACGCGTGCAGGATTTAGGAAGAGCCCAGGCCACAGTGACACAATCCTATCACTTCCGCTTGCTCAGAATCCCAGCCTTGTTTGGCAACACTGAGGCCACTCCCCGGGGATCAGTCATGATCGGACAAACCATTCAAAGCCTGTTCCCCATTTTTAGTTGACTGGGGTGGGGTGGGCATGCAACCCAATGCTGGTCAGTAGGATAGAGAGGGAAGTCGGCTGGGGATTTGGGGCAAGATTCTCTCCCCCCATCTCACTCTTACAGAGAGAGCTGTTCTGGGTGCTGGTGGGTGAGGATGTGATGCCTGGAGCTGTGGCAGCTTCCTTGGAGCAATGAGGTGACAAAGGTAAGGCTGAAAAAAGCCTCAAGGAAAACAGAGTGAAAGAGTGGAAGGCACCAGTGACCTTAAGTGGAAAAGGAATTTTAAAGATGGGATGAAGAATCTTAAACTCGACCTAAAAATTTTTGTTTATGGGGCGCCTGGGTGGCTTAGTCGGTTAAGCGTCCGACTTTCACTTAGGTCATGATCTCGCGGTTCGTGGGTTCGAGCCCCACGTCGGGCTCTGTGCTGACTGCCAGCTCAGAGCCTGGAGCCTATTTCAGAGTCTGTGTCTCCCTCTCTCTCTGACCCTCCTCTGCTCATGCTGTCTCTCTCTCTCCTAGAAATAAATTAAAAAATATATATAAAAAAATTTTTTTTGTTTAATGTTTATTATCTTTAAGCGGGAGGGGGGAAGGTCAGAGAGAGGGAGACACAGAATCTGAAGCAGACTCCAGACTCTGAGCTGTCAGCACAGAGCCCGATGCGGGGCTTGAACCCACAAACCATGAGATCATGACCTGAGCCGAAGTCAGACGCTTAACCGGCTGAGCCCCCCAGGCGCCCCACCGGGACTTCTCATCCCCGTAATTCTGGAATAAACTTCATGATTCAGACCCCTCAGAGTCAGGTGTTCTGTTACCGGTAGCATCGAACACATTCACATGCACCCCTATTCTCCCACCAGAACCATCAGGAACTCTCCATCCCGTTTAGCACAAGGACCGAAAGCCTTAGCCTGATGCACAAAGCCCGTGCCTAACCTTTCCGACTGTACCTCAACTCCCTCTTCGTCTTTGCTCACTCTCTTCCCACCACACTGACCTTGAGTTTTTCCTTCTGACTTGGGCCCCCCAGCATCACCTGGGCCCCCCAGCATCACCTGGCTGAGACCGAAAGGTCTTGGTTTGTATGGCCCGCCCCGTCTTTTCCCTTATGGTCTTCCTCTCATTTGCGGCTCCGTGTTTATTTATGCCCTCACTCGCCACGTCTCCTCCACCAGAACGAGAACTTGATCACAGCTGACATTAGGTCTGCTTTTTCCCACGGCTGCGCCGGCACCGGTGCTGTGGAGCCCAGAGCGAGTGCGCACTTGTGTTATTTTGAATGAATGGACCATCTGTGGATCCCTATTTCACTGTTTCCTCTGCTGGACTCAAAGGACACCTCGGGGAACACCTCCCCCAGCTAGGAGGGGTCCTTCTCCCCTGGCCAGTCCCTTACGTATCTGTTAGCACTCGATTCATTTGTTTACAAGTCTGACACACACACACACACACACACACACACACACACACACACACACAGCTGTATGCATCTGTGGTCATATATAACAAATACCCCCCAAACCCACAGTAGCTGAAAACAATAAACATTTATTATCTCACTGTTTTGGGGGGTCAGAAATTTGGGAGCAGCCTAGCTGGGTGGTTTTGGCCTGCAGTCTCTTAGAGGATTGCAGTCAGGTGTCAGCAGAGCCTGGGGCCATCGAAGGCTTGACGAGCCTAGAGAAGTTCCATCCAACAGGGTTCAAGGGCGGGCCTGGCAAGCCCCTGGCCTTGTTCAAGGCTGCCTGAGTGTCCTCCTAGCATGGCGGCTGGCTTCGTCCAGAGCGAGGGATCCAAGGGAGCAAGGCGGAGGCCGCAGTCAGCACCCTCTGTGACTCCGCCTTGGAAGTCACCTACTGTCACATACGGTCAGCTCCGGTCTACTTTATTGGTCGTGAAACAAAGGCGTGAATACCCAGAGGGGCCATCTTGGAAGCCTTCAGCTCCTTGAGAGCAAGCCTTGCCTTATCTCCCGTGGGTTTCCCCAGGCCCCTGAACGGCCCTGGGGCGGGGTCAGGGGGGTTGGAGTCCAGGCTCAACAAGAATTTGTTGGAAGAACTCATGAATGAATACGGTACCTTGTAATAAGGAATAGAGTGTCTTATAAGAACGGCACCCAAGTCTACATCTTAGGGCCATTGGACGTGGGATGAGGTATGACATCCCGAGCCCAAGGTAAGGGGCCCTGCGCCAACTCCTGTCATTCCCCAAGGAACTGCCCAATTGAATCTGGTGCCCAGAGAATGCGATTCATGTCAACCCATTAGTCCAGCGCCAGTGAGCTGGGTTTATGGAAGGCCAGTGATGGCTGGGGATGGGGGGGGCGGGGGCGGGTGATAACTCCCAACCCTCTAGGTGCTGATGAGAAAGGGTCTAACGATGAAAGGTTTTAGGGTGACTCCGTGGAAGGAACGAATCAATGGACAGATGAATGAGGCACCATCAGAATTCCCAGCTCAGCAATGACATTCCGTCTCCACGGCATCTCCTGGTCCCAGACAAGTCCTGGGAAACAGGGTGCCGGGCAGAGCTGCGACAGCCAAGCCCGGGGAGGAGGGGGGGCCAGAGTGCCAGGAAAAACGCATTCTCTGGGTCAGAGGGAAGTGTCGGAAAACGTGGACGGTGTCCAACGGCCCCTGTGTCACTTGCTGGGAATGTCCTCGGACCCAGACATCTTACTGATGCCGGCGGTCAACTGAAGGGTGATCTTCTGGGCGGGGACCGCTCCATGGAAGCTGCCCAGACTCAGTTCATCCCTCCCTTGCTTTAAGCAAACCAGGTTTCGGGAAGTCTCTGGGATTACACTTAAGGTAAAGATACTTCTCAGGCTCAGTGACTGCCCGGTGCCTTCCTCGGCTCGAAGAGGCACTTGCCTGCTGTTGTTTTGGGGAGCGAGTGGACGTTGCTCAAAGCAGCCTCTTATTTCTGTCTTCGCATTGGCCTTGAGCAGAACGTGTCTGCACTAAGCCGGTGATCAGTAACTATCAGGGCCCTGGAAACGTCTCCCCGTGGGAGGAGTGGGGCTGAGCCACAGCACAGGACCCCGGACAAACTGCCCAGCCTCCCTGGGCCTCAGTTTCCTCACTGGAAAAGTAGGGGCGGCGACCACAGCGTGTCTGGGGCTGGGAGGGCGCGGGGTGGCAGGCGCTCAGGCCAGCACAAGCACACATCAGACGCCCCAGACAGCGGTGATGGATGTCACCGGGCGCGGCGTTAACTAACCGACCCAGAGCCGCAAAGCCCTGGTGGGTGGCGGAGACGCGCCCTCCCCGCCCCAGAAGCAGCCACGCGTCTGTGACACGGGCCCCGTCTGTATGTCTGGAGGGGACCCTCGGGTGTGGGGCAGATCAATTACACTGTGGTGTGAGGCCTATGCGCTTTCGGAGCTCTTCATCGGGAGTTTATTGCTTTGATAATGGGGGGGGGTGGAACCCCAGAAGACTAAACAAACATGGGGATGAAAGAGAAAGTGGAGAGCAGGCCATGGCACGTGCTATCATGGCCGACAGGCAGAATCCTCGTGATGAGGGCGGTTTTAGATGGTGCCAGGGGAGAGAAGGCCTCCCCGGGGCGGGGCGGGGGCGTGTCCAGAGGTTTGCTGCCAGGAGTCTGGATCAGAGTCCGGGCTGGACTGACGGGCAACAGAGCTTGCTCGGGGACCGTGGGGAGAAAGTTAGCCTCCCTGCGCCTCAGTCTCCCCTTCTGTAAAATGGGCATGATGGGGGTCACAGCTCCTCTGCCTCTCAGGGAGCTCATGCGGATGAAAGGAACAACCCCAGGGCTTGGAGCAGAGCCTGGAGCCGTGGGCTCTATATTCTTATATTCGTGAGTAGACGTCCTGCTCACCCATGGGTGAGCCTCAAGAGCCCGTAGGCCCCCTGTTTGTGGAAGCAGGCCTATGGCTCAAGGCAGGGGGCCTCCCCTTCTCTACCCTCCCCCTGCGCCCTCACCCCTCACCCCCCCACACACACCCGCCGCCTTGTCCCAGGGAAGGCATGCCAAACAGAACATTAACCCCACTGCCCTGCCTCCCTGCTCTGGTGGTGGCCCGAGGCGCCTTCTCGCAGGTGGGGTGACTGGGCACTTTCTAAGCCTCTGCCTAAGATTTCCCACTAACAGGCTGGGGAAAGCTTTTAGGGGGGGTCTGAAGACTCCGGAGAGCCCTGGCCTGGGAGCGAGGGGCTAACGGTGCTGGGGCCTGTCCCCTCCCAGGGGCCCTGTCCTCGCCTGAGCACAGTCAGCCGGACCTGCAGCTGGTTTCGCCAGTACAGAAGCCCCTTTGGGGCTCAAACCCAGTGGCACCAGCGTGAGGGGTCCCCTGGGCACTCCAGCCTCTGTGCATACCCATGGCACCCACGGTGGGCGGCTGCTGGGGCCGCACAGAGAGGCGCGGGGTTCCACGCACTCAGGGACCATCTGAGCCCCCAAACAGCGGAGCCGGTCTGGGCCCCAGTTTCCTCCTCTGTCCTGGGGGACGGTGCTTCCTCCCTGCCCTCGAGGGTCTGAAAGTCCGAGACATCAGCGTCAAACCTCTGTAGCCCAGAGCTCAGTGATGCGTCTGCTTCCCCAGGGGACATGGGCCGGGGGGGACAGGACTCCCTCGGCAGCGCCAGAACTCTGAGCCTCCTTTCTGCGCGCCGACGCCTCCGGTAAGGGTGTGGGTCTCGTCTGTGTACAGATTGGCCTGGAAACCTGCTGTCACAGCTGTGGGGAGGCAGGACAAGTGTGGGGCCCCAAAAGTGTGGGCCGGGGATAACGGGGCGACAGGCGCGAAGGCCGCCTGGATCTCGGGTCTCCACTTCCGCTGCAGGTGGAATTTCTTCCCCATCCGTGAAGCCGAAGCTCTATACTTAGGCCTTCAAGTGATGGCGTCGGGCCCACCCAGAATATTGGGAACCGTCTTACTCCTCGGCAACCGATCACGGGCTGTAATCCCATCTACCTGGAATGCGTCCAGTGACCTTGAGGAACTAGGGGCTACAGCCTCACTGTGTTGACCCTGACATCACTCTGTCTCTGTCACCGTCCTCTGTCGGAGGTTTCTAGCTCCTTCTGGAGGGGGGGCTGGACCCTCGGCCCTCAGCCCTGGCTCCTCCTCTGGCCTTGCTTGTGAAATCCCCGTAAGCAGCCTGAGCCAGCCCCAGCCCCCCACCGTGAGCCCCCAGCTCGCCTCGCTGCCCTCAGGGGGATGCCGGTCTCCTGCGGGAGTGAGCAGAGCCCGGATCGCCGGTCCGCCGGGTGCCTCGGTTTTGCTGGCCTCGAGGCCGTGCCCTGGGCCCGATGCCCTGATTCAGGGGTGGCTCTGGGCTGCAGGAAGCCAGCCCCGTGGCTGTTTTGTTTCGATTGCACAATCCTGGCTCAGGAGGCCAGAGCGGACATCTGCTGTTTGGGTCGGCCGGGCACCCACGCCCCTCTTCCTGGCAAAAGGCCCCTATAGTCGCCTCACGGGGAATTCCCCTCTTGGGCGAGCGCAGCCTGGGGAGTGGGCTGTCGGTCCGGACGCCCCTGTCCCTCCTTGCCAACGGGCGGGCCCGTAGCCTGGGCCAGGCCATTAGCCCTCCCTCCTTGAGGACGGGGGGCTCACTCCTCAGCCTGATGGCCAGTCCCTGAGTCTCCCCTGACTGTACGTCCTCATGGGGCCTGCCTGCCTCTCCCGTGTTTCTTTCTGTTCTTAGCGCCTCCTCAGTCTGGGAATGGAGCCCTTTTTCTGCTCAAGGCAAACCCAGCCCGCTTCTGTCGCTCACAACCATAGAAACCTGACGGACTGCGATCATATGGCCCTGCCCCAACTCTCTGTGTGACCCAGGACAAGACGGCCCTGCGCTGAGCCTCAGTTTCTCCACCTGCCCATCCAAGCTGGCCTCCAGTGGACCCCATGGCTGCCGTGGCCACTGTCAGAGATCCGCTGAGGCCTTCTCTGCTGTGACCCTGGGCCCTCGGGGTGGAGGGGGGGGCACACTTGAGGTAGGGGAGATGGCAGCTGGGGGAATCCGTGGTTCTACCTCCTGCTGTGCAGAGTAAGGCCAGAAGGCTCAATGTATCTGGCCCCAGGGACCTGCGAAGTCCCAAATACAGTCAGCTTTGCACAGCAAAGTCACTGCTTTACTACCAGAGTGGTGGTCTCTCTTTAGGCCATGAGGTCTCAAAGTTTTGAGGATCTGGTAAAAGCTTTGAAATTTTTTTTTAACGTTTATTTTTGAGAGAGAGACAGAGCACAAGCAGGGGAGGGGCGGGGGGTGGGAGACACAGAATCGGAAGCCGACTCAAGGCTCTGAGCTGTCAGCGCAGAGCCTGACACGCGGCTTGAACTCACAGACCGTGAGATCGTGACCTGAGCCAAAGTCGGTCGCTGAACCGACTGAGCCACCCAGGTGCCCCGAGAATCTGGTGAAAGCTTTGAATGTTCCCCCTAGAATAGAAAAATCTCTCTGTCTATGTCTCTTCTCTTTCTCTCTCTCCGTCTTGGTCTCCATCTGTCTCATAAACACACACACACACACGCACACGTTTTAATGCAGTTTCCAGAAGAGGGCTAGGAACAGCCTTCAAATGTCTATCCTGACCTTCAGAAGAACAGCCTCTGGATTTATAGGACAAATAACCAGCTCTGGCACAAGTCACTGGCTGAGCCCTACAACCGGATGCTCTGTGAGCACCGGTTCATCCCCCTAAACAGCACAGAATCTGCGGTGGGGACTGCTGTTTTTCCACCAAACCCGGTTCATGATTTTCCTCTTGGGCATGTGGCTGGACTACATTTCCCAGCCTCCCTTGCGGTCAGCCATGGCCACATGACTAAGCTCTGGCCAATAGCAGGTGAGTTGAAGTACTGCGCTCCCACCACATGCAATCCCTCCCATTCCATTCTCCACACTCTCTCTTCCACAAGATTATTGTGGAAGAGGCTAACTAAGGTCCTAGAAAATGATGAGACACAAGAGGAAGGCGCCTGGGCCCCTGAGCGAGCAGAGGTTTTTCTCAGAAGCAAGAAAAAACTTTTTTGGGAGCTGTTTGTTATATCTGTTAGCTCATCCTAATACATCATTTTTATTCTCATCCAGAGGACCTTCTCTTCATTTTACTTATTTGTGAGAGAGAGCGCGCAAGCCAGGGAGAGGGGCAGAGAGAGAGAGAGAGAGGGAGGAGGGGAGAGAGAATCTTAGGCAGGCTCCACGCTCAGCACAGAGCCTGACATGGGGCTCGTTCCCACAACCCTGGGATCATGACCTGAGCGGAAATCCAGAGTCGGAGGCTCAACCCACTGGGCCACCCGGGGGCCCCTTCTCTTCCATCTGAAATTTCCTTTAACATCACAAGCTTCTCCACTGCTTTCAGCCTGGAATCCGCGAGGCTGGACAGTACCCACGACTGGCCCTGTGCCTTGCACTCCCCTGAACTCAGCATCCTCTCCAGGACCCCGACTCACCGCCCGTGAGGGCTTCACCCCTTGCCCTCAGGCCCCTCTGCCCCTGCCTCGCTCCTGTCATGATGTCAGTGGTCTGCGATCTTCTTGTTCCATCCACGGGCTTCCATTCCTTTGGCCACTGTCTGGGACCAAAGACCAGGGTTCGGAGCCCACTGCGTCTGTTTTTCTCCCTGACAAGTGACTCTTTTTTTTTTCTTAATTTTTTTTTAACGTTTATTTATTTTTGAGACAGAGAGAGACAGAGTATGAGCAGGGGAGGGTCAGAGAGAGAGGGAGATACAGAATCCGAAACAGGCTCCAGGCTCTGAGCTGTCAGCACACAGCCCGACGCAGGGCTCGAACCCACAGACCACGAGATCATGACCTGAGCCGAAGTCGGCCGCTGAACTGACTGAGCCACCCAGGCGCCCCGACAAGTGACTCTTTGAAGGCAGGGCCCGGCTGCTTTGCTGCTGAATTTCCTGATGCCCAGCAGAGGACTAGCGCACAGGGGGTCCATCCGCAATGCCTCGGTCTCTGCAATTCCACAGCGTGGATGGTCTGAGAAGGCCGTTCCCGGAATCCCATTCTCCTGGAGCACCTGGATTCCGGAGGGACTGGCTGGACTCCACCTACAACTCACTGCCTATATGGACCAGAGCAAGTTTCCAGGAAGTTGAAGGCCAGGAATCTGGGCACACTTCCCAAGCACAAAGTGCGCCCCCAGCCCCCGCCTGGGCCCCTACATGCTGGGAGGGAGACTGAGAGACAGGTCAGGGCCCATCGCATCCCCACTGTGGGCAACCCTTTCCACCCTGGCCCCATCTTTTTAGTACTTTCGTGGGCCTGCCTCCAAACTACCGCAGCCCTTGGTTACCTTTCTGATCATAAGAGCAGCTTTAATCCCAGGGACGGGATGAATGCCGTACTATCTCCATTTACAGAGGAGGAAGCTGATGTTCTGTGAGCCACTGCCCCAGCCCCAGCAGCGAAAGCCTGGCAGGGGCTGGCCAGGTGGGTGCATGGTGAGGGCAGCCCAGCAGGGGAGAGGAAGCTTCGGGAAGAAGGGGAAGTTCACGCCCCCAAGGGGACCCCTGGGCAGCTCCCACGCCTGCCTGCGCTCTGGTGCCCCTCTCCTGCTTCCCTCCTTCCCTGGGGTCCTTGCCTTCGGCCCCCATCACCAGCCAGTCTGACCCCACCCCTCTCCCTCTCTGGCTCTGCCACCATCGTCAGCGGCTGCCGTGGGCCCGGCTGTTCGGTTTCTCGTGAGCAGGCCCAGCGAGCGATGCTTCTCCGAGGTTGTGTGCTCACTTTGCAAAACAGCAGAAATTTATAGCCCAAGTAATTGATCACGGTGCTGCTGCCTCCCCTCCATCTCTCTCGGGCTCCTAATTCCCTTCTCCCGCTCTCCTTTCTCTTTTTTCTCGGCGCGCCATCTGTGGTGTCAGAGAAAAGGAAGCCAAGGTGGGGGGGTGGTGGCGGATTCTAGTCCCAGTTCTGCCAATTATGAGTCACATGAACCTCAGTTTCCCCATCCGCACAACAGTGACGCTAATAATACCTGCTCACAAGTGCACGGGGCCCCACGCACGCTAGCACCGTGAGGAGCGCCCTACAGTGTGACTTTACTCCCCAGAGCAATCCTGTGAGGTGGCGGGGGGGGGGTCCCTCCCCTCCCCTCCCCCTCCCGGATGGAGATGCTGGGGCCCAGAGAGCTTGGGGCATTCGCTCAGACTCACAGAGCTGAGAAATGGCAGCCTGGGGCTTGAACTTGAGGGATTGTGCCCCAAAGCCCAAACCACTAGGCTTCCCCTCCCCGGAGACCAATCAGAGCAGAGGTGACCCTCCCCAGGCCCCCTGACCCCCTCATCACTGCATCCTAAGGTTAACTAGGGGGAAGGAAGGGAGGTCCTTGGGACAAGGGGAGTGTTCAGCAAATTGTAGAGCGCCAGGACTCGAAAAGGAAACATCACAATCCTTGACATCCCTCTGTAGCAATGGCCCCTCCCCTGGATCAGGGCCCCTGACTGTTGGGGAGACTCTGGGACCTAAGAGCTCACCTGGCCCTCAGATTCCCTGTCTCCTTCCAGAGACCCCCTGTGAACAGGAGCCTCCTGCTGGCCGGCCTACAATTGCCAGCCTCCTGGTGCTTCCAGGGAGGTCCGTAGAACTTTCCAGAGTGGCCCACAAATAGGCTCTGAAGAGCACTGCACTTGCCCTTCAGCTGGCCGAGGAAGAACGCGGGCCTAGGAGAGGTGGCCCACGTTCCCCTTCCCCCCCATCCTCCCCCTGCCTGAGCCCTCGCTGTAAAGCCGCCGCATTGACTCCCATTCCAGTGCTCCCGGGCTGGCAGCCATTCTTGCCACCATCACCAGCAACCCCCCCCCCCCGCCCCTCCGTTCTGTTCAGTTCTGGGAGAAAAGCATTTCCAGGGGGCTTGAGCTTGTCTCTTCCCTCCCACTCCCCTCTCTCCCTCCTTCTCGGTCTGGCTGCGTCTCTCTGCCTCTCTGCTAGCCCCCAGCCTGCGGGGAAGAACTTGCTTTCTTCCGTGCAAGGCCACAGGCCAAGTGCAGCGCCTCTCCCGCTCCCCCAGCTTCCGACGGCGCCTGTGCGCCCAGCACCGGGCCTCCTCCCTTCCCCATCGCAGCCCGGGGTCCGCAGCTGGGGGGGGGGGGGC
>NW_027530625.1:5958848-5959099 GCF_008692635.1 Crocuta crocuta
GCAGATGGGAGCCAGGCAGCAACACGCAGAACAAACAGAATTTTTTTTTGCAACTAGAGGGGGAAGCACAGAGCTAAAAATAAAACGAAAAGATCAGTATCTGTCAGTCTGACAGCTGATTGGCTGCTCGGAGATGCATATAATTACCAGCAACCGGCGCTGGGTAGGCAAAGCCGGGAGAAACTGCTCAGATGAGGTTAGGATTTAACCTTTAAATTCTGAAGCCTGCGGAAGCCGAGGGGAGGACGGCG
>NW_027530625.1:5959169-5964085 GCF_008692635.1 Crocuta crocuta
CGGGGTGGGTCCCCGGGGCTCCCCCGGGAAGGCCCTGGGAGCCCTCCGCCCCCGGCTGCCTCCTCCATCGGACCGGGGGTGCATCTGATTGGGCGGCCTGGAGGCAGTGGCCCTTCTCCCCGCCCAGCTGGGGGTGGTGTTTTTCCGGGAAGCCGGGGTCTCACCCCGGAGTGAGCGAGGGGGCTGCCTAGGTCCCTGGGCCCCTCCCAGCCTGGCCTCCCGTGGAGGCCCACCCGGTCCCCACCCACATTCCTCAGCCTTTCCCCGCTGGGTGTCGGTTTCTGCCTTCCATCCCTTCCGTCCGGCCTCCCTCCATCTCCTCCCCCCTCCCTGCCACCTGGCTGTTTCCTGCCCCACCTGGGGACAAGCATCCGGACACCTCAGGCTTATCCTAGATCCCCCGGAGAGAGACAAAAAGCCAGACTGGAGGCACGTTGTGACGTCGCTAAGCCTCAGTTTCTTTACCAGTAAAATGGGGGTCATGATAAGAAGGCCCCGGGATTGCACCACGGTTCTCTCACCTGAGCCGGGGGTCAGGAGATGCGGGCTCTAGTCCCAGCTGGGAACTGTCCCCTTCTCTCTCAGAACCGGCCTCCCCGTCGGTGGATCGGGAGCAAGCGCTCTTGGCCTCCGACCTCCCCAGGGGGCGTGGCTCTCCCAGTGCAGGTGGTAGAGGTTCGGGTGGAGAGAACTTCTTTCTGCCCCTAGAATCCACCGCTTTTTCCCTCCGCGGCCTCTGTCTGCGGCCCCCTTCCTTCCTCTCCCTCCAGCCCTCCCCTTCTGTGCCTTTCCTCTGGGAAGCCCTCCCTTGGCCCCAGTTGTGTGGCACCTGGCTGGGGGGGGGGCTGGGGGGGGCTCTCACCTTATGCTCAGGCCCTGACGGTCTGTGAGCCTTGTGAGGACGGGAACCTCACGCCTTACTGGGGGCCTGGCCCAGGGAGACGTGCAGACCCCTGGTATGGGACCTGGCAGCCACTTTGGGCCACACTGTCCAGGCTTACGGCCAACAGCGGCCTCTGTTGGGGGGGGGGGCATCTGTCCTGTGTATCCGCAGGCCCCGAGTGCCCCGGGAGCACCTGGTCCTGCCCTCTGCGGTGACACATCTGCTCCTCAGAAAGTTCCAGAGTTTGCCTGCCCAGCACTGGGTTTTCCTGTGCTCCGTGGGTTGTTGGGTGGGACTGGGGGGTGGGGTAGGGGGCGTTGAGCTGCCTGGGTGCCAGGACCTGGAAAGCCAAGACTAACCACAGGAGACCCTTTCCAGAGCTCCTAACTGGGGTGGGATGCCAAGGGCAGGTGGGGGAGGGCAGAGGAAGGAATCCCAATAGTTGGCATTTCCACTTCCCCACCTGGCTGTGCCCGCCCATCGGAAGCCCTCGAAGGCCCTGTCTCGCGGACGCCCCACCATGACTCCTTGAAAGCAGCGCTAGTGTTATTTACACTTTGCAGATGAGGAAACTGAGGTCATTGGAGCCGTTAAGCAGCCCGGGGATCAAGGGCCGAGCCGAACGAAAGGGAGAAGCAGCGACACGAGATGTGGCTAGAACAATTGGCGATGAGCTCTTCCAGGCAGCTACATTGGCACCGAGGGTCTGGAGGGTGCTTCTGTGTGCGGGAGGCCGAGGAATTCCCCCTGCGGTGTCTGTGACAGATGAGGAAGACGAACAGCTTTCCGATCACCTGGGGTGTCAGAGCGGGGTTGGAACCGGCCGCAGCGATGGGACTGGACCCCGAGGCTGCCCGGTTTTATTCAGGTTACAGTGATAATAAAAGCAACCCGAGCGAGCGAGGGTTTTTAACACCTAAGAGCTCGATGTGGCGTTCAGCCTTGGCTTGGACGCATCTCTGAGCCCTGACCACCAGCCTTAGATGAAACATCATTCTCGTCCCCGTGTTATTTCTGTATAGCTGATCTCTGAATCTGTTTGTCTCTACATTCGCTGTTTCCCGTGTCAGGCAGGGGTCTCTTCGGTGTCAGGCTCCCACCCCCCAGCACTAGCTCCGCAAGATGAGGGGAGACAGCAAAACTTTGCTGGACTCATTTCAGATGAAGAGACGGAAGGTCAGAGAAGCCCTACAGCTTGCCAGGAGGGCCCCCCAGATTTGTGGGTTTTTTTTTTTAATGTTTATTTTTGAGAGAGAGACTCAGAGTGTGAGTGAGGGAGGGTCAGAGAGAGAGGGAGACAGAGTATCCAAAGCAGGCTCCAGGCTCTGAGCTGTCAGCCCAGAGCCAGACATGGGGCTCAGACTCACAAACTGTGAGATCATGACCTGAGCTGCAGTTGGCCGCTTAGACAACTGAGCCACCCAGGCGCCCCGAGGGCCCCCCAGATTTCTGTGGCTTGAGAGCCCAGATGCTAATCACCACCTCACATAGCTGCTTGAGAGATCCAGTCTGAGATTCCCGTCAGGAAAGCTACCGGGCACGAATCTTCCCACCCCTGCCCTCCACCAACTGTTCTCAGGTCTTTTTTTATTTTGTTAGAGTAGGCTCCACACCTAACATGGGGCTTGAACTCACAGCCCCAAGATCAAGAGCCGCACGCTCTACCCACTGAGCCAGCCAGGCACCCCTGTCCTCAGGTCTTATACTGAAACCCGGGAACCTTCTAAATGGAATCTGCCCCTTCCCTGCCTTTTCCCTGCTTACTGGGGAATCAGATGTGGGTTGGCCAGAGTTAGCTCAGTGTTAGGGAAGTTGTACTCTTTCAGAGTTACTCCTGTTGTTGTTTTTAATGTTTATTTATTTTTGAGAGAGAGAGAGAGAGTACAAGTGGGGGAAGGGCAGAGAGAGACAGAGACACAGAATGCGAAGCAGGCTCCAGGCTCTGAGCTGTCAGCACAGAGCCCGATGCGGGGCTCGAACCCATGAACCGTGAGATCATGACCCGAGCTAAAGTTGGATGCTTACCTGACTGAGCCACCCTGGTGCCTCCAGAGTTACTGTGTGTGTGTGTGTGTGTGTGTGTGACCTGATTCAAACTTGCCTTTTTTGTCATATTGGTCCCCACTCAGAGAAATCTTTGAAGTGGATATGACCTTACTATATGGTTACTGGCCCAGGGTAAGTCATCTGTGTCCTTGGTCACACTGTTGCTTATCTCTACGATGGGGCCCCAGGGTCTGGATGGTCTAAACAAGCATCTCAGGGAGACTGGGAGGGGGTATAAACTCAAGATGCTAATATTTAAGATTTAAGAGTTTGACTCTACCACTGAGTGACCTTGGGTAGAGGTCTCTCATCTGACCTCTCTGAGCTTTGGCTTCCTCATCTGTAGAATGGGCACATGCTTCTATCTATCTTAATGCCTGGCAGTAGGTGGCGGAGAAAGAGGTCAAACTTCTCTCTCTCTTTTAAAAAATGTTTTAAAGTTTATTTACTTTTGGGAAAGACAGAGTGTGAGTGGGGGAGGGGCAGAGAGAGAGAGGGAGACACAGAATGCAAAGCAGGCTCCAGGCTCTGAGCTGTCAGCACAGAGCCCAATGTGGGGCTCGAACCCATGAACCGTGAGATCATGACCTGAGCTGAAGTTGGACGCTTAACCGACTGAGCCACCCACGTGCCCTCAAGCTTTCTCTGTTAAAAAAAAAAAAAAATTTGTGGGGCACCTCGGTGGCTCAGTCAGTTGAGCATCAGACTCTTGGTTTCGGCTCAGGTCATGATCTCATGGTTCGTGAGTTCGAGCCCTGTGCTATCAGTCACATAAGGTCTGCTTGGGATTCCCACCCCCCTCTCTCTCTCAAAATAAATAAATGAGCTTTAAAAATCATTTAAAAAATAACATATTCCACAAATAACATACAACCTTTATCGCTATACTTTAAGAAATGTTGGTTTGAAAAAAAATCTGTCTAAACACCAAACAGTACCTGAGCACCCACCGCGTGCCCAGCGTTGCATTGGGCCCTTGGAAGACTGGATGGCATTACCCCTCTTGAGGGTGTGTCCTGCATACTGGGCACCAGCGAAACTCTTCACCTGCTCAGGCCCCCCTAAGGCAACCCCACAAGGTGGCAGAGACCGGGATCGCCATTTCCTGGGCGAGAAAAATGAGGCACGGGGTGGGGGTGGGGGGTGACTTGCTTAAGATCCCACAGTGAGAAACCGAGAGTCCAGGCTTTGGATGCGGGCGCTTTGTTCTAAATCGCGGGGGTGGGGGGTGGGGGGGGACACAGAGGATCTGAAGCAGGCTCTATGCTGACAGCAGAGAGGCAGACGCGGGGCTCAAACTCTCCAACCACAAGATCATGACCTGAGCCGAAGTCGGCAGCTTCACCGACTGAGCCCCCCAGGCGCCCGGGCAGGTGGGCTTGTAGGGCGTGAAGATGAACTGGAGGTCATCTCCTCGGACAGCCCAGGGGCCCCAAGGCCGTGTGACTGAGCCCGCCTATAAAGAATCACTGGCAACACCTCCATGGGACCTTCTTTAAAAAGCCCCCCTTACAGGGAAGGTGGTATCAGAGTTCTAAGCCCTTTGCTGCGGCGGGTGGCGCATGGCGCGTTGTCCGTATCTCACCACGGACTCCTCCTGAGTTGTATCAAAAGCCCAGTTCGCGTGGCCGGCACCGTGGTGTTCTAGCCGCGGTCCTGGACGAAGGTCTCCAGCTGCTGTTACTCAGACGCCAAAAAACGACTGTGCCCCTCCCCCCCATCCTGTGCCCAGAGTCCCAGATGGAAGGACGCCTTCCGGGGCGCACGGGCTCTGGGGTCCCCATCCCCACCGGGGTATCTTCAGATGCAGGAAGGCTGTCTCGCCAACGGGCTGCAAGGTGAGATTGTCCGCCGGTTACGAGTCTTCTGCATCCGTCAGACTTCAGAGCCCCGGTGTTTAACCTCTGCGAGCTCCTGGCCAGTACCCCGAGGCCTCAAACCTCCTGGGGGCACGGGGGGCAGGGGGAGGTGGGGGCGGGGGCAAGGA
>NW_027530625.1:5964943-5983667 GCF_008692635.1 Crocuta crocuta
GGTGCAAGGATCAGGAGAAGACCACCGGGCCAGACCCACGGCTGCGCTCAGACGAGCCCAAGACGGGAAGGCAGGGGCCTGGTCTCTCCGAGACATTCAAGTTCATCTGTGGCTGATTTCCACCACGCTCCCCTGCAGACCCGCAAACCAGAACCCACACGTCATCCTCAAGGACAGCTGTCGCTGGGAACGAGGCATGAAGAGCACGCAGGGAGGACCCGGGAGGTGTGTGCCGTGGGTCCCGCCCCTTCCTGTGTTTCCCAGGGGAGCCTGCGGAGGCCCAGCGCTGCCCGTGGGGCGCCTCTGCACCCCAGGACCGGGGGAGAGGGGTGCCGGGAGCAGGCCGGGAGGCTCTGGCTTCGTTTTAAAGAAAATATCGGAAAAGCAGGTGCCGCCGCTGAAAAACAGTGGAGACGAATGCCCCCCCCACTTCGGTAACTCGGATTTCCAAGCTAATTCCTCCCCGCATTCCCTCCAGAAGACTCCTTCCTTCTGTCATCCGCCCCCAGGCCCGTGTTTGTCCAGCAAGCGAACTGCGTTTGTTAAGTAACATGAGCTTCCATATTTTAGGTTAATCCAGAGCAATGGTGATGCCAGTTGGGCTCCCACCGTCCCCTCGAGGGTCTGAACGAGCCCAGTGGGTGGATGGAATCCCGCCCAAAGCAGAGACGCGGGGTGGCCTGGTGCTCAGTAAAGACCAGCAACCGTGGGAGATTTGAAGAGGCGGCCGTTGGCACGGAGCCCCGCCCAGACAGCTTATGAGGCCCTCCAGGGAACCCAGATTGGGAACCACGGGGCTAAGGCAGTCCGGGGGAGGTACAACTCGTGGACAATCCCTGCAGCCACTTCCGTGTCCTCATCACGGGATCCTTCCGCCGCAGGTGTCCCGGAGAGCTTGGTAGCTGTTGAGACATCCTGACGATGCCATATTTCGGCTGTGTGGCCTTGGGTACATGGCTTTCCCTCTCGGAACTTTTAAATTAAAAAATTTTTTTTTAATGTTTATTCATTTTTGAAAGAGAGAGAGGGAAACACAGAATCTGAAGCAGGCTCCAGGCTCTGAGCTGTCAGCACAGAGCCCGACGCGGGGCTCGGATCACAAACCGTGAGATCACCACCTGCACGGAAGTCAGATGCTTAACTGACTGAGCCATCTGGGCGCCCCTCCCTCTCTGAACTTCTGGGTCTCGCTGCCTCCCTCCTGAGTGCTCTATAAGGCCTGGCTCTTACTCTTATATTACCTCTTGCTCAGGTCCTCTGACTTCCCTCATGCCCTGACCGTGTCACTGGATGTCTATGATGAAAAGAGGGTGCCAAGGTGTAGAACCCCTCTGAGCAGCCATCTGTGTTGGGACAGAGAGCCTCCTACACAAGGAGGCCAGCCCATCTGAGCGCTCCCCAACTTTAAGGTGCCCCAGATCACCTGGGGATCTTGCCCAAATGTAGCTTCAATGCGGCAGGCCAGGGCAGGGACCCCTCCCCCGGGGGGAGGCAGCTGCGGGGGCCACAGTCTGGCCCAAGGCGGGATGCAGGCCACTTGGGGTCTGGAAGCGATGGCCCCAGAAAGGCCTGAGAACCCCAGAGTGTCCAGGACGGGAAAGACGAAGTAACATGAGGGTAAAATTATATTTTCAACAGAAGAAAAGATCTCTGCCTCCTAGCGTGTAGAAAGATCTCTGTTCCCACCCCCACGCAGCCCCAGGGGCCCGAAAGAATGCGGTTTTCGGAGTACAGCTTCCCTCGCTGAAGGGGGTGGATTCGCTCTTAAAAAGTTGCCTGTAAAATGAATTTTTCTATATCAAATGCTATTTCCCAGTGGTTCGTGTTTTAAGACCATGATAGCATTCCCGCTGAGAAATATCCAGCGCTGAGGCATTGGCATTGAGGATGCGGCCAAGGCGAGGGGTGGAGAGTTCATGGGCGCAGTCCCCCCCAACCTACGTGTTGGGGGTGGGTGGGTTACAGAGCTCATCAGAGCTGGAATTGCAGAATTTGGGAACGAAAACCTGAATCCTAAATGGTCCCCTAATGGCCTGGGGCCCAGACCAGTATCACTGAATGTTAGACTGGCTGGGCCAGAGAGACCCAGGGCAAAGCAGCCCCTCGCCTGGAAAAGGAGCCCAGAGGGGCTGTCTGTCAGGTCAGGCTGGCCACCTTGTCTCTGTATAGAATGCCTAGGCCACCTTTGGACTATCGGGCTGGGAGTGTTTTTTTTTTTCTTTTGGACACGATCATTTAATATACTCAAGGAGTGTGCCGCCTTGACCACTTAGAATGTTCTAGACTCTGAAGCCAGAGTTGTCCCAAAGATTCCTGAGAAATGCAGGGTGAAGAGAAGGCTAGGTTTCCTTGCCCAGGGCAGTCTTCTCGGGTATGCCAAGGGACACTGGGATTCTCGAATAAGAGGCTTAAGTCATGGTCAACCCACATCAGACAGACAGACTGGGCCTTTCCATCCTACTCTGGGATCGGTATCGCACAGAACACACGTTAGGAACCAAGTCGAGGAAAGGTCCTCATAACTAGAAGGTCTCTCTGGTTCTCAATTAGTTACCTGCTGCTGCCTGAGAAATCACCCCAAACTTAGTGGTTTAAAACACTAAGCATTTGGGGCACCTGGGTGGCTCAGTCGGTCAAGTGTCCAGCTCCGGCTCAGGTCATGACCTCATGGTTTGTGGGTTCGAGCCCCGCATCGGGCTCTGTGCTGACAGCTCAGAGCCTGGAGCCTGCTTCGGATTCTGTGTCTCCCTCTCTCTCTGCGCCTCACCCACTCATGCTCTGTGTCTCTCTGTCTCAATAATAAACATAAAAAAATTTTTTTAAAAACCCAAAACAGTAAGCATTAATCTCAAAGTTTCTGTGGGTAAGGAATTCAGAAGTGGGTTGGCATGATTCCGGTTTCTGGTGTCTTGTGAGGTTGCCGTGTCAAGGTGTCGGTGGAGGGCTGCGTCATCTGACGGTTTGACCGGGGCCAGAAGGTGGGCTTCCAAGATGCCGCACTCATTGGGCTGGCTGTTGGCCGGGACACCTCAGTCCCTCGCCCCAGGAACTTCTCTGTAGGGTTGCTTGAGTGTCCTTCCAACATGGCGGCTGGCTTCCCTCAAGGTGACACAGATAGCGAGACTGAAGCCACAGTACCTTTTAGGACCTAACCTTGGGCCATTTCTGCAGCCTCCTATCGGTCACGCAGGGCAGCCCTATTCACGGTGGCGGCACCTACAGAGGTGTGAACCCTGGCAGGTAGGAATCGTCTGGAATCATCTCGCAAGTTGACCACCCAGGAGCCATCACTTCAGTATGGGAAGGTAACTTGCCTCATTCGCACAGTTGTGTTCTCACCATCGAGTGTCAGTTAGGAACTCTGACGAGTGATCTGCCAACCTAGCAAATAAGGGAAGAGGACGAGAACATGGAAAAACAGCAACCGCAATAATCCAGCCCCATTTATCGAATGCTCCCCCATGCTGGGTGCCTCTCGGGCATCATGGCATCTCAAAGTCCTTGTCCCCAACCAGTGAGTCCCAGCAATATCCCTAAGGTAGGACACCCCTTTCTATGAAATGCACAACATGAGGTGATTTTGTGATGAGGGCTATGACAGCACAAGCAGGTCTGCCTTCTAGAAGGTTCCGAGACCAAATCGGTGACCCGGGTGAACCCATGCGGAGAAGACTGGAGGGTGAACTTGGATGGATAAATGCCAGAGATGAACAGATAATAAATGGCTGAGATAAAATGTTTATTTCACGTACATTAACGAGACGCAGGATCAGGGTGAGCCAGGAGAGTCTTGGGTTTACCGGAGCCTCGTTGCCATGAGAAGTGGTCATATCCCCAGGTTGGGAGGCAGTGAGGCCTGGTGGTGAGGACCGGGTTCCTGGGTGCCTGGAGCACCTGCATCCCCCAGGCCTGCTCATTTGCTGTTCACTGTGCAACCCCAGGCAAGTGACTCCACAGTCCTCAGTTTCCCATCTGCAAAATGGGGTGGTAATGGCAAGTGCCTCCGGTTGTGATGATTCAGAGGGACCGTCCCTGGCCCAGCACGAAGGGCTCCGGGGTCCTTTAACCTGTGATAAAGCAGACGGCAGCCCACCACAGAGGTGGCACCCCAGATTCAAAGAGCCCCTATAGAAATGTCACTGCCCAGATGGGGCCTTGCTCTGGGACCACGAGTGGACCCGGAGCCACAAAACAGACGCTAGCTCTTGCTTGGGCCCCCTGCAGGGGTGAGCCCAGAGGGTTGGAAGGAACCCTGCCCCTCCCTCCGCGTGAGGCGTGTGCAGGCATAGAGCCTGCCCGGCCCCTTCCTGTCTTGTTGGGACATGATTTTAAAAGCGGGAGATCCTGGGTGTGTTTCCCCCGCCTCTCAGAGGCCTCAACCCCGCTGAGAGCCAGGGCTCTGGGTAAATCTGCTGTCCCTGCAGATGGACCAGGCAGAGACTCAGAAAGGGAATGCGGGCACCGGTCCCCGATCCCCCAGGCTGCGCCCACACCCGTGCTGATGGAGGGTGTTTGAATGGCAGGTGCTAAAGGCAGGTCATTGGGTCAGGCTGGCCCAGGAGTGCTTGGCTCCATCCCTTGGGGCTGTGTGACTCTGGGCAAGTGCTTCAGCCTCTCTGGGCCTCACTTCCCCCTTCCCTACAATCCCGGGATGGACTCAGCTGCTGGCCCTCTGTCCGTTCTGAGGAGCCCAGGGCCGGCCAGGAAGACACAGAGACTGCACGGGTGTGCGTGGGGCAAGTCCAAGGACACCCCTTTCTTCGCCAGTCAGGGCAACTCTGTTTTCATCTCCTTGGTATGTCCGTGTCTGGGAAATGCTTCATTAAAAAGAAGAAGAAGGAGCAAAGAAAGTGTGTCCACAGTGGAAACAATACGTTCTAGAAGTTTCCTACCAGCTCCCTTTGTCCTCTGGCCCATTTCTTCAAGCTCTAAGGGAGCGGAGGAGACATGAGCTGGGGCTGGTGACTGCCAGTTTCCAAATTGTTCCCGGTTTTCTGGGCTTGGTGGGGAGGTCTCCTCTGTGGGTGCCAAGGTCACGGCCAGGCAGGGCAGCCTGGCTCCTCCCTAAACACGGGCACTGCTACCCCCGCCCCCAGGGGAGACTGTCAGAGGGTCTGTTTCTTCACCTGTGCAGTGAGGAAGAGGAGGAGGGGGGGCTTGGATGATCTCTCAGCCCCTCTTAACATCAACACTCTAATTGCTGCATTTATAGAGCTCCAGCTGTCTACAGAGCCATGGCTGGGGTGTAGGAGGAGCCAGCCCGAGCCTGCTGTCTCCAGCTGGCCTGGCGACCGCAGGGCTCAGCGTGGCCACCCGGGCCCCAGGGGAATGCAGTGCCGGGCCAGGCTGCCAGGCTGCCATTTGAAATGTCTCCTGTTGGTGGCACTTTGGCGTGGTTCAGGTGTTCTGGGCTTAGACTGTATTTGGTGTGTGAAAACATGCTAGCTCCCTCTCTCCGCTAAGGCTCTGTTTCTCACTCGAGGGAATCCTAGCGCCTGGCGTTGGATCTGACTGTGGCATTCCCCGGGTAGAGCCCATCCACGGCTCCTCCCTGCCCTCCGAAGACGCCGGTCTAAGCCTGGGAGTGGCCCCAGAGCCTTCTGGAGCCTGGCACAGGCCACGCCCTCCCGGCTGAGGGCTCTCCCCCCCCTTACCCTCTCTTTCTCCTTCAGACGCACAGGCACAGACAGGCACCTGCCCACCTCTCCCTGTCTCTTCTCTCCGGAGCCTCACATTTGCTGCGTCCTCTGCCTAGAACACTCCATCTCCTCTTTTCATGGTTCGCTACATGTCACTTCCTCCAGGAAGCCCTCCCTGCGTAACTGAGCCACTTTAGTCCGTGCTCCGGTTCACCCTGTACTTCTCCTTTGTAGCAGTCATCACTGTAATGATCTAAACAACTCCTCTTTCTCTGATAACCCCTCTCCACTCTCTCTCACACACACACACACACACACACACACACACACACACACACACTGGAACGTGGGCTCCACGAGACCCTCCCTGTCCGATTACCCAAGCCCAGCACCCAGGGAAGGCTCTGGAAACATCCGCTGAGTGAATCCATGACGAGAGCCTGCAGGGGCCCCCACACACGGCCTATTGATTTCAGGTCGGTAACCGGGGCCAGAGCCCGGGAACCCCGGCGGCCCCCCAGCCCGGTCCCCCCCAGCCCGGTCCCGACGGCTCTGCCTGGAAGGAGGGAAGGGGTTAAGCGCTTCTGGCGGCCTCGGCCTCGTGCTGTGTCTGCGGCAGTTCCCCCTTCCGGGGCAGCAGCTCCGGAGGTTGGCGAGGAATGTTTGCAATGCGGAGCGAGGGGGGGGGTGGGGGGCTGGTGGAAGTGGAGGCCTGTGGAGGCCGGCAGGGCCCCGCTCCCCAGTTGAGCAATCGCCGGGGCCCAGCCGGTTCCTGGAACTCCTGCCCCTCCCGCCTTTTCCCGCCTCACCGGCTTCCTCCGCCCCGCCTGCCCCCTGCCCGGCAGTGGGGGCGGCCTGTGCTCTGCAGCCCGCAGAGGAAGGTGCAGGGACGGAGGCCCAGAGAGCTAGGAGGCCAGAGGTGAAAGGGAGGGACCTCCAAGGAGAGACAGAGGAAGAGTACAGGCAGCTTAGCCCAGAGAGGGCAGGGCGTTTGCCCAAGGTCACACAGCGGCTGAGCCCAACCACACCCTGGATTCCGCATTTTGGTTTCCATGGCACCAGGCTACAGCTCCACACAGCACAGAGGTCACTCAAATGGGAAACTCTCCCCACTGACGGCAAAGGCTCCTCCCCACCCCCAGTCCTGGCTGGGCTCTTCGCTCCAGCCCCCGGGGCTCAGAGAGGACGGTGGCTCTCACTGAGAGCCCTCCCGGGCACTGCCCACTGCATAGCCTATCCTGGGGACACTGGTCACCTCCGCGAGCGCCGAGCGGATGGACAGAGGGGCAAACTTGAGCTGGTTCTGGAAAGCTCCCTTCCCTTCCCTATTCCAGTCTCCTTCAGGGAAGGCCCTTCACGGTACCGCCCAGGCACAGAATGAATTTCTTTCTTGAGCGGCGCACGCCGTCCCTGGGAGAGCAGCGTTCCCTGACATCCCAGAATGAGCTCTGTCCCCTGACGTATTTGCGAGTGACGTCTGGGGTGCGGCGGCGCGGCCTCCACAGTCGTTCAGCCCACATGTGAACCTCAGTCCCGCCTCTTCGTGGCCCCTCTTTCAGAGCCTCAGTTTCCTTATCTGTAAAGTGGAATTAAGGGAAGGGGTGGGTGGAACGGGCGGGAGTCGGTTTCTGCTAAGGCCCTGGCCTTTCAGGGTGCTGCTCTCGGTGGCCCCCACCAGCCAGGCCCTGGGCTTTGCCTAAGCTGCCAGAGGCCGATGGGCTCAACAGCCCCGAGGCGCTGCCTTGGCCACCACTGGTGGGAACAGAAGCGGAAATACTGGGACCCCACATCCTCGGAGGGCGGGGTGTGTGATCCTCGTGAGCTGGACATTCCTATGAGAACCAAACACCCTATTTACAGGTAAGGAGGCTCGAGGGAGGAGTGACTTGCCAGGCCATGCAGATACAGAGAGGGATTTTAACCCAGAAAACCCACACCAGTAGCACCAAGGACCCTCCTCCAGTCAGCTCTGCGACCATTCGTGGAGTCCTTACGGCGAGCCAGGCCATGACTGACCTACTTCAATCCACCAGCACGCCTAAGAGGGACATAGATCGAGCCCCACGTTTGTTTGTTTGTTTGTTTGTTTTTCAGGAAACAGAGAGGTTGATGCGCTTGTCCAGGGTCACACAGCTTGTAAGGAGTGGAGCCTGGCTTGGAACTCAGGCCACCTGCCTCTGGAGCTTGTGCTCCTGGCCCATCTTCTCCAACACCTGGCTTGGGATCCTGGCTCTGCACAGAGGGGCTAGGCCACCTTGGCTGAGTCCCTTAAACCCCAGAGTCAGGAAGTGAGGGGAGAATTTTTAGCACTCACTGGGGTGGGGGGAGACGCCCTGCTAAAGGGTCACCGACCACCAGGTGAGGGGAGCTCAGAGTGGCCAAGCCGCTTGCTTCAGGGCACACAGTGAGCCGAGGGCCCACTGCTCAGGCTGCTGGTTGCTCGGCGTCCCTGCTCCCTGTCCGTCTGTCCGTGGTGCACCGAGGATGCCGCCAGGGAAGGCCCCCCACAGCCGGCTGGGCTCCCGCGGACAGATGGACAGATGAGGCCGCCCCCTCCCAAGGCCCGCGGGCTGCGTGGCTTCGCCACCTCCTCCCGAGCAGGTTTCCTTTAAGAAACCAGAAGATTGATTTCCTGGCAGGCTCTGCGCCGAGGAGCCCGTCCAAATGGTTTGCATGTCTGCATTTTTTACTGCTCCGTTTAATATGTATGCAAATGCCAGCCGGCTGCGCCCGCCGCGGCCGCACAGTCACACGCGGCGCCCCATTAAAGCGGCCGTCCGAGCGCGCGCCTCCTTCCTTCCAGGCGACGGCTCGGGCCCTGATAGATGGGGTGCGGGGACGGAGACAAATGACGGGCTTTGTAATTTCTTTTTCTCTTTTTCTGGGGGTGGGGGGGGGCGGCTCAGCCTGGAAACAGCAGAGGAGATTTAAATATATGCAAAATTGTTTGGAGGTTGAGGGGGATAGAAACCTGAACGGGGGAGAGAAATCAGCTCTCCTCTCCTCGTGGGAGTCGGGCTGGAGGCTGGAGGGGGAGCCAGAGCCCCCACAGTCACCTTCTGGCGGAGAGAGCGGCTTTGCTTCTGATAAGCAGGCACCGGCCTACGGGAAAGCACTGCTTCCGCCGCAGTGAAAAGGAAAACGCTGGTTCTTTTAAGACANCCCCCACTTTCTTTTCTGGGGCATCCAGGGCTTATCACATTATAGGTATGATGTCATGTAACTCTCACACCAGCCCCATGGGGTAGGTCACACCCATTGTACAGATGGGGAAACTGAGGTTTGCTGGAGCAAAACCCCTTGGGAAGGATTGCAGAGTGACTGTTGGAAGGGGGGTGGATTGGGAATACTAGAGCCGTGTCCTTGACCCCTGCAGCCCTCAGCCCTCTCTTGCTCCGTGGAGTCTGCCCCCTTCCCCATCAACCCATGCTCTCTACCCCCTCCCAACCCGGCCCCAGCCTCCTACCTGCCTCCACCTGCCTGGTAAATCAAGATCGCCTCTGACTGAGCCTGAGGCCCGAGCCCCCATTTTTCAAAATATCATCTAAGCCTAAAATTCAAGGAGTGAGTTTGAAAAGAATCTTTCTGAATTTCTCAGGATTTCAGGCTACGTGGCAGCTGGGGGAGGCAGCCTGGAGGATCATGGGAACTCAGGAACGGCTCACAGAGGAGGCTGCAGCCTCAACAGAGGAGGCTGCCGTTCCGGAGCGGATGGCAGACAGACGGACAGAAAGTTACACTTGCGTGTGTGTGTGTGTGTGTGTGTGCGCACGCGCCCATGTGACAGCGGCTGAGAACTCTTGTCCCCAGGCTGCTGAGCAGCTGGGGTGCGAATTTCCCCGAGGGCGTCGTCTCCCTGTGGTGTAGGCCTCTCCCTTCTCAGGAACCGTGGCTTCTGGCCTCTCCGTCCCCTCCCGATTCCGCTCCCCTTTCCAGGGACAGCCTCTGTTCCCTCAGCTACAGAACGGGGGGTAGGACAGGCGCCAGGCAGCTGTGAGGGGTGAGGAGGTGAGGCTCCGGGAAGGCGGGGGCAGCCCCAAAGCTCTGCTTAGCGGGGGACCTGGGTCTCTGGGAGGGGGGATGGGAGAAGCCTGCTGCCTGATGGGTAAGCCCGGGAATTCTGGGCCGGAAATGGGGTGAAGGCTCTCTAGAGAAGCCCTCTGTGGGTATGTGCATGTGCACACGCACGTGTGTGTGTGTGTGTGTGTGTGGATTCGACAGTCTAGGTTTTGCTACCCTCCTCTCTCCCTCCCACCCCCGACCCCGGCCGGGCGCAGGTGCTCCCCGTGGGCGGCCCACATTTACCCCGGGCCTCCCCACGGAGCCCAACCAGGCAATGAGCCCGGGGGTCTCGAGTCTTCCCTCCACTCACCTGTGGGGTGCCCCTGGCCCGGGCCGGCCCCAGCCACGGTCAGCACCACGGTGCCCACAGCGATGACTGCCTGCAACTTGTCTGCATCACCGAGTCGAGAAAGTTCTTTCGTGGAGAGCATTTTGATGCATAAAAACACCGCTCCTGTCTGGATACCTCCTCCCTGGAGGGGAGGGGGGTCTGAAGCATCCCCTAAAACCGCTCCTAGGCCCTCAGCCTAGAAAAGCAGGGGTGCTGGGCCTGGGGCAAGGGGGGGGAAGCCCCGACCTCCCCGAGAGGGAATGCCTGTGTTTGTGCAATCGTTGGGTGAGCTCCTCCTCCTGCTGCAGAGGACAGGACCCGGGTCTTCACCAGGACCTCCCTCAACCCGCGGGGTAGCGGGTAGTGGCCCGAAATAGACAAGCTGTTGAAATAGACAAGCGTGAATGAGCAGGGAGGAGTCAGCCAGTGTCTGCATTTCACCAGCGCTAGGCCTCCTGCCCTGTGGCCCCCTTGGGGTGTGCACCCTCGCTCCCCAGCTGGCTGGGGGGGGGGGGCTGCTGTGCGTGGACCAGCTGAGTCAGGCCCTCACCCTGGGCAAGGGGCCACGGTGGCTCTCGCCGATCTTGCTGACGGGGCCGAAAGTGCATCTGCACCTCCCTCTGCAACCCGCCATTACTCATGCTTGGCGTTTCTCCCCCAGCAAGGGATGACCCGCGGAGCAGCCCAAAGCCTCCCATGGGCTCCGAGGAAGGGGCGGCTGGAGGCCGGACTCGAAGGAGGCACAGCGGGACTTGGGAGCAGCCGCTCCGAGTGCAGGGACCATATTTTTCTGAGCTGAGAAATTAGGACACCGGCTGTAGTGGAGGGTTTTCTCAGATTTGTCTCATCGAGAGCATGCAAGGTCAACCTCATTTAGCTATGTAGGTAGTGGAGGGTCTTTGCTGAGAAGAATCGGGGTTTCCCAAATCGGGGAGGGTCGGGAAATTAATAATTCGATTTGACTCATCTTTTGGGGGCATCTGGGTCAAGCCTGTCCTTGGTGTGCCAAGCCCCATAGCAAGCACTATAGCAAGGAGCAAATACAGGCCTGATCCCCGTGGCCTCGTGGGACTTTCGTGGGGTGGCTGACAGTCCCCAGATGATTGCAGGGTTCAGTACCGTGAGCACATGTGAGAAGTGCTATGGGGTGGGGGGCAAGGGTTCCCCAGTGGAAGGGGCTGGGGGCCTCCAGGAAAACTTCTCTGAAGAATTAATGTTTGAGAGGAGACAGAGCCTCTTAAGATGAACTGTTGACAGGATGGGAGTGGAAAGCACATTTCAGGCAGGAAGAACAGCATGTGCAAAGGGCCTGTGGCAGAGAGGAGTGCTGGGAGTCTGAGGGACAGGAGGGCAGTCCGGGGACTGGAATGTGATAAGTGAGGGGTAAGAGGAGGTTGGAGATGTCTGCAGGGGCTGGTCCGGGCAGCACCCACCAGTCCCTGAGCGTGGGGTACATTCTCCTGCTGGTGGCGGAGAGCCGTGGACTGTTAGACACAGGTGTGACCTGACCATTCGTGTGGAATGTTGGGATCCTGAGGATGATGACGATGCTGGTAATTCTAGAAAGTCTGTAGTGAGTGCTTCCTATGTGCCAAGCCCCATTTCAGTCATTTTACAGATGGGAAAGTGAGGGCTGGAGGGGAAGGGGGAATGGCTGCTCCAAGAACACGCGGCTGGCAGATGGCCAAGCTGGAACTCGGACTGATTCTGTCCTGGCTCCAAAGGCCCTTGCTCTTGTTCCACACCCCGACCTGCCCCCGTCTGGATGCGGAAGGCCAGGGGACATGCAGATGACACCCCCCTTCCCCCCATTGCCTCATACCTTGCTGTGGTGTTGTATCCAGTCTGCTCTGTGTCCCAGGCCTGGGTGGGGACTCTAGGTCGCAGAGTCAGCCAGGCTGGAAAGGACCAGCTCAGTTCCCATCCNGGAAGTAGAGGTTGCAACATCAGAGATAGGGTTCTGGAGGAGTTGGGACCCCAGCAGGGTAGGGCCTCCACCCTGGCCTGTTCACTGGGGCTGGGGTCACACCCCAGCCCCAGGAGCAGAGCCTCACTCCCCTGTCTGCGGGGCTAAGGACTTTGAGATGTGGCTTCACTATCCCAGGGAGCAGGGCAGCGCCCCAGATGCCCACTGTCTTCCACAGAAGCAGGTCCGGATGATTGCACCAGTACAGACTTATCAGTGCGTTTTAAACATTCTTCTTCTTCTTCTTCTTTTTTTTTTTTTTTGCATTTAAAAAATTCTCATTCCCTCGGTGATCATTGGAGACAGGAAAACCAAAAGCACATGAGCTACTGCTTCACAGAAAATAACAAGTGCTGGTGAGGTGGTGGAGAAATTGCAACCTTGGGGAACATTCGTGGGGACGTAAAACGGTGCAGCCACTGTGCAAGCCAGGATGGTGTTTCTTCAAAGATTAAAAATAGAATTAACCATATGATCCAACATTTCCACGTCTGGGCATATACCCAACAGAATCGAAAGCAGGGTCTCAGACAGATCCACGTACACCCATGTTCCCTGCAGCCTTATCCACCGAAGCCAAGAGGCAGAAACGACCCAAGTGCCCGCCAGCAGGCGAAGGGATAGACAAAGCGTGTTCTGTACATACAGGGGAATATCACTCAGCCTTAAAAGGGAAGGCGGTTTGGACACATGCTTCAGCATGAATGAACCTTAAGGACACGACGCCGAGTGAAATAAACCAGGCACAAAAGGACGAACACGGTATGATTCCACTTACACTGGGGACTCAGAAGGCGCAAATTCACAGAGACAGAAAGATTGGTGGGTGCCACTGCCTCAGGGGAGGGGAAATGGGGAGTCCAGGTTTGTTTTTTTTTAAATTTTTAATGTTTATTATTGAGACAGAGAGAAATAGAGCATGTGTTGGGGAGGGGCAGAGACAGAGGGAGATACAGAATTGGAAGCAGGCTCCAGGCTCCGAGCTGTCAGCACAGAGCCCGACGTGGGGCTCGAACCCACAAACCGCGAGATCATGCCCTGAGCGGAAGTTGGACGCTTAACCGACTGAGCCTCCCAGGCGCCCCTAGGGGAGTCTGTGTTTAGTGGGTACTGAGTTTAGCAAGATGGCGAGAATTCTGGGGACGGATGGAGGTGATGGAGGCATAGGACACTGGACTGCGCACTTGAACATGGCTAAGATAGAAAATTAAAAAAGAAAAAACAACCAACACCACCTTATTCTGAGTTCTCTCAGGTTGTCAGTAGTGGGCTTTCTTTTTAGTTGCATTTATAAGAAATAAAATAGGGGCACCTGGGGGGCTCAGTCGGTTGAGCATCTTGACTCTTGATTTTGGCTCTGGTCAGGGTCTCATGGTTTGTGAGTTCTAGCCCCACATCGGGCTCTGTGCTGACAGCAAGTAATCTGCATGGGATTCTCTGTCTCCCTCTCTCTCTCTGTCCCATGTATTCTCTCTCTCTCTCTCTCAAATAAATAAGTAAAAACTTAAAGAGAGAAATAATTGAAAATATCAGATGGGGGTGTTATTAGAGCAGTTAAGAACCACAGATGCTGGTGTTCCTGGGCAAGTGACTTCACCTCTCTGAACCTCATTTTTCCTCATGGGGAAATGGGAATAATGATGGTGCCTCCCTCCTGGGGCCACTGAGGATTCCATGATGGTCCGTCCAGAGGCCAGTGTTCAGTGAGCACTTAGTACCCAGGAGCCCTTAGTGCCGGCAGATATTTCTCAGGCCCCTGGGGTTTGGGAGTATGAGTGGCACGGGCCCTCCACAGTCAGCGGAGATAAGACCCCTTGCCCCACCACGCACATGGGGAAACTGAGGCCCAGAGGAATCAAGAGGTTTGTCTTCAGCCTGTCGGCGCCCCTTGAACCAGACAGTGGGTTTCCAAATCTGTATCAGTTAGCAAAGCTAGGTTCTGCCGCAGTAACAAATAAGCCTCACATCAAAGTGTCTCAGCATAACAGAGGTGTCTTGCAGCCAGCAAGGTCTGCTGTGAGCCCAAGTGACTCTCCCTGACCACTGCCCTCCAGGTGAAAGCCCAGGGACCCAGGCTGCCTCTGTTCTGGGTTTCTATGTTGGAACTATACCTGGCATCTGTCCCCGGGTCACCGAGGCAGGGAAAGCAGCTTGGCATCACCTCCCCCCAGAGTTCACCGGCTGGCACTGGTCACATGGCTTCACCCCACGCGAGGGTGGGCGGTCCTGAGAAGGAGGGAATTGGCTGTGGGTGAGTAGCCGAAGTTGCTGCTCACCAGCCCCGTGGGATGAAGACCAGTGGGGTGCGTGCTCACGGTAAACTGAGTCAAAGAGAAAAGAATTTAAAGCTGGAAGGATTCCTCTTCCTACCTGAGCCCCCCGCTCCGTTTCTGGGGCACCATAGTTACTCTGTGGGACCTGCTGTTACACCTGTATGGAGGCGCCCCTCTTGAAATACACATGAAGGCTTACTGTCCTTTCTCACTCCTTGAAAGAGCAGGCAGGTATCTGCCTCTGTCTCGGCCTTCTGCTCTCCCCTCGGGCAGTGCCTTCACTTGTATATAATCAGTCTCCCCGGATGGGTGTCGAGGAGGTTTCTAAAGTTCTGCTATTATCAACAGTGATGCAGTGAATTTCCTGTGCGTTTTCCCTTGTCGCCCGTGTGAGTGTTTCTGTGGTATAAATTCCAAAAATGGAATCTCAAGGTCAAAGGGCAGGTGCATCGAACAAGCTGACAGCTCCCTGTTTTTTTTTTTGTTTTTTTTTTTTAAATTTCAAATGTTTTTTTATTTATTTCTGAGAGAGAGAGAGAGACAGCATGAACAGGGGAGGGTCAGAGAGAGAGAGAGACACAGAATCCGAAACAGGCTCCAGGCTCTGAGCTGGCAGTCAGCACAGAGCCCGACGCGGGGCTCGAACCCACGAACCGCGAGATCATGACCCAAGCGAAAGTCGGACACTCAACCGACTAAGCCACCCAGGCGCCCCGACAGCTCCCTGTTTTAAGAAGAGGTGCTCATGGAGTGAGTTCCAGGGACCAGGGTGAGTTCTCTGTCCCGGTGGGGGTGGGGGGAGGGGAGTTCCAGATGGGACACTGGGGAGGGGAAGCCAGAAGAGGGGACGCCCTTTCTCCCTCTTGACCCTGTGATCTCAGTTCTCATACGGGGCTCTGCTATGCCCATTTTACAGATACTGAACACTGAGTTGTAGAGAGGTTGGGTCAGTTGCCTGGTGAGCAGTATTTGAGCCACGGTCCCAGCCTGAATCCTCCTGGGTCGAAGATCCAAGCTGGAGGCCGCACGGATCCTGTCTTTACTCCCGCCTCTCATGCCCCCCAAGAGCTTTTTCTTGGGCAGTTTCTGAAACTCATCTTCCCTTCCTCGGGGACTCCCAGGGTCTAATTCTTTGGCTCTTCGTGGCAGAACAATCAGCCCGTTACTTTTCCCCTTCGTTGGTTTCTTATCCGTTTCATCTCATTGTAAGAGGATATGGGTACTTGCAAAGTTTGCTCTTGTTGTGTTTTTAATTTTCTTTCCCCTGTGGGTAACGTGGCTATTGTTTCTGGAAAAAAACCAGGATACCCTTACCATCGGATGGATTCAAGCAAGGCTGAAAACTACAAGCAGGGTCAAAATCACCAACACTTCTCCCCCGGAGATGACTGAGGCTAACCAGCTAATGGGTGCTAATGATCTGCCCACCTCCAAAGAGAGCGCCATCCCTGATCCTTCACCTTCCAGACCCCAAGATGCTGAGACCCAGCCCACTTCGTGTCTTTCCCTGATGGAAAGGCAAGTTGCTGTCTCTACTTGGCTGTTCTGTTTCCCACTCCAACCCAGCACTGGCAGCATTGGCTTGTTCTTTTTCTTTCTTCAAAAAAATTTTTTTTAATGCTTATTTATTTTTGAGAGAAAGAGCATGAGCGAAGGGGGAGCAGAAAGAGCGAGACACAGAATCCCAAGCAGGCTTGAGGCTCTGAGCTGTCAGCACAGAGCCTGATGTGGGGCTCGAACCTACGAACCGTGAGATCATGACCTGAGCCGAAGTCGGACGCTTCACCGACTGAGCCCCCCAGGCGCCCCAACATTGACTTTTTCTAGGCGCAAAGCAGGCCCCCGCTAGGGCCTGGGTGGTCCTATGCATCAGGGGCTCTCTGGCGAGGTAGAGGCTGGGTCACCCCCAGGCTGTTTCCGTCAGACCTGACCTTCACCTCTAGGGAAGAAGGGGCCGCAGCTTAGGCCTGACCTTTCTCCGGGAGGAACTGTGATTTGGGGGCAGCATAGTGGTGATGGCCCTAGAACCCAGCCCGACACAGGTGTGAGGGGGAGAGAGATTAAGGCAAACAGGTGCATGGGGACCCAAGCAGCTTTGCTTCGGGGCCTCCTCTGGCCCTCTGGGAACACCTCGCATCAGGGAGCGAGTGGCATGCGTGGCTGTCGCAGCAGGCGCCCCTGGCGGAGGGGAGGGTTCGTGGAGGTCAGGGCTCTGCTCGGGGCCACAGTTGTCTCCAACAGCAACTCCTCAGACCTGTTCATTAGCACCTGTGAGTCCTTCCTGGGGCCCAGGGAAACCCATGGGGATGATGGCTTGGTAATGACCATGAGCAGGATAAGAGCAAGAGCCAATGGCGCGCAGGGCGACTCTGCTGCCTCTTTAGGGGAGGGCTGTCAGCGTCAGCAGCGCGGGGTTGGAGTCAGACAGAATCTGTACTGACTGTGCAACTGGGCCCCCCGTCCCCCCATCCACACTGGGCACCCCCGCTTAGGTGCGCCCATCGTAGGGGACCGAGCACAATGACGTTGAACAGCGTTCTGGGCCCTGTGCGTCCTCAGGGAGGCCTCCAGTCACTGAAGCCATAGTTTGGGTTTGGTCTGCTTACCCTTGGGGTGGTAGGTGGGGGAACGCAGACTTACATAAGCGGGGGGGGGAACTTCAGGAAGCCACGATTCTCTGTCCCAAAGGGCCCGTAATTGTTTACAACCAGGGGTTTCAAGCTGGTGATGCACACCCCCTTTCCAGTCTCAACCTTGTGCTTTATTCCGGCTCCAAATAGATCTTACCCAACTGATCCCTACTGAAGGAGGAAGGGATGGGGGCTGAGAGCCCACCAAGCTGCCCCTCTTTGCCACCCACCCACACAATGGCCCTTAGGGTCGATGAAAGGCTTGAAAATCCCTGCTTTAGGTCGGCAAGGGTATCACTGGCCTCAGAAGTAGAGGTGGCGGATAGATACCCAGAACGGGGTCATTTTCTCAAAGCTTTTCTCACTGTGCTTTTGTAAAAAGACCACAGAAGGCAGAGAACTCTTTAGATGAGAGATGGCTGTTTCTGGGGTCCTCTAGGGCCCGAGGTCGCTGGGCTGGGGCAGGCTGGGCGACTGTGGCCCCAAGGGCACACCTCCCCTCCAGGCGGCCCCGACATGGCATAGGACGTTCGTGTGGGAAGCACAGAGAGCAGGTCAAGATCCCCCTCTTTGTTACCAAAGCCAGACCCAGCCAGAACCCCCAACAGCCACTGTCCAGCTTGCTGGGAGCAAGTCCCAGCTCTGAGCCTCAGCTTCCTCATCTGTAAAATGGACCGTAGGTGAGAAGGGCGTAGGGGGAATGGTAGGGGCCGCAGGGCCCTGAGCACAGCTCCCGGTAAGTAACGGATCTCAGCACCCGTTGTTACTGAGCAATAGTGAGGCTCCCCAGCAAGTGGAGGCTGGAAGGAGCCTGGAACCCTCACCCCAAGGGGGGAAAGGGCTAAGGTCAAACAGCAGGGTCAGGATTCAGGACCCAACGCCCAGGCCTCCATGCCCAGAAGGGGAAGGCCAGTGGAGTGGAGGCTACCTTGTACGCGCAGCATTGCATGGGGAGAAAGGATGCGGACCCCCTCAAAGGCTGGCCTCAGACTTCTGGGCTGGGCCCAGGGGAAGGGGAGATGCCGACCGCTCCCTGCACCAGGGAAGGTCCTGCCTCCTGTCTTGCTGCACTGTATTGTGGGCAACCAGGAGGCTGCGCAGGGAAGGGACAGGGGTGGCTGGTGTCCCTGCTGGACAGGGCACCTAGACACTGACTTGTGTGCGGCACAGAGCGGTTAGTGTGGAGAGGACCCTGGTCCTCGGCAAGGGGGGGTGGGGCATCCCTGGCCCCGTGTACAGATGAGGAAATCGACACTCTGCTCAAGGCCACCTACTGGACAGAGGTGTGACCCTCGGCCCTGACTGCCTTTCCCCACCCCTTGCCTGACTTTTAGGAACCGGCATTATACCTTCATGATGCGTTACCCATTCCACCTTCGTGCCCCGGGAGCTATGGGGATTCCCCAGAGGGGCCTTGAAACCTTCCAGACTCCCCAGCAGATTTGAGAGCGGTTTTAGCCCTAGGGAGCAGGAAGGGAAGTCGGTCCCCGCACCATTTTACAGAGGGGGTAAAGCGAGNCCAGTGTCCCCAGTCCTCTGGAGGAAGATTTCCGTGGTCCCGGTTGGGGGTGCCAGACTGCCAGTGACGAGTGTGTTTTTAATCCCAGCCCCGCTGACTTACACGATTATTCTTATTTAAGGCGGAGGCAGGGACGACACGCCAGAGCGTGGCAGCCGGTCACCTCCTCCGGGAGGGCGGTGGCCCCTCCTCGCCTGCCTGCCTCGAGTGCCCAGCTCCTGCCCGAGCAGGAAAGGGAGGGGGAGACGGGAAGCGAGGGGAGGGGAGGAAAGGCGGGGAGGAGAGGGGGGACGAGGGAGGAGGG
>NW_027530625.1:5984030-5989720 GCF_008692635.1 Crocuta crocuta
GAGGAAGAGGAGGGGGACGGGGAGGGGGAGGGGAGGCAAAACGCAGAAAAGACCCCCCCCTTTGGCAGCTCCCCAAGCAGATAGGAGGAGGGAGGGAGATACACAGATGAATAATTTACTACAGAAATGCAACAAGAATTTAGAAACTCTCAATTTATAAATATTTATTTTCACAAGTTCGCCCCCTCCCGGCGCTCTCCCCCTTGCTTGGCCCTGGTCTTTTCTTTGGGGGGCCTCCGCCTCCCCCACCTCTGCGCTGTCTCCGTCTCCCCCACGATCTCTCTCCCTGTCTCTGCGCGGCTCTGACTGTCTCTCCCAGTCTCGCCCTCTGGGCCGCGGGGGTGGGGGCGGGAGGGGGCCGCGTCTCTCTTTTCTCCACCTCCCTTCTCTCCGCTGCCCGGGTCTCCCCTGCCTGCCTGCATCTCTGTTCCCTGTCTCTCTCTGTGTCTCTGTGTTCTCGCTGTCTCTGGGTGGGTAGGGGTCTCCCCATTCCGGGTCCAGCCTCGCCCCGCCCCTCCCAAGACAGGAGGCAGCGGGGTCCATGGAGCCCTTAAGGGGCGGGGGGAACTCTTTGAAGGCTCAGAGGGGAGAGGTCGTTTCCCTGGCAACCGGCCGCCGATTGGCGGAGCCGCGACGGATTAACGGGCCCACGCCGCGGGCGGGGGCGGGGACCGGCGGGAGCCACGCCCAGGACACGCCCCTGACACGCCCCCTGACACGCCCCTGCCGGGCTGAGGTTTGGGGAGCATCAGCGGTGGGATTTCGGAGACTCAAGGCCAACTAGGGAGGAAGGGGGCTTCCTGGGGGGCTGTCAGGGAGGCGGTTCTGCGACAGGTCGTAGGTCAATCTGTTAACCAATCAGTTCATCAATTGTGGGGGGTGGGTAATCAGGCCCACAGAGCACAAATTAGGAGCTGAGTTCTGATCCCCCCTGGACCACTTCCTAGCAGCGAGTCCCTGAGCAAGTGAGTCCCTGCACGCCTCCCCTGTGTGCACTGAGGCTACAGCAGCACCTGCCTGCAGGTGCTCACCCCTACCAGTCACTGTCACCTGGTCCATCCCTTCAATTCATATGGAGAAGGGAGGCCCCAGAGGAGAGCGCCTGGTGGGCACAGAGGCCCTGGGGCGAGGGTGTGGTTACTGACCATTAAACAAGCTCTACAAAATTTCCTTCTGTGGGCATGCTTTCTGTGGCCGGGGCCTGGACTGGAGGTGACCCCCGCCCTTGATAGTTCCGGCACTCAGTGCCTGACCCAGATCCCGTCTTGGGTCTGTGCTGCATCACCTGCTCTTTTGACCTCTCCTCCCTGCCTGCTCCTGTCCTCGAGTGTGGAGAAACTGAGTCCCGGGGAGGCCGGATGGATGGCATGATGGCTCAGACCCAGGAGCTGGATGTCAGCCCCTCCCCTTAAGCTATTTCTGAGCCTGACACATAAGCTCCAGAGAGCTGGGGCGAGGGAAGCATGCTCGTTAATAATGGAGGAAACCTCAGGCAGCGTCCTCAGGGTCACCAGCTGGAAGGGTCTCTTGACACCCGCTGGGGGCTCCCTGCAACTTAAAACCAAGTGCGTTACTTAATATGCGAAGGCTGGTTTGTTTGTTTGAGCACACCCCTCTCACAGGCACCAGCAAAGGGGCTGCTAGAACATTCCCCCCAGGAAGGAAGGGCGAGTCTCAGAGAAGGTGGCTGCTGATAATTACAGCGGCCCCTTTAAGCCGCATTGCCAGGGCTGCTGCTCGGTTTGCAGCGGCAGCTCTAATCTGGCTGCAGGAATCCTTCCGAATCAGGGTTTGGGGCTGCTCCGTGGCAGGGGAAGGCGTGGCCTGCAGAGCTCTCCCGGGGCTGGGGACAGCTGCAGGGCCACCCCCTTGCTCTTCCCAGCCCCCCATACTGGGCAAGTGCACCGTATACACACACACTCACACACACACACACCTCTGTGCAACACACAGAAACTCATCGTCTCTCCCCAGCACTCCCACATGGACCACATTGTGTGTCTGAGGCCCGCGGGCCCCTAACCCACAGCCTGGCTTGCCCATACCGGCTGCTCTGCAGGAAGGAATTCTCCAGAACCCTGTGGCCCTCTTCAAAGCTTCTAGACTCTTTGCCGCAAAGCCTCAGAGCCCCAGGCCCCCTTGGGTGTTGAGAACCCGGACCCACCTGACCGGAAGGAAGGGAGGCAGTGTGGCCGTGAGGGGTGGTCAGGGGTTGAAGGAGGGGAGTTGGTCTAGATGCCCATCGTGGCCTGGGGTTCTCCATGCTGGAGCTCGTCCCTGGGAGGAGGGTTCTCACTCCCATTTTACAGATGGGGAAGGTGAGGCTGGGAGACATAATGCACCCAAGGTCCCCTGGCTACCAACTGGAGCGGCTGAGCTTCGAGCCAAGTCTCCGAGACCCAGGCTCCATGCACCTTACCAGCCTCAGGTCTCCCATCTGTACAATGGGTGGGCTAGGCAGCACCTGCCCCTAGCGCTGACCCTCCATGCCGGTCACTCTTACACTTGCAGGCTGGGCCATTGGACACACCGCGCCATCTTTGCCCTAATGCTGGTTTGGTTTCCCCGAGGCCCCTGGGGTTGCGGGATAGCTCGTGCCTCGCGCAGGTTATGGGTGTCCGTAGCTGGCTGGCTGGCTGCACCCACGGTAGAGAAGGGAGAAAAGAGCCAGGCAGGGAGGACCCCCCCCCTCCCGTCAGGCTGTGCCCTCCACAGCGAGTGGGGCCCACCGAGGAGCCAGAGATCACGCGGTGGAGTACCTTGCATCTCAGGTGGCCCCTGGCGCAGGGAGGGCTCGAGGGATGTCGGAGGACTCAGACAGGACACGTCCCCGCAACTCAAAGCCTCCTGTGTCGAGCAAGGTTACAGGGTAGGGAGCCGAGGCCTAGGATCCAGTTCCAGAGTGAGCTGTGTGACCTCGGCCAAGTCCCTCTACCTCTCTGGGCCTCAGGAAAAAGTAAGAGGGCTGTGTCTCCTGGTTTCTGAAGATCCTTCCGAGTGGAGAGTGGAGGATTCTCTGAATCTCTCCTCCTCCACCAACTCCCTCTTGGGCACCAGTAACCTGACAAAGGCTGTGGGCTTGGGGGTGGCGGGGGTGGGGGGCAGTGAGCCGTGGGCTATGGGGCACCCACTCTGCTGGGGGTGAGGGCTCGGTCTCAGGGGAGCCAGAGTGCAATGACCCAGCACCAGGCCCTGAGCCAGTGGAGGTAGGGAGCAGCTGATAACGGCCACCATTTACTCGGCGCCTACTGTCTGCTTCACCCCTGCCTCCTGCAGTTGGCATTAGCGTCCCCGCTTTGCACGTGAGAAGCTGAGGCCCAGAGAGGCAAACACCCATCCGAGTTCATCCAGCTGACGAGTGTGAGCCCAGGAGGACCCCAGCCTTGGGATGAGCCAGCTGCCTTGATGGTTACCAGAAAAGTCTTCAAAGTGGAGACCTCTTAAGGAGCTGGGTCTAGAAGGATCGTCCCAAGTGGCAAAGGAGACTAAGGATGCTCCGGGGAGGGGGGGAGGGGGCACACCCCGAACAGGGGTGTGGTGGAGCATGAGAGCCTCTGAACGCGGTTCGGGCTGAAGGTCTGGCGGGGGTGGCGGGCGGTGAGGACGCCTCCCGTCCATGCGGAGGGGGTTCTTCAGGACGCCCTGTCCCGGTGGCCCGTAGTTTCCTAGTCTGTCTGGTGACGCCGGGGCTGGGAGACTCTTGCGTGGGGTGTCTCCTGTGCCCTTCCCAGCAGCCCGGACCGGTTTCTTATGTCAAAGCTCAAGGCTCTGAGAGGCGGGACACGAAGCTGCCAGGCCAGGTAAGGAACTCTTAACTATTTCCAGCATCGCTTTGGCGAGACTCTACTGACCAAAGCAGTTCCGTGGCCCAGCCGGAGAGAAGAGAGGGAAAAAGAGCCCCCCCCCCAATCGCAGCGATGGGAGTGCAAAGAATTTGGGGCCATGTTTCACCTGCCCCAGACACTAATGCATATTTCACGGGAAAAGTGGATTTGGTGGCCAAATACATTGTGGGAAAGGCTCGACGCAGCAAAGTCAGGTAGGGTTCCGTCCTGCGGGACTCCTCAGAGCCTTCACATGCCGATGTGGACGGCCGTCTCCAATATAGGGAAGGAGAGTGTAGAAGTTCCTGGCCAATGTTGGTTTGATGGCCAAGAGGGTCCCATCTTGGGTGCAAGATACTCAGCCTGGGAGGCTTGGGCCCCGAGGCTCAACTTTGGGCCTGCTTTGGGCAACATGATTCCAGAACTTTCAGATCTGGTCTCCAGAGTACCATGCATGGATATAATGAGATGAAGCTGCATCTGTCTCTGGCTGCTGTCACCTTCTGGGGACACTGAAGGCACTGGTCTTCACTGGATGTCTACTGGCGAGGCAGACCCCTGCAAGTTTTAGGCTCCAGCTCCTGTCATTCTCTCTGGGCCTCAGTGTCCTCATCTGTAAAATGGAGATATAATGATACCCATTGCATCAGGTTCAATGGCTGGGTAACAGGCATGAAATTGAGAGATGGAGACCCAGCCCAAGGGTCACAACCGCAAAGGCCTATGTGTACCCCGGTCCCGGCCGCCGGCTGAGTGGGACCCAGGGGGTGGGGCCATGGGTTGGGCTTTGTCTGTCCCACTCAGTGCCTGCATGACCTGTGCAGGTGGGGCGTCTGCAGTCCTTCCCAGGGAGCAGGGGAGCACTGCCAGGGGAGCACCACAGTCTGGTTTGTCCCTCCCCCCTGCCCCCTCCGCTGGCTGCTTCCCCTCCCTCTCCCGGTCCCTGTCCAGGGCCAGCTGCCTCCACTGCCCCAGGAGGCCAGGCCTCACACTTGGTGTCCCGGGCAGAGGCCGAAAGGGGAGGGCTGGCTCTCAAGGAGAGGGAGTCACAAACCGCTGTCCCTCTTCGACCCCCCCCTCCTGGCCTGGACCAGCAAGCCCCCCCTAGGGTCTGCCTCTGAGCCCCTCAGATGGATCCCATCACCCTCCAGCTTGGGCACAGGACACCAAGCCTCAGTTTCCCCCTCTTTATGACCCCAGTGATGCTCCTGCCTTGGGTAGCCGGGGGGGAGGGGGCCGGGGAGGGAGTGCCCCCGGCCTCAGCTGAAGGCAGCGCCAATACGGTTTGGGCGGGCGCCTTGCACCCCACTACGGACTCCAGCCAGAGCACCGTGGGCAGGGCCGGGGGGACAGGAGCCAGCAACAGGGTCCAGGTTGTCCCAGTAGCCAAAGTTGGGGTGCGGGCCACAGGGCACCCTGGAGAGAGGGGAGTGCATGGGCAGATCATCTTTCTTTTTTTTTTTTTTTAAATGTTTATTTCTGAGAGAGAGAGAGAGCACGAGCATGAGCATGTGAGCGGGGAAGGGGCAGAGAGAGGGAGACACAGAATCCGAAGCAGCTCCAGGCTCCGAGCTGCCTGCACAGAGCCTGACGCGGGGCTCGAACCCACGAGCCATGAGATCATGACCTGAGCTGGAGTCAGACCCTCAACCGACTGAGCCACCCGGGCACTCCAGGGCAGATCTTCTTTACCAGCCGGTCCATGCTGCCCACGGTGAGTCCCCACACTTCACCGTCCATCCTGAAAGCCATCGCCCGCGGGGTGCTCCCAGCCGGCTGCTTCCTCTCCTTCTCTCACTCCCCCCCCAGCCTGCAGCCACTCTTCCCCCACAGGCATCACACATCTGCCCGCATCTTTGCACCTGC
>NW_027530625.1:5989836-5994616 GCF_008692635.1 Crocuta crocuta
GGTGGTCTGGACTACCAGACTCCTGGGCCCTGCAGGTGCCCAAGCCCTCACTAGGGATCAGCCCCCTGCTGCGCCCCCTCCCCACACCCCTGCTCCTCCCCTGGGGCTCATTCACCTTTCCCTGCCCCCAGGTCTCTCTGGTACGGAGCACTGTGCTAAGAGCACACACTTTGAAGTTACACAGACTTGGGCTCCCACCCCGGCTGTGCCGCCTCATGGCGCTGAGCCTCAGTTCTCCCATCTGCAGAATGGGGCGAATGACAGCGAGGCCCTCCCAGGGCTGTAGTAAGGATTGAGTGGAGAGTGTTTTCACGTCCCTGGACGGCCTAGGAGTCCACTGAGCGCTCGTTCACTATCAACGTCGCTGCTGCTGCCGCTGCGTATTACCCAGCCTGGCCTGTTCGCCCCGAGCTCGCAGCCCTCTGCACTGAGCTGCTCACTACCCGAATCACTTGGTCTTCTCTTGGGAACACTCACTGGCTCCCCATCACTTCTCCTGGGGCTTGAAACCCTCAGCTAATTTTCAAAGCTCTTTGTCACCTGTCTTTATGGATTCCCTGGTGAGGCTGCCCTGACTAGTGTCCCAAAAAGGCCTTCGAGGAGGAAGAGGTTTCCACCCAGCTGGCCCCCCAGCACCCTGCTCTCCCCCCAGAGAGCTGGGTGACCCAGCGCAGGTCACTCACCTCCCAGAACTGCTCGAGTTCCCTCCGCTGCAAAGGGGCGCTAATGTCATCACGAGACCAGGCGATGGTCCCCTCCAAGGGGCTGCGGGGGGCAGGGGGGTCACGTGCGCTTGAAGAGGGAGGGCCGCCCGAGCCTCGGGGCCCGCTTGGTCTGGCCCACAGCCCTCCGCGCAGGCTTCAAGCGAGGCCAGAACCTTCCCTGTTCCTCCTCTTCTCAGAATTCCCACTGAATATTACCCTGATTGTGTTGCAGGGAAGGCAAGAGAACATTTGTTCTTTTAAAAAAAAAAAAATAGCATTTTTCTCCATTTACCAAAGTAATACATGTTAATTGTGGATAATTTTGAAATTAAGATAAACCAAAGAGAAAATTTTAAATTATCTGTAATTCATCACCCATCCGGAGAAGGACTCTGGGCGCGGGAACTTCTGGTCTCCAGATTTGGTAACGAATGGGGAGCTCAGGCTGTGCTGCGGGGCTCCCAGGACATGCTCTGTTCAGCAACCCGGCTCTTCCATTCCCCCAGCAGGACCCCATTTCCTGCCCCCCCCCCCCACACCCTCTGCCCTGCTGGTGCTCAGAGGGTGCTCCCTACCAGCAGCTGTTATAAGTGTAGGATCTCAGCCCCAATCCCCAGAACATGCATTTTCCCAGGATTCCTTGGGGGAGGGGGTCCTCGGCACGGTAAGGTTTGGGAAGTGGTCCCCAAGCCCCCTTTCCAAAAGCGGCCCCTCGCCCCATCGCGTGGATACACTCACACTTCCTAATCCAGGCCTCTGAACACAGAGGTGGTTTCCGGGTTGTGATGTTATAAATAACGCCGCAGCGAATACATCACGAAGAGCCGAAGCCCTGGGCACAAGGTGGGTTTTATTTTCTTGGAGCTTCTCTGAGCTCTGCTTCTCCCCCAACCTCCAACCATGCCCTCCTTTGGTTCCCCTTCTCTCTGGAACATTCTGGTGGGGCAGGGACCATTGAATTCCTGCATCTGCAGATGAACAAACAGAAGATTTGGGGCAAGGGTGACAAGACTCTCCCGTGGTGTCACAAACAGGAGTCAAGCCAGGACCCAACCCGGCCTGGCGGGGGCCTTTGCTTCACCCCCGTCCCCCTGGCCCTTGCCGTAGGGGGGGTCTTCCATCCAGAAGGTAGGCTCCCACGAGTGTGGGTCTCATGCCTGCCCCAGGCTGGGCGCACAGGCAGCCCCAGGCGGCCCTGCCTCTTGCCCGACGGGACCAGTTTGCTCTGGCAACAGATGAGGCATGACAGTGCCACGTGCCGGGCTTGGCTGGGCCGGATGGGGCAGCCTCGCTCCGCTGGGGGAACCTCCGGTGGGGGGGGGCAGGGCTTGAGGAGGGGACAGGACGGGGGGAGGAGCAGAGCAGGTCTGCGGGGAGCAGGGCTGGGGCCCAGATGAGGGGGGGAGGCTGGGAAGGACAACAGCCGGGGACCTTCCGCTTCCCCGTGGTGCCCGCGCCCCTGGCAGGAAACTCAGCCGAGCGAGCTTGAATCCTTGCGGGGGAAACCCTTGGTGGGGAAGGGAATGCAGGGATGGCGGCAGATTCTATTAAAAGCAATTCTCATTACTGTACCATTAATTATTAATAGGACCGGGCAAATAAAGGATGGGAAAACCCAGCTGGGCCTGACTCAAATCTTGCCTCGGAAGCAAATGGCTTTTGGTTCCCGTCCAGGAGACCCAGCCATGAACGTGCCTGTTGGAGAAGTAATGACAAGCCTGAGGCTGCCACCGTGGGACGGGCACCCNTAAATGCCTGCCTCTTGATTTCGGCTCAGGTCATGATGTCACAGTTCATGAGTTCGAGCCCCGCATCAGGCTCTGCGCTGATAGTGTGGAGCCTGTTTGGGATTCTCTCTCTCTCTCTCTCTCTCTCCCCCTCTGCCCCTTCCCTCCTCCTCTCTCTCAAAATAAATAAGAGGCTGAACGAATCCTCTCTGTGTAGCAACAGAAACGACGTGTGAACAAGGCCAAGAGGGAGTGCCAGGTTTGGACTGAGGAAACCCCAGAGAGAGAGAGAGAGAGAGAGAGAGAGAGAGATTCCCCTTCTTTCCTGCCCCCACCCCACCTTATCCTCCCCAAACTCCTATCTACCCATCAAAACCTAGTTCGGATGGCCCCTCCTCCAGGCAGCCTTACCCAGTCCGGGATGTGCTGATCACAGGGTATAGACATCCTGGCTCCCATGAGGCTGCAGTCTGGTAGGAGTCCAGTGAATTAAGCAAATACCCATCACAAACCCTGATAACAAATGGACACCATGCTCTAAATCAGGAAGATGGAGGGGGCACCTGGATGGCTCGGTCAGTTAAGCGTTCGACTTCAGCTCAGGTCATGATCTCACAGTTCGTGGGTTCGAGCCCCGCGTCGGGCTCTGTGCTGACAGCTTGGAGCCTGGAGCCTGCTTCCGATTTTGTGTCTTTCTCCCTCTCTGCCCCTCCCCTGCTTGCACTGTATGCCTCTCTCTTTAAAAAATAAACGCTGAAAAAATATTTTAAAAATAAAATAAATCGGGAGGATGGAAACCATTGTACCACGAGGGTAGGAACTGGATGATTCTATCTTCCTCTTCCCCAGAGCTACTTGGTACCTGGAACATATTAGGTGCTCAATAAATGCATTTGATTTCACAGGTTGCTGACCCGGGGGACACAAGAATGAGGTCTCTGAGCAGGAAGACTTCTGGGGAGGTCAATTTGCTGAGCAGAAGGGGGAAGAGGTGAGGGCCTCTGCTTTTCCCCAACTCCTGCGTCTTTACAAAACTCTCCTGGATTATTGGCTGATTTATCCTGACATCCACTACGAAGCCAAGCAGCGAAGGCACTTTTTGGGGAATAAATAAATGTAGATGAATGAGTGGGTCTGGGCTTAAAACACACACACACACACACACACACACACACACACACAATCTGTGGACTTCCATATAAAATGGCATTTAACTAGAAATCCCCTGGGGCGCCTGAGTGGCTCAGTCGGTTAAGCCTCCGACTTCGGCCCAGGCCATGATCTCGTGGTCCATGAGTTCGAGCCCCGCGTCGGGCTCTGTGCTGCCAGCTCAGAGCCTGGAGCCTGGTTCAGAGTCTGTGTCTCCCCCTCTCTCTGCCCCTCCCTCCCCCGCTCATGTTCTGACTCTCAAAAATAAATAAACGTTAAAAATGAAGAAAAAAAAAAGAAGCCCCCTGATACAGCCGTTTGTAGTTTTCCATTAAACACTCAAGAAGGCAGAGAGAAAGACAGAACCTCGCCCAGTGGAAGGGACAGCTGTCGCCTTCATGCCACAATCTGGGAGGAGCCACACGGATGACGGTGGGGACAGCGCAGGAGAGAAACCTGAGGCCCAGAGACCAGGCACAAAGGTCAGACGGCGCGTGCACCCCTGCATCGTCTGCCCCAACGGCCCCTGATCTTGCAGAGAACTGGGCAGGACAGACGGCTTTCATCATGCAGGGTATTCTGGGAAGCAAACGGGATGACCGCTGGGGGGGGGGGCGCAGGAGCCCCCCCAGCACAGTGCACGCTGGGACTTCAGCTGATTTCAGGCGTTCAGAGCACCCAGGACCAGACGGCGGGGCAGCCGCCGCCTTCGCTCAGCAGAACTGCCGGCGGCAGAGGCCCCGCAGGCAGCGGGGAGTGGACTGAGCAAAGCGCAGCTGGTGCTGCTGCCCCGACCGAACCCCGAACCCCGAACCCCGAGGACGGGGATCCACCACGCACGGCGGTAGGAGAGAGGAGCCAGGACGGTGTGAGGGTAGCGGAGGGACCCGCGCAGAGGCGGCAGCAGCAGCAAAGGGCGGCGGAGAGCAAGGCGCGGACACGGAGAAGGAATCGAAGGAATCGGCCTCCCGAGACACCGAAGGTCAAGGTCGGAGGGAAACAGGGAGGCGACTGTAATGGACACACACGCCCCCCGGGTGGGAGCGGGAAGCACAGGGTGGGGGAAGGGACGCCCCACCGCGGTTTGGGAAAGCGCTGTCCATCCCACGCTTAGTAACTGTGAAAGTGACCTTATCTGGGAAAGGGGTCTTTGCAGATACGACTAACAATCTCCAAATGAGATCATCGAGGATTAACAGT
>NW_027530625.1:5994777-6001263 GCF_008692635.1 Crocuta crocuta
GGGCTGACTCCAGTGATAAGTGTCCGTATAGAAAAAGAAGAGGCAGAGAGAAAGCCAGAGCCCAAGGGGGAGGCCACGTAGAGATTCGAGACGGACGGGAGTGGTGTGACTATGAGCCAAGGAACGCCAAGGCTTTCTAGAAGCTTCTGGAAACCCGGAGAGGCGCACGGACAGATTCAACCTCGGAAACTCCGGAAGGAACCATCCCTAGAAACACCTGGATTTCAGACTTCTGGCTTCCGGAACCTGCGAGAGAATGAATTTCTGTGGTTGTAAGCCGCCCAGTTATGGTAAATGGAACAGCAGCCTTAGGAAGTGGATAGAGATGGGCTGAGGCAGGACCCCAAGGGAGGGGAAAGTCACAGAAGCAGAACTCGAATCCGCACCGGGGGCAGGGAAAAGCAGAAACTGTAATGCAGAAAACACAGTCAGGCCTGGAGGCTAATCTAGAAACACTTCCCGAAAAGGGGTGACCAGCTGGTCAAGGTCTGAGAACAAACCAGAAGTTCACGGGCATGAGGAGGCAGCAGGCACACACCTGCGGTTCTTGAAGAAAAGGCCAGAATAGGAGACCACTTGGAATACAGTGAATGGAAACTCACCTGTGCTTTTATTTTAATTAATTTTTTTAATGTTTTATTTATTTCTGAGAGAGAGAGAGAGAGAGAGAGAGAGACAGCATAAGCAGGGGAGGGTCAGAGAGAGAGGGAGACACAGAATCTGAAACAGGCTCTGGGCTCTGAGCTGGCAGCACAGAGCCTGACGCGGGGCTCGAACCCACGAACCGCAAGATCATGACCTGAGCCGAAGTCGGACGCCAAACCGACTGAGCCCCCCAGGCGCCCCTTACCTGTGCTTTACAATGAAACAAAAAGATCTGATCATGCAGATCAGAAAGGCTCACTGCATTCTAGGGGAAATAAATAGCAACTTCCATCGGGACCTGTTCTGGAAAACAGTGTGACTTATGCATCAGATGACACCGTACGTGCCTCCAGGAAGGAAGGAATAAACCCAGACTGGTTTAGATTGTGTTGCACTGAATGCTGAGTGATAAGGGACCCGTGTTTATGAGGTTTGGGGGAAATACTGAAGTATTTATTACGGAAAGATATGCTCCCATCAGCTGGGAGTCTAAGAATGATAACCCATGGCTTCAAAAGTCTGGGCATTAGCACTGAAACTAGTCAGAAAGCAGCAAGTCGGAAGGATTATTGTAAATATCATTTCTAGACTGAATGCAAATGTCAAAAATTATTGTTAAATGACAAATCATAGAATGGAAAAATAATAATCAAACCATCTGGATCTGAAGCTTTAAGTCACATCACCATGGATCCAAGGCACATGGCGACCTTCCAGACATCCTAAGCAGGAGTTCACCGGGCGGCGCCCTTTCCAGTTGGGCTCAGATGGTCTGGTGGCTACAAATGAGGCTTTTTCAAGGAAAAGGTAACTTTGTATCGCAATTAGGAACAAAATATCTACAAGCAATTAGAAACAAAATATCTACAAACCCAAGTCTGGAAACACTAAAGCCATCATGCAGAATGGAGTCAAACAAAATGCAGGAAAGAAAAGGAAGCAGCCTCAAGGATGGACCATAAGGCCGAGAACAGAACTCGAGCCCTGCCGGGCCAATGATAATAATGAATGTAAACGCGTGACGTTTTCTTAGTAAAATACCAAAGATCCACAGATTGGATGAAACAAAAACTAAGATGGAAAGCCAACTGCATGGTGCTTACCAGAAATAAGCTTAAAAGCAAGGAACATGAAAAGGTGAAAAATAAAAGATCGGGGCAAACGTATTCGAGGCAAGTTCAAGTCAAATGAGAACAGTAATATTTGTTTCAGATAAAGAATCACAGGCAGGGGCGGCTGGGAGGCTCAGTTGGTTGAGCGTCCAACTTCAGCTCAGGTCATGACCTCACAGTCCGTGGGTTCGAGCCCTGCGGGGGGCTCTGTGCTGACAGCTCAGAGCCTATTTCAGAGTCTGTATCTCCCTCTCTCACTCTGCCCTTCCCCCCCCCAATAAATAAACATTAAATAAAAAGAATCACAGGCAAAAATCAGGACATGAGAGAGAGGGTCATTTATATTAATAAAGAGTACAAGTCAGAATCAAGTACAAGTACAAGGTCTGGTTTATGTCCTCTACAGCATTAGACCCAATCAGGGGAACAATAACTTAGACACACAGAGAAGGACAAACAAAAAGATGACCAGAGGAGGCTTAGCACACTTCTGTCTTTGACATATTTAAATTGTATCCCCCCCCCAACACATTTGTGTGGGATTGGAAGAATATAATTAACAAGGTTGATTTAATAACTGAACTTTGTACCTTACAAATAAAAGATACTCATTTATTTGCTGGCGTCCATCAAACATTTATGAAAATTGATCCTATATTAGGCCATAAAGAAAAATTCAATATAATCCCCAAAGCAGATATAGTGAGAGCCTCATGGTTTGACCACCCGGCAATTAAGCTAGGAATGATTAACAAAAGTTTAAATTAAAAAGCCAACCATTTGAAAATTAAAAACCACTTTTGTAAATAACTCTAAATAGAAGCCTACATGACAAACTAGTTTTAAAAAATAGCTCTGCAAATATCACATATCTAAGGGTATGGGAAGGTGGTTACAATGTTATAAGGAGGAAAATTCTTAGCTCCATATTGTGAATTTCTTCAACAAAGAAAAGGTGGAAGTCAATAAAAATAAAAGGCAGAGTTCCATAAATTAGAAAAGCGAAAAACACTAGAAATAAAAGAGAAATCTATGACTTCTTCTCTTTGAAAGTCTAATAAATTAGGTAAACTTCTAGTAAATCCAAAGATAATAAGCAGAGGGAAGTGAATGTACACCAAAAGGAATGAAAATATTTTAGAAATCAAATTATATTAAGTAAAGCCTTATGATAATAAATTTGAAAATAGGAATAAGCAGATATTTCGATAGGAAAATACGTATAACCAAAACCAATTCAACAAGTAGACGAAAGCCAAAATATCTATTACCGCAGAGCAAATGGAAAGGGTAAGGAAAGAACTACTTCCCAGAGAAGTGTTGGGTCTTAATAGTTTTCCTGGCAATTATTCTCATATTTCAGACGTTCCGTTTCGGGACACGAGAAGGATGGAAGGCTTCCCCAGCTTTCTTAAGAATGTAGAATAGCCCGAGATGAAGAGTTGGCAGAAAACCACAGAGCGGGAAGTCGTACCTTCACACCCTCTGACCACTTGTGTTCCCGTCGGAGCCGGCTGCACGTGTTACCCTTCAATTCCAAAATTCCTTAGGAATATGACAGAACTTCCTTTTTTAAAAATTTTTTAAATGTTTTATTTATTTCTGAGAGAGAGAGCGTGAGAAGGGGAGGGTCAGAGAGAGGGAGACACAGAATCTGAAGCAGGCTCCAGGCTTTAAGCACAGAGCCCGACGCGGGGCTCAAACCCATGAACAGTGAGATCATGACCTGAGCCAAAGTCGGACGCTTAACCGACTGAGCCACCCAGGTGCCCCGACAGAACTTCCAAACAAAAGAGCAGCTGATAATTCTGGGTGACATTGTGGGGTCATAAGAAATAGCAGAGGGGAAGCTCAGGAAAGGGGGAGATGGGTTCTAAGGATTCAGAGACTTCATGGAATCGAAGGGGAACACGTGCAGCTGGCTCCTTCGGGGACACAAGTGGTCAGAGGGTGTGAAGGCACGACTTCGCCGTTCTCTCTACGCCAGCCTCCCTGGGCTACTCATCACATGGCCAAGACCCAGTGACTTTTCAAGTCGACTTTGAGGGTCCTAAGGATAAAATTAGCAGTGAAAGGATGCTTTCTTAATGCGCTTGGTGACATCCACAATGCTTGTCGATCTTTCCGGCCTTCCGTCCGGGTTGGGATTGCACTTTCTAGTGGGCTTAGGGCAGGGCCATGTGCTGAAGCGATGTGGGTCATTCTAGGCAGAAACACTTAATTGCAGGTACAAGACTTACCGATTTTCTTTCTCTTGCTGCAGCAAGCACATGAGCATTTGATGACGTGGACGTTCAGTGCTGAGCGGATCACAGCTCTAACTGAGAGGAGAGTCGTCTAGACCTGCAGCTGACTTCCTACGAACAAGAAGTAAGTCCCTCTCACACCACGAGATTGTGGCATTTTTTGTTATCGCAGCCTAACCTAACCTATCCTGACTAATTCAAAGAATATCTGTCTCTTGCCAAGAGCCAACGTCACATTTAATGGTAAAGTCGTAGCATTCTTAGCAATGGCCAGAAAAAGTCCAGGATGCTTAATCCCTCACTTTTACATGGCTTCATAGCTTCTAGACAATGCAATAAGACATGAAACATAAATTAAAGAATGGTAACTAAAAAGGAGACAAAATTATTCTTATTTGCAGGTCATATAATTGTCTACCTATAATTGTCTACTCAAGGGGAGCAGAGAGTCCTATCAATGGCTATTAAATAACAACAAATAGTCCTATAAAAGTGGCCAGCTATAAAATAAAAGCACAAACATCCATAGCACTCTTCCCTCCTTCCTCTTTTTTGCTTTCTATTGGACTGATCGTGTTTTCTTTCCCTTTTCCCTGTATTGGTGTGAGAGTTCTACATTCCATTTCTGCCTGTTAGAGGTCATCTTTAAATTTCTATCATGCCAAATTGACTTAACACAGTCTAAATCAACATTCTCTACCGTCGCCCTAAACGGTGGAAATCTCGGAGTGATTCAACTCCAGTCCTACCTTCCAATCACCCTGTATGATTGCCTATATTTTGGTCTGATCATGTTTTGAGTCTACAATTGTCATGGCTATTCTCGATATGGAAAGCCAATTCTTACTTAGGTTTTACCCACATTTTAATATCTTTGCTCGTGTCTCATCACATACTTGAGAAAGGGCTTGCTTCCCTCCTTCCTTAGGCGATCTTTCATTGGTTCTTTAGCAAAGCTCTGCTCTTAGTAAAGTTTCTCCATCTTTGTCTGAACTGTATTTTACTCTTAGTCTTGAAAGATAGTTCAGCTGAAAGACAGCTTAGGTTGGCCAAGGTTTTCTGTCACCGTTCATACCCAATCGGGAATCGGGCAAAGGACGTGAATCCATAAGAAAATAAGAAATACAAATGACCAAAAGCACCTGAAAATTTGTTCCTCTTCGTTAACAGCAAAAGAAAAGTGCTTTAAAATAAGGTATTTTTTATTTTACCCTGTTAAATTGGTCAAATGTTTCAAAAAGATGAGAATGTCCTGTGTAGTAAGAGGAAAAGTAATTCTGCACACCCTTCGCTCCTCGGTAGAAGGGCATAATTGACGTCCAAAAAGGCAGGACTGTGTCCTAATCCCCAGAACTGGGAATGTTATCTTACGTGGAAAAAGGGTCTTTGTCAACGTAATTAAATGGAGAATCTCGAGATGACGCTATCCTGTCCTTGTAAGAGACCCATGGAGAGAAGACAGACAGGGAGGGCAGGTCGGGGGCCAGAAGGACCCTCCCCCGGAGTCCTTGGCGAGAGCAAGGCCCTGCCTACTGACGCCTGATTTTGAACTTCTAGCCTCCAGAACCGTGACAGAATACGCTTTTGTTGTTCCAAGCCACCAAACTGGTGGTCATTCGTTACCTTAGGAAACTTCCCCAGAGAATCACCAGAAGGTTTCTGGAGGGCACTCGGGTGAATGTGGAACACACTGGTCCTGAAACGTGTATAACTTCCCTCCTAGAAATTACTCAGAATTAATAACCGTGGATTTGTCGAGGATTTCTTGACAAGGATATTCATGGAAACCTCTTCTTCTTCTTTTTTAAATCTTTATTTTTGAGAGAGACACAGAGCATGAGTGGGGGAGGGACAGAGAGAGAGGGAGACACAGAATCTGAAACAGGCTCCAGGCTCCGAGCTGTCAGCACAGAGCCCGACGTGGGGCTCGAACCCACGAACCGTGAGATCATGACCTGAGCCGAAGTCAGACGTTTAACCACCTGAGCCACCCAGGCGCCCCTCATCGAAGCCCCTTCTTTAAGGGACATAGGACAAACAACCTAAATGTTCGGCGATGGGGGATTGGCTAATGACGGTGTGGCTGTGTGAAGATAAAGAGAAAAAAATAGCAGGACCCACGGTTGATGGAATGCTCTGGATGTGTTCCGCCTGGACAGAGCCTGTACAGCCTCCTCTCTCCGGTGGTTCTCAGCAGGCGTCAGCAGCCCCGCCCCCAAGGGGACTCTGGGCGCATCCCTGAGACACGACACTGCCGTGCCAGGTACCCACCCAGGAGGCTGCTGGCGAGAAATAGGCACGGAGCACCTCCCGCTTCTGCAAAAATAAAAAGTGCATGCGAGGTGCAGGCACAGAGAAAAGGCTGGAAGGATTTACTACGTGCGGTAAACAGGGAGGTCACCTCTGGGGAGGGATTTGCTGATTTCTAGTTTCTGCCCTGAATATGTGTAGCTTTTGTAGCCAGGACCGAGTTATTACCGAAC
>NW_027530625.1:6001331-6014407 GCF_008692635.1 Crocuta crocuta
AACCACCCATTGCCCAGAAAGGGAAACTGAGGGACGCCTATGGGATAAGGAGAGAGGGAGGGAGGGAGAGGGTAGGGGAAGAAGGGATTAAGCAGGGGGGAGGAGAGAGGGGAAGGGGAGGAAGATGGGGAGAGTTAGGGTATTACTTGCGCGCTGGGTGCCGAGGGGAGTGAAGACAGGAGACGGCCCTGACCCCACGCTTCGGAGCTCCCATGGGGGGAAGGGAGTCGGTGTGGGGCCCTCCTGGGCCTGAGGCGGCCTGTCTGGGACAGCCCCCCCCCCCCCANCTGGACTGTGCGGCTGGGACTGCGGGGCCTCTCCGGGTCCTCTCGGCTGGGTCTGCAGGGCACCTCCTCCCCCAGGCCAGGCACCGAAAATGGCTCAACATATGTTCGTTGCATGAATGAATGAACCATGATCATTGCTAAGGAGAGAAACGTGCAGATGGTCGGTTAGGAGGTTCTGTGAGCATGTGGTGTGTGTGTGCCCATGTGCACGTGCACCGAGGTGTGCTTGTATGTGCACGCGTGTGGGTGTGGTGCGGCTGTGTGTAGGCGTGAACGGCTGTGCGCGTGAGTGCACGCGTGTGCATCGCACATGCCAGGCTTGGATGTGCGTGTCATGCATGTGTGCGCGCCGTCCCAGGGTGCTGCCTAAGTGCGTGCTTTCTTACACGCCCGTGTATGCCTGCGTGTGTTTACCACGCGTGCACACGTGTGGGCTCGCCTGTGCCGATGGTGCACGCCGCTTCCTGCTCAGGGCTGGAGGAGTCCACACGTCTCTCTCACACTTGCTCTCTCTCCCAGCTCTCGGCTTTCTGCATCCTCCGATCCCCGTCCCCACCTCTCCGGCCCCTACAGGGGCCCCCATGAAAGACTCTGACCCCAGCGAGGCCTCGGTTCTGACATTCCAGCCAGCCACACGCAGGGCCCAGGCATTTCCGGGAGCTTGAATCGGACTCAAGGGCACATCGAGCGTGCAGTCTTGGATGGATGCCTCTGCCTCGGTCTTCTCATCTGGAAAGTGGGCCCTGAGCTCACAGACATACCTCAAGGGCGTGGCCCGGCACAGGGCACCTGGTGAGTGTGCACCGGATGTCGCCCACCGTGGTGCCTCCAACGAGGCCAAAGCAGCATCCTGCCCAGGGCGGACGACCACAGACCCTCCCTCCAGGTCACGGGGCGGCCAGGAAACGCTGCAGTCCATGGAGCCAGCGGCAGGAAGAGCAGTGTGTTCAGTCCAAGCGCTGATCCTGAGCCCCTTCTCTGGTGCACTGTGGTCAGGGCGTTCACTCTTCCTGTGTCGCTGTCCCTGACCTCTCCACGGCAGTCGCCTGTGGGGTATGCATTTGAAATCAGACCCAAACTCCTCTCCGCCAGCATGTACCTCCTTCCCTCCCTCTGCTCCAGCCACAGGGGTTGTCTTTCAGCTCTTACACACCAGGCACATTCCTGCCTCAGGGCCTTTGCATATGCCGTTCCCTGTCTGGTGTATTCTGTCCCTAGATCGTCATAGGGCTGGTCTCTGCTCCTCCTTCAGCTCAGAGGCCCTCTCGTCAGAGAAGCCCTTGCTAACTATGCTCTCTCGTGAATTCCTGGGTGCCCTCACCATCACAGCACCTAGCAATAGCTAAAAGTACCCTAACACTTTTGGTTACGGGGCTCTCTGTGTCTTTTTTTTTTTTTAATGTTTTATTTATTTCTAGGAGAGAGAGAGAGAGAGAGACANGCTGCCCAGCCACCCTGCGTCCTGCAGGAGCCCAACTACGATCGGGCGCTCCGTGCCTGTAACTTTGCCCCGATGACACCCTCGCTTGCACCCGCTTGCACCCCCAGGCCGCGTGGCTCCGGGGGATGTGGGTCCTGGGGGGGCGCAGACAGGAGAACAGGCCCAGGAGCAGGCGTTCCCCCTCGGCCTCCGCCTACATCTTTGTTTTTCCGGGGGCATTAAAAAAACCATCTCCTCTCACTCCCCAAGTAGGAAACCGAGGCTGGGAAGGACGGAGCCTTGCCCCACTGAGCGGGGAGCCACGTCCTGTGGAGGCCCCAGGCTTTTGCTTGAGACAGTAAGACGTGGCGGTGGCTGAGAAGGGTCTCTCCCGCTTTCCTTCTGGCCACAGCCCGCTGGTCTCCTTACGGGTCTTGCAGTGCGCCCTGTTCCTGGCTCCCACCTCAAGGCCTTGGCACAGGCTCTGCGATCCAGTGTCCCAGAGACTTCTTTTCCTCAGTAAGTTAGTGACCTTGGGGAAACTACTCAACCTTTTTGAGCCTCCATTTCCTTGCCAGTAAAATGGGCTCACAATAGGCTATTTGAGGGTTCGCGGTAATGATCAGTGTAGCACATGGAATGGGGCACTTGGGTACATGGGTGGATGATGGGCAGATGTGAGGATTGGGCACAAGCTTCCCTGCCTAGGCTCTCTCCCCTCACCCCTTCAAGGGGCCTTTTCAGTTTCACCTCTCCTGTCCCTGCCAAAGTCTCTTCAAGGCCTCGTTGGCCGACCTGCACCCCAAACATTTCCCTGTCCCAGCCCCTGCTGTGAGGACCTGCAAGAGGCAATAGAAAGGGGACCAGGTCGGGGCGCCTGGGGGGCTCAGTCAGTTCAGCGTCCGACTTCCGCTCAGGTCACGATCTCACGGTGTATAAGTTCGAGCCCCGCGTCGGGCTCTGTGCTGACAGCTCAGAGCCGGGAGCCTGCTTCAGATTCTGTATCTCCCTTTCTGTCTCTCTGCCTCTCCTCTGCTCATGCTCTCTCCCTCTCTCTCTCTCTCAAAAATAAATAAACATTAAAAAAATTAAAGGAAAAAAAAAGAAAGAAAGAAAGGGGACTGGGTCTGGAGACGGGAGACCTGGGTTAAAATTCTAGCGAATGCTCCCTCGCTGTGCGATTGTGAACAAGTCCCTTGGCCTCCCTGTGCCTAAGCTTCTTTCTCTGGGAAGCAGAGGCTGAAGGCCGCCTGGGCTACCTCTCAGGGCCCTTGGAGAACAAAGCAGACTGTGGGTGAGATGTCGTTCTGAGGAGTGAAAGCCTCAGATCATCACATTTTGCTGCTGTAGATTTATCCCCATCCTCAGAGCCTTGACTCAGGCTTGAGGAATCAACTTATCAACTGGATCCGGGGCGTCCCTGCCACCTCGCTAATAGGAGGTGGCTGGAAGGCCACTTCCAACCAACATGCGGCCGGATGGCTTCTGCCACTCATCGCTGGCCTCACTTCTCAGTTCTGACAATGGGGGTACTTGAGGCGCTGCGATGGCCCCCCAAAGGGAGGATCTGGGGGAAAGAAACATCACGGTCTTCACCGATGAGTAAGGCCTTGGCTGTGGGCGGTTGTGTGTGACCCTTCTCAGCCCCGCCACCTGGCCCCCCACCTTTCCTCCACCCCACGTTCTCCCTCCTGAGCACCAGGCCCTGAGAGTCCCAACGTGGGGGCTCCAAAGAGGTGTCCTATGCACCACTGCCTCTGCCCCGGGTCCACTCTTTTATCACTAACACCATCGCCCACCCAGTTCTTCAAGCCACAAGCGCTTAGCCGACCTGTTTGCTCAAGGCGGAAATACTAACATTGATTTTGCTGCGTGCGGTTGTAAAAACCGCAGACAATACAAAGCATGTATAGCAGAGAATGAAATCTCACTCACGATTTGGCCCCCAGAAATAGCTGCTGGGCGCACCGAGTGACTTTCTGTAGCTGTTTGAACTCTCTTAGATACAACAGCTAACAAATCCTGTCAAAATAGGAGTTATGGGCCCACGTGATAGAACAGTGCTGAGGTGAGTGTGGGTTTCAGGCATGATTTGATCCAGAGGTTCACGGTGTTGAGGCTCTGGGTTGGCGTCTCTGCCGTTCTTTTCTCTTTGTGCTTCTCACGGTGTCGGCGGGGGTAGGGTAGCCACGACGGCTGGCGGGGTCCCAGATGTGATCCTCATCCCGCACCATCAGAGGATGTGAGATCAGTGCGTTCTTGGGTTCCTGAGGGGGAGTGAGGAACACCGTTTCTCAGAGTTGGCCTGACCCAGCCTGGAGGGGGTCAGGGACCTCCGTCCTCCTGTGGGAGCCGGGGGCCTGAACTGATCTTAAAGAACCACGGAGAAGTTGAGAGAGCAGGGGTGCCTGTGTGGCTCAGTCTGTTAAGCATCCGACTTCGGCTCAGGTCATGATCTCGCGGTTCGTGGGTTCGAGCCCCATGTCGGGCTCTGTGCTGACAGCTCAGAGCCTGGAGCCTGCTTCAGATTCTGTATCTCCCTCTCTCTCTGACCCTCCCCTGCTCATGCTGTCTCTCTCTCTCTCAGAAATATAAAACATTAAAAAAAAAAGAAGAAGAAGTTGAGAAAGCAAAGTGCCCTTTTACCTCTACTGAATCTTGACGCTCAGAGCAGTTAAGTCATGGGATTGAAGAGGCCGCGACAGACCCAGGGTGAACAGTCCAGTCCCACTTTGCGGGCCTATCTGGGCCACATCCCTGGGCTCTGTGGCCTCAGGCCTCCTGGCCTCACTACCTGAGCCTCAGCGCACTCAGGGTAAGCTGAAGGCAGTAGGTAACCATCCTGTGGGGCAATTAAGAAGGCCAAGGTCCAGCCCTCATATACACTTAGTAAACGTGACTTCTGTTTGTCCTTGTGCTGTGGGTGACCTTGCTATTTATTGCTACTTTAGTTGACCCCCTAAGCACCGTGCCAGGCACCCAGCAGGTGCTCGGGAAATCAGACCTGGGTCCGCTTGAAGTCCACTTGCCCAAAGAAGTGACCCCTCCACTGTCAATGAGCAAAGGCATGCTGTCGGATAGGCCCTGCCCGGACCCAAGCTCAGGCAAAACAGGCCTCTCCAGCAAGTTCCTTTTTCCTGCATCTGCTCACAGCCCACCCGTCTGTCTGAAGGAGGGAGGTTTCCAGGCTGGGGTGAGTCCCCCCACCCGCTCTGTCCGTCTGAACCTGGCTATGCGTCTGGCTAACTGGCCATCCTTCTTTCCCCCTGGCAGGCGAGCCATTAAGCACCAGGCCCGAAAGCAGCGGCCGGCAGCTTCAGCACTAAGTGCATTCACGGCCATTAGCAAGAGGCCCCAGCCTGGCTAGTCAGGGCTAATGCACAGCCCCCCCGCCCCTCCCATTCCCTGGGGGCTGCTTGTCAAAGCTCTGTCCTTGGGGGGAGAACAGAAGCTGAGAAGGAAACATGGGGCTTCTGGGCCCACATGGACATCTGTATAGGTTGTTCACTGTACAGTCATGCTACTCAGGGGGCAAGTGGAGCTGTGGGGCAGCCAGCACCGCCCCCCGCCCCGCCCGCCCCCGGCTTATAAAACTGAGGGCTCGGGCACAGGCTGCATTCCACACAGGAGGTGGTGCCTCTTCTAACTCATTCAAAGGAACTAGAAAGGAGTCGTGGGTGACCTTGCTATTATTGCTGCTTTCGTTGACTCCTAAGCACCGTGCCAGGCACCCAGCAGGTGCTCGGGAAATCAGAGCTGGGACCCTGATCAATCATCCCCAGCTCCCTGGGCCAGTGCCGGCGTACGGCTGGGTCCATCCTGTGGGTTGCTGGAAGAAGTTATCTGAGAACTTGAAGAACTCCGTAGTCTTTTTATCGTCTTTGTATTTTTATTGACTTCCTTTTGGGGCCCAGTTCTAGGGATTTTATCATGTGCGTTAATTTGTGTAAGTCCAACCACATACAGGATACAAAATAGTTCTGTCCCCCTCCCCCCAAAACTCCCCTGTGCTATGCTTTTATAATTGTGTCCCCCTCTAAACCCTTGGCAGTCACCGATCTGTTCTCCAACATTCTAGTTTTGTCTTTCAGAAAATCGAATTATGTAGTAGACACTCTTTTAAGTTTGGCCTTTTCTGCTCACCATAGTGGCCTTGAGATCCACTCAAGCTGTTGCTTGTATCGATAGTTTCTTCCTTTTATTGCTGAGCAATGGTCCAGGGTATGGATACACTAGATCATCCATTCAACCATCAAAGGACATTGGTGGTTTCCAGTTTGGGGGCTGTCACAAATAAAGCTGCCGTGAGCATTCACACCTCTGTGTCTGTGGACACACATGTCTCTTGCATGGACCTGAGTGTTTATTTCTCTGGGACACACGCCCAGGAGTAGAACAGCTGCATCATATGGCAAGGATATGATTAACTTCTTAAGAACCTGCCAAAGTCTTTTCCAGAGTGGCCGTACCATTCCGCGTTCTCATCTGCAGGGCTTCAGTCCCTCTGCATGCTCCTTGGCCCTTGATACTGTCAGCAATTTTTATGTAGCAGTGCTAGTGAGTGTGGAGGGGCATCTCATTGAGGTTTTGACTTTCACGTTCCTGATGGCTAACGAAGTTGAATGTCTTTTTGTGGATTTATTTGTCATCTGCAGATCTTCTCTGATGAAGTGTCTGTTCAAGTCTTTTGCCCATTTCTAAGTTGGATTGCTCTTTAACCGTTGAGTTTCTGCCATTCTTTATGTATTCCAGGTACAAGTCCTTTGTTTGATGTGTGATTTGCAAGTATTTTCTTGCAATCTACAGTTGGTCTTTCCATTCTTTTAACAGTGTCTTTTGCAGGGTAAAAGTTTTAAAATTTTTGGTGAAGTAAATTTTTTTTCTTTTATGGATTACATTTTATTATTCTTTTTAATAGACATTACTTAACCTTAATTTTTTTTATTTTAGAGAGAGTGCTATATGTGAGTGGGGGAGAAGGGGAAAGAGAGAGAGAGAGAGAGAGAATCTTAAGCAGGCTCCACACTCAGCACGGAACCCACCGTGGGGCTCGATCCCACAATGCTGGGATCATGACCTGAGCCAAATCAAGAGTTGGATGGTCAACCGAATGAGCCATCCAGGAGCCCAGGATTGTGCTTTATTATTATGTCTAAGAACTCCTTGCCTAATCTTGAGTTCCAAAGATTTTCTCCTCTGTTCTCTAAAAGTTGTGGAGTTACAGATCTTACATTTAGAGCTCTGATCTGCTGTGAGTTGATTTTTTGCGGATGGTACGTGGTAAGAGTCAATCTTCTTCTCCTCCTTCTCCATGGCCTCCTCTTCCTTCTCTTCTTTTTGGCTTCTCTTTCTTTTTCTTTCTTTTTTTTAATATATATATTTTTTCATTTCTAGGAGAGAGAGAGTGAGCAGGGGAGGGTCAGAGAGAGAGGGAGACACAGACTCTGAAACAGGCTCCAGGCTCCGAGCTGGCAGTCAGCACAGAACCCGACGTGGGGCTCGAACCCACGAACCGCGAGATCATGACCCGAGCGAAAGTCAGACGCTTAACCGACTAAGCCACCCAGGCGCCCCTCTCTTTCTTTTTCTTATATGCGTCCCTCAATATGTATTTAATGAAGAAATGAAAGGCACAAAGGAGCAGGTAGTAAGGTTAGCAAAGTGAGGGAGGCCAAGAGTGTATACAATTCAACGGAGAAGGGATACCCTTGTCAACAAATGACGTTAGAACCATTGGACATTCGTGTGATAAAAAATGAGCCTCAACCTCCACCTCCTATCTTATACAAAAATGAACTCACAGTGGATCATAAATCTAAATGTGCAGTGGAAAGGCCAGCAGCAACCACATCTATGTCACATGATCCGGCTCCACTGTCGAATGACCCAGAAGCAGTGAGATAGGCAAGCACTCAAGGTGAGTCAAGTGAGAACCTTCTGTGGTCATACCTCACCTGTCCGGGGTTGGAGGATGGGAGCGAGGGAACCTGCACCCATCACAAGCGAAACTCTACAAAGCGCATTCCACTAACTGCTTTCTTTGTATTGCCTCGTTTATTCCCAAAACCAATCAGCAAACTTTTAGAGGGGGCTGTTTTTGTGCCCGCCCAATTGGCAAGGAAATTGAACTCAGAGAGGTTAAGAAACTTGCCAAAGGTCACCCAGTAAATGGGGAAGCGAGTTTGGAACCCAGGGTGTGCACACCTCTGCTAGAGACAGGAAGGGGACGGCCAGGCCAACCTAATGGCTGTTGATTGTCACCTGGTTATGAGACTTCAGTTGAGGTGGGTGTGGGACGCGGGAGCTTTTCTCTCAGGATTCTGGAGAGATCAGGGGCCTCCATTCTCCCGAGAGCCTCAGCTCAGTTCCCCTCACGATGATGCCTCCTACTGGGTAGCTCTTCCTCTTGGGAACTCAGCAAACCTATCCCCCGAAATCGGGAGCCGTCCGGGCCTGATGATAATGGATGCCGCCACGTCCCACTACTGTATCCTCCTGACAGCGCGCAAGCGTGAGGGTACCCGCCCGGCCTGGGACTGATACATGCCCATCTTTAGCCCTACACTGGGGGTCCCTGCCCCTGTGACTGGTCATTCTAGCCTGTTGACCTCCTCCGTGTTTCTGGTGCATCCCCACCCCCACACCTTTGCCCAGGCTGTGACTCCCTACCTAGGACGCCCCCTCCACTTCTTACGCATTCCAATGTGACTGCTGTTTCAGCATCCAGCTCAAGGCTTGCCTTCCCCCGGCAGCTCCTACGAGCTCTTCCTCTTCCTGCTGCTGATAAATACAGTCTAGTCCCATATGGTCTGAAAAGCTGGCGTTTGGCAACATAGCCTTCTAGAGATGCATGGACTTTCCGGAGCCTTCTTAGATGCACACAGGGATGCGTCTAGAGCAGCCTCGGCCCCGAATGGGGTTGTGAGCCCTCTGGGGGCAGGGGCTGAATTTAAATGCCCTCTCTGCTTGGCATGAGGAAGACTGGCTTGGAGCCCGGGGTTCAGGGTCCAACGGACCCCCCTCTGCCACTTTTTCACCATGTGACTCCGTGTCTGGCGAGCCGCAAATGCTCGATCCGTGGGAAGCATTTGCTGCTGTTGTTTTCGTGGCTATTATTTTTGTTCCCAAGATGCTTTCCGGAGCAGCGTAACCAGGTAGGGAAGGGGAGCGGATCTGCTGTTCTCTGGAGAGAAGCAAGGCCCCCCCACAGCAGTAAGCCTCCCCTCCTGCCCCACCCCCACACCTGAACCCCGACCTGGAACATGGCCACCATGCTGGGCTGGTGGCCTGCGGCTCTGTGCAGCTCACCCGAGCCCCCCCACAAGGCGGCAGGCTTAGGTGCGGGAGTTGGGGGAGATTTTAATTTTTCCCCCTCCTCACAACCTTGCCTTGACCCTCAGTGTGACACTGAAAGGCCCCAGAGAGGCTGGGGTCAGGCAGAGGGGAGCGGCCTCTCACCTAATGAAGTCTGTCCAGACCTTCTGTAGCCTGATTCGATTTTATGATCCCAAAGGAGCCACCCTGGATATCTGCCCACCTTGAAACCTCACGAGCCCCGGGCCCCCAATCTCAACCTCTGCTGGCAACCTGTCACTGTCCCCGCCCTGGCCCCAGCCTCTGCCCTCCCTCACCTGGATGGGGCACCCAGCGCCCCTTCCTGCTCCTCCCGCCTCGCCCCTCTTGCTCGACAGCTGGGGCTATCCATCCAGAACACAAATCTGATCGTGTTACCCGCCCCCTCTTAGAGACCTTCAACAGGAGCTTCTCCAGCATTTTAATGTTTGNTTATCACCTGGGGAACCTATCAAAACGTCGCCATATTGGGACCCATCCCTTAAAGTGTGGTTCCCGGGTCTGGAGTGGGGCCTAGGAGCCCGCGTTTCCCAAGTCTCCCTTTTGGGGCCGGGGGTGGGGGAGGCCCCGGGGCCTGGCTCTCTGTTTGCGTTCTCACGTTCTGGCTCAAAGCTCCCAGGACACAAGGACATGAGTGTGAGCCTTGCCTTCCAGAGCAGTGCAAAGGTATGTCGTCAAGGCAAGGGGTCTAGAACAGGTGTCCAGCTAGTCATTTTCGAGGGGCCACTAAACTGGCCAAATTCTAGGCGTTTGGTATGGGACCTCCATCTGTGCTCTTGCCCCGGGCCCCACGACTGCCAGGGTGGGCCTGCTTGGCCCTCTGCGCTTTATTTCCTCATCTGTAGGAGAGGCTCCGGGGGGCCCCCGCTTGGCGAGCAAAGCCCTTCAGGTCCCCACTTCCTCTTGGGCCCCTTCCCACCCTCTTCTTTCTCCACATTACCCTCCGGAATCCAGCTTACAGTCTTTGAACATCCCATGCAGGTCCTCACCTCTGCGCCTTTGCACATGTGTCCTGTGCCTGGAATGTTCTTCTCCCGCTTATCCCCTGAGGGCGTGGGGGAGGACTCCTACACATCTCTCAAAACCCTACTTGGATTCCATGATTCCCGAGAGCGCCTCTGTGCCCTTGCCCCTCCTCTGGGCACGTGTGCCCCGCTTTGTCATAATTATTTGGTCCCGATGCTTTCTTGGAGGCCGTTTATAAGCTTCCCTGTGATGATTTTTGAGTCCGAAACTGTGGCTTGGCCTCTGGCTCCCACGCTTACCAGGGGCCTGAACTGGGGTGTTGCCCACTCACCTCTCTGAGGACATTCCACCAGTGATAAGACGAGGGTTAAAATATTACCTCTGCGTCGGGTTGCCTTGACGTTTTAAAGAGATCGCATGCGTGAGGGGCTCAGCGCAGGGCCCGGCTCCGAGTTTGTGCTCCATTGTTTTGACATCTTTCTTTCTGGTGGCCGAGCTCTGCGAGACCAGAGACCTTTGGGGGTCCGGGCTGGAACTTCTCCTAGAGTGGACCCCAAGAGGGCAGGTTTGTGAGTAGGTCGGGGCTCTGCAGCCCTGCCCTGTCCCTGCGAATGGTCCCCGCTCTGGGCACCGCTGTTTACCGTGCTTAGGGAAAGGGTGTCCGGTCCCACTGGGGGCCTCCAGTTGAAGTGAGAAAAGCCAGCAGGGCCCACACGGTGAGAGAAGCCGGAGGGAGGCAGTGCCACACACACACACACACACACACACACACACACACCCCAGCTTAGGAGAACCGTCTGTGGCTCTGGCGTGTGTTTGGGGGTGCCTGCCCCCCAGCCGGTCCCCGGGGGGCCCGCCCAGGGCGAGGGAAGGAGGGCAGGGTGCCCGGGGTGGGGGCAGGAGAGCTGGCCCCAGCTGCAGAGCTGGGCGAGCGACGATCTCTTGATCTCCCGGCTGCACCAAGAGGCGGAGGCAGCCGGGGCCCTGGAGACGGTCTCCATGACAACGCTGCCACTCACTCCCCATCTTGGATGTAAATTAGTTACAATTTTATTAGTGTGCAGAATTTCAAGAGGCCGGATCCTGCTTTGGAAGGGAAAGGGATGGGGAGCGGGGGGCGGGGGCGAGTTTCCAAATGCTTCCGAGTCCCGCAAGGACCCCCGGGCCCCACGGGGGGTCCGCGCAGAGTGAATCCGGCCACAGGCCCTCGTTTGTCCGGCTGTTGGCTGGGCCTGGGCTGGGGAGCCAGCCTGCGTCGGGGTGGGGGGCCGCCAGCAGTGTGCCCAGTGCCTTGCCAGCCTTGTCTGGCCTCCTCCTCGGCTGACAGGGAGGCAGCTGAGGTCCCCAAGGGTCCTGGCCGTCTCGGGGCACCTGGCTTGCCCTCTCGGCTGGGTCAAAGGTTGCACTGAGACCCTGTGAGGATTTGGGGTGGGCAGGCGGGAGCACTTCCGGGAGCTTGGGTGTCTGAGCAAACGTGGGGTCCCCGGTGTCGGAAGTCGGCCCGTGGCCCGAGGTGGTGCCCAAGTCACGGCCTTCCGGCATTGGACGCTGGGCATCAAGTGTGCGTGAGCATGCGCGTGGGCACACATACCTTTCTTTTCCCCAAGGAGGAAAAAGAACAGGTTTGTCTTCTCCTAAGGCTGTTGTTAAAATTAGCTGTGTCCCCCAAGGCGCATCCGACTGTGTGTGCCCCCGAGGTGGCACTGCTCCGTCGCTGCAGAGAGGGGGGCCCGATGGCATGGCGGCGGGCCAGCACCCTGGGCCTGGCTCGGCAGTGGGGGTGCCGGGCGGGTCAGGGAAAGCTTCCCAGCCAGTCTCCTGTCCCCACCTTTGCCCTGCCTGGTCTCTCCAACCACCTCCTGTCCTTCTCTGTCACCTTCTGTCAGCCTCACGTCCACGGTCCCTGGCCACGCTCCGTGGGGCGCGGGAGGCTGTTTACACAGTGGTGCTCAAGCCCGTGTGCCCCGAGGAGAGACCCAGGGACTCTGATCCCAGCTTTTCCCCTGGACCGGAGGCTGGGTGGGGGATGGACGGAAGGAATGAATAAATAAAGCATTTGGGGCGGGACAGGGCCCGGCACACAGTAAGAGCACAATAAATGTTTACTCTATTATTTAATCCATGACCTGGTCTCAGCCTTGGGGACGTGGTGGCAAGTGAAATGCTGGACCCAGAGTGCACTGAGCAAGGTGATCAGTCTTGCCCCAGGGACCCCTGGGATGGACCGAGAGGGGTCCATGGGAGGTCAGGGTTGAGGGGAGAGGGGGAAACGGGGAGGGTGGTGAGTCGGGGGTGGGGCTTGGGTGTCACAGGGCCCTCCGGACAGGGTCAGGGCATTGGCAGGCATGAAAGCTTGCTCGGGTCCAGCCCAGAAGGGCGCCAGGGCTAGAAGGAAGGAGAAAGTCAGGGGCAGGGGTGAGGGGCACAGCTGTGGTCCATGCCTGGGAGGGAGGCGCTGGACAAGGTGGCCATGCAAGGCGTTTTTAAGGGGAGTTATCGCAACAGTTCTCCCTTGCGCGGTCAGTAACCAGGGCATGGCCCCGTCCCTCACTGGACCTCAGTTTCCCCAGGAGTACCATGAGCTGGAATATTCCTTTAAGGGTTTTTTGTTGTGGTGGTGGTGGGTTTCTGTTTTGTTTTGTTTTTGAGAGAGAGACAGAGACAGCGAGCGGGGGAGGAGCATGGAAAGAGAGAGAGGGAGAGAGAATCCCAAGCAGGCTCCACGCTGTCAACGCAGAGCCCAACACGGGACTCAAACTCACGAACCCTGAGGCCATGACCTGAGCCAAAACCAAGAGCTGGACGCTTATCTGACAGCCCCCCAGCCTCCCCTTCTCTAGTTTAGTCTGGGGGGGGGGGGCGGTCCTAGAAGTGCTTCCAGATTTGGGATCCTGACCACCCAAACCTCATCCAAGTGGATGGGAGCATGGAGGTCTGTCCTCCTCACAGCGGGGGGCCCGCCATGGTGGCCGGCCTGTCCTGTCAGGGATGGAGAAGCACCGGCCAGGCCACAGGTCTGTCCTCCCGAGGCCCAGCCCGCCTGTGTGCGA
>NW_027530625.1:6014513-6015161 GCF_008692635.1 Crocuta crocuta
GGGTCTACAGGGGGGGAGGCCCCCTACGGGCCTTGACAGCCCCACCCCCACCCCGTCTATGTAACTGTCGATCTTTGACTCGATTGTGGCCAAGGAGCTGGGCAGACGCTGTGACAAAGGGGCCCTGGGTGACCACGTCCCGGAAACGGGCTGTTACAGACAAACCGCCGATTCCCCAGCGAGGGCGCCTGATCCTGCCCGATTCCAAGGTCCCTGTGAAGGGGAGGCTCTCCCTGAGCTCCGTCGAGCTCACTTTCTGGCACCAGGTAAGTAGAGGTTTCCCTGCAGGGCCACCTGCCCAGCCCCCCGCCCACTCCCCCTACGCCCACACCCCAGTCGTGGAGGCAGAAGGACCCGCTCTCCCGCCGCCTCCAGCCCCCGTGTTACAAACCTGCCATATTTCGTGGCCCGAGGGCTGAGATTCTAGCCGGCAAGAGCGGGGATGGGACCGCCCACCCGGTACCCGTCGTGTGTCTTGCTAATTATGCCACACACCGGAAAACTTAATTAAATGGATGCTCGGTGTATAATTTTGACGGGAGTTTGGAAGTAGGGGGAAATCAAACAAACAGCCACACGGCTCTGCCAGCCGTCACCTTGGCGAAGCCCCCTGCTGGGCCCTGGGTGCTGGGGGGACGGGGGGGACGG
>NW_027530625.1:6015243-6018031 GCF_008692635.1 Crocuta crocuta
CGGGGGGGACGGCGGGGGGGGCGCTTGTCTGGCTCTGCTCAGCTGGGCTGAAAGCGCCTCCTTCCCTCGGGCCCCCAAAGGGAGCTCCGGGTGTCCTGGTCACACACAGGCACGCACGCACACGCACGCACACGCACGCACACAGCTGGAGGAAGCGAGGCGGCCAGAGGGGACAGGGAAGGTGGGAAAACCCTAAGAATCAGGGGTGAGCGAGACCATTCGATAAAAATGTAAGGAAAGGCCAGGTACATACAATGAAATATAACTGAAGTCCAACGCCCCACCGTCCTGGTAATTCGTTTTCGGGTCTCTCTCAGACCCTCTGTCTCTTCCTCCTTCTTTCGGTTCCTCTTCAAGTCACACCAGTGCTCTGTATTTTGGGGGGTCCCCTAGTTGCAGGGAGTCGCTGTCCCACTGGGCACCCCCATCCCGGACTCCAGGGGGCGGGTAGGGAGGCAGAGCACCGGCCAGCGGGCGGGGAGGGGACCTGGAAGGTACACACACGGACAAGGGGACAGGACAGCTCGGCCGGTGCCCCCCGGGGCGAGCAGGAGTGGGCGCGGAGGCTGGGCGTCCTTCTCTTTCATCCCCGTGCGGGACCGTGTGCTCCGGTCAGCGAAGCAAATCCGGAGAAAGCAGGAGAGGCATGTGAGGCTCGAGCCAGCATTTGCTCAACAAACAGGTGCAGGGGTGCCGGGGAGGCAGGCACCCCTGCAGGGGGCTCGGGCCCAGCGGGGGAGACTGGCAGGGAACGAGGTGCTGCGGGGAGTGGGGATGCCACGGGTCCCAAGAGCGCGACCCTTGTGCCGGGCGCGGCGCCGATGGCTGGCAGCGTTACCTCCCGGTCCCCTCGCCATGGTCCCAGCAGGCAGTCACTGCCGTCCCGGCATGACCGGGGAAACTGAGGCCTAGACGGGTAAGTCGCCTCCTGAGGCTCCCCGCTGGTCAACATGGCAGCCGGAGGCTTCGCTGAGGGACTGAACGAGGAAGCAGAGTGAGGGTGGTCAGGACGGGCATTTCTGGGGAGGGGGCACTTGAGCGCTGGCTGTGTTCGCTCAGGGCTGATGCCGGGCTTTATATGCGGGCATCTCATCGAGAACTCATGGTGGCCCATTTTTGAGATTAGAAGACTGAGGCACAAAGAACTTAGGGGACAGGCCTGAGTTCCTGTGGCCAGGGAGAGTGGCTCGGGGCTCAGACTGCACCAGGGCAGTTCCCAGCACCTGTCACCCTGCCCCCACAGGGCCGCAGGACAGTTCCCAGCACGGCAGCGGTAACTCAGAATGAACCGAGATGAGTGAATCATGGAAAAGAGCCTTTGTCTAGAGGAGGGGTGAGTGTGGCGGAGGGGTGAGGTGGTTATCCCAGCGTCCCCCCACCCCTCAAGCCCTGGTGGTGTCAGTCCCAGTGAGGGCACGCCTGCCCGCAGGGGTACCTCTGCAGAAGGCAGTGTGCCGGGACTGTGCTAGATGCTTCACGCATGGGGATGAGACCCCCAGGCTACTAAGGAATCAAGGAGACATAGGATTTACTTCCCACAACTCCCAGGCCCTGGGTCCCTTGGGATCCCTGCCCAAGTCGTCGCCCTATGTCCCCTGTCTCCCTCGCTTGCTTATTTACGGGGTCCAAGGACTTCTTCGTCCGTGTGCGGCAGGCACGTTTCTGTGTCGTTTGCTCCTGCATCCCACACAGGCCAGCCCACACAGAAGGTGCTCGACGGATGCTATCGAATGAATGAGGGAATCTGTCCAATGGGGACAAAATGGGGCCCTCCCTCTCTAGAATGTTCTGGAAACCAGATGTCAAGGCCTTGCTAGGGCGGGGCTCCAGGCTCTGCTTCTATCACTAGCAGGTCTTCTTCAAGGAGCCAGACCAGGCCCATTATTCCAGGGACCAAAGAGGGGGTGCTCCCAGGAGCCCCACCTGCTCAACCCAGATCCCCAGAGCCAAGCGCCCCAGTATCTGGGACAAAGGATAGGGCAGAGGTCCGGCGCAGTGGGTCCCTTGGAGGTCTGTGCCCCAGAGCCCCAGGGACATTCCACTTCCTGGACTGGCCTCCTTCGTCTCTCCCTCCCTCCCTCAACCTTCCCCTCCACCCCTAACCCCTGACCTTCAGAGCTCTGCTGTTCTAGGTTTCCCTCTTTCTCAGGCTTCTCTGCACTCCCTGCCTCTCCCCTGTTCTCTGCTTCCCACTTCACCCTGTCCCAGGAAGGGGCAGCTGGAGGGGGAGGGGGGTGATTTGTGGCTCCCAAAGAAGCCATCTCCCTGCGGCTGCACATCTGGGTCATTAGGACATTCTAGAAAACTGGGGCTGCCTGAGCCCAGACCTGCAGCCCCACTCGCCTCCTTCCTCCCCGGCCTCTCCCTCCTCNGAAGCCTGGATGAGGTTTTATCTGTTGTGACAGCCCCAAGGGCAGCTGGTGGACTTTTTCCCTCTTAAGTTTGGAGCGCTCTCCCTCTCCCCGGGGTCAGAGCCGCAGCTGGATGAGGGGCAGGGTCTCGGCCCAGGGTTTGGAGCCCTCCCTCCCCCTGCCTACGCCTCCCCCCTCCTCTCCCCTCCTCGGCCTCAGGGCCTTTGTCTCCGGAAGCCAAGCTGGGCTGCGGGGGCCAGAACTGCCTCTAAGCTTCTGCTCCCTCCTCTCTTCTCATTACTCCTTCCTTGGGCTGCTCCCCTCAAGGTTCCGGGCCCCTCTCCCTTGTTCCTCTCCTTCCCTGCCTCCCTTCCCGCTTTCTCTCCTCTCCCCTCACCCCTCCTCCTGGCCTTTACAAAAGGAAAAAAATCCTGGAG
>NW_027530625.1:6018112-6037755 GCF_008692635.1 Crocuta crocuta
TTGGGTCTTCAGGGTTCCCAGAGTCCCTGTCTCTACGGGGAACCTTCAGTGGGACCCCCCTGGAAGCTCGTCAATTTCCAGGACTCCCTAGGGGCCACCCCTGCCCCAGCGGGACCCACTGTACCCAGTGGGGACCCCCCCAAGCCCTGCCCCTCCATGGGTCCCCGCTGCTGAGTCCTCCTGATCCGGTGGTCCGGGGCCCTCAAGGCATTCTCACCTCGCGTCCCTTCCCCTTCAGTTTGGCGCAGACCTAAGCTGACCTTTGTGGATGACCGTTTAAGCTAAGCAAACCATTCCTCAGCACTTGACAGTTTACACATCTCTGTTCGTGGTCACTGTGGCTGCGGACGACAGACCCTATGCTTTTTTATATATGTATTTATTTTAAGAGAGAGAGAGAGAGAGAGAGAGCACTAGCAGGAGAGGGGTAGAGAGAGAGAGAATGAGAATCCCAAGCAGGCTCTGCACCCAGCACGAAGCTGGACCCGGGGCGCGATCCCACGAACCATGAGATCAGGACCTGAGCCCAAATCAAGAGTCAGACGCCCAACCAACCGAGCCACCCAGGCGCCCCCTCAGACGCTGTTCTGTCATCCCCCTCTGTGGGGGATGCGCACGGGCTCAGACAGGCCAGGCCCCCTGGCCATGGACACGGGCACCCTGCGAGCCCTGAGCACACATGTCCACACTGAGCTTTGCACCTGTCCAGGGCCTCCGGGAGGCCCGAAGAGGCAAAGTCCCCACCCAAGGTCACACAGCCCAGGCTGGTGCAGGGAGAGGAGCGGTCTGGGGGCTCAACAGTGGGGAGCTGGAGGGCCTGAGAGACCTCACTGTGTCCCTCCTCGCTGGGGGTCCTAGAGCCAGCCCCCTCCCCAGGCCAGTTGGGGGGTGGGGGAGTGAGGGAGCCACCTCTGGCCTCCTGCTTCCCCGCCCCCTTGGGGCTGATCGGGATGTTAGGTGGAGAAAGCGCTGGCCAAGTCCACCCGGGGCCCCCTAGGGCCCCCCCNGCCCTGGGCTGTCCTCTGGGCACCTGCTCCTCCTCCCCTCCCCCTCCCCTTCTCTCCCTTCTCCTTTGCCTTTCCTCCCTCTTTTCTGCTCCTTGGGTTCTGCCTACAGGGTCCCCCTTCCCCAGCTGGCCCCTCCCTGGGGTCTCTCTTCCCTCTGTTGTCTCCCCCTCCCTCTGATGCCCTCTCCCCAGCGGCTCTGCTCTCGATATTGGTATTTCGAGCTTTCTTATTCTTTCACGTCTCTCTTCTGTCTCTCTTTCCCATTCTCCCTCTCTCCCATCCTGCTGTTTTCGGCCCACCTTACACACACACACGCACACACACACACACGCACAGGGGCATGCTCACTCCGGCAGAGATGGAGGTGAGGGGCGGCCCCACCAGGAGGACCCTCCCATACCCCTTCCCCGGGCCGCTGCCCCTGGAGGCACCTCTTGCTTCAGCCTAAGGCCAGGGTGGCACCGGGGCCCAGGCTGGGCAGTCTCCGGGGTCCGGCAGCTGCATTTTCTGAGGCTCTGGGCCAAGGGGCCACCCTGAGCAAGCCAAAACTTCCAGAAGGCAGGTATCCCCAGAGCGCCCTCCCAGTGGCCCCCCAGTGCAGGGATCCTCAATTGAGGGCAGCCCTGAGGGCAGGGAGCTGGGTCCAGCCTGGCCATCGGGCCTGCGCGGGGGTCCACCGGGGATGTGCCTGGTCCTCCATGCCCTGCGGCCACCTAGGCACACTGGGGGGATGGTGACGTGCCTGTGGTGAGGCCCGAAGCTCACCGGACTCCCCTGTTCTCTTAGGTTCACCCGCGAGCCTGGGCCCCGGAGTCCCACCGTCCTGGGTTCGAATCTCACCCCCTCACCCGTTGAACAATGACGTTGGGGGTAACTGACTCCCTCCTCCAGGGCTCTCCCTTTCTTCACAGGGGGATAATGTGGCTGCCGGCCCTGAGGCCTGCTGTGGGGACCCAACGCCCCCCCACCCAGTGCAAGGCACCTGGGGGAGCTGCTGACCGCCGCCGTCTGCCTGACGCCCCATTTCTCCACCATCGCACCGGCACCAGCTAGGTGTCGTCGGCCCTGAGTTGGAGTCCTGGCTCTAACCATCTGAGCAATTCACCGGACCTCTGTGTCCACCTCTATAAAGGGGGCTGATGACCGTAACCCCTCGGGGACGGGCGGCTGCACTGAGACCATCTGGGAATAGTTAGCCCAGCCGAGGGGTGCAATGGGAGTGGCCAGTCCACAGCTGTTTTATCTCCTGGGTGTGTATTTTTAAATACTCAGCCCTACCCTCTGCCCCACAAGAAGAGTTCTGCCTCTGGGGCCTGGAGCTCAGAGGCCCTGTCTCCCCAGCCCTTCGTGGGGGGTAACGGGGAGGGGGACGGGGCCTGCAGGAGTTCAGCCTGCCCCCCACGATGGCTTGGGGCAGGTGCCTTAAACCTCTCCTTAGCTCACACATAGGCCTCTGGGCATAGTGGGTCTGGCTTGGCCCCCAGAGGAGAGGGGGGCGGCACGGGCTGGGAGGAGGGGCAGAGTGTGGGCAGGAGAGGGTAGGGGAGACAGAGGTTCTGGAAACCCTCTTCACTAGGAGCCCGCCCGTGGCTGTGGGAGCCAGGAGAACCCCACGACTAAAGGAGCCCTGGACAGGGCTCCAAAGTTGGGAGTTACTTGTTCCAGCTCCGACAGGGAAGCCCATCTCCCTCTGGCTGGCAGGGACCTGGGTCTTTCCTCCTTGATGGCAAGGACCTACGTCTTATTCCCTGCCGCGTCCCAGGATGGGTAGGGCACATGGAGGTATTACTTGTTGTGACAGAGCACGTGCACGACTTAGGAGGGGCTCAGCCTGGCTTTTCCTGGAAGATGGGACTCGGTGGTGCTCTGCCCTGGCTCTCCCTGAAGGCCGTAGGTAGCCCAGCCTGGCCATGGAATAGTCTGGAGCTTTCTGGAATGTTGGAGCCAGCCCTGGGTTCAAGGACTGGGGGCGTGCTAGGGAGTGTTCTCGCCCCTTTCCGGGGTGTGGGCCGTCCCTCTCCCGGTTTCCGCTGGGCCCGTGGCCTGCACACACACACACGATTCACCTTTAGCGGTCATTGCTTCCTCGATGTCCTGCTTGGAGTCCAGGGCTGCTTTGCCTTGTGAGGCCAGTGCCCGTCACCTCTTGCTTTGGTTTACTTCCCCGGTTCCCTTACCTCTGGACCAGCTGGCTGCCTCCCGGTGGCTGGTTTCTCANCCCCCCCACCCCCCCCCCCGCGACTCCCTGGCCCTCTCCCCTCCTGTCTGTCCCACCAGGAGATCCTTTACCCTGTGCTGGGAATGCCATTCTTGCTCTTGGGTTGCCCAAGGCCTCCCCAATCACTCGGAGGCAGCCGGTGCTCCCCCTGCCTAGAATCCGCACTTAGAATCTGTGAGCATCGTGTCCCCTCTCTGCTCATCGCCTGCCTATCTTCTGCTTAGACAGGCAGCTCCATGCACGTTGGGCCCGCATCTGGCTCGTGCGGCTTGCCGTCGCCTCCCCAGGGCACCCACGGCACGTGGCACGAAAGAATCCTTGCTTTGCAGGAGCTTCGAGCGAGGCGTGGCATCCAGCACGCACAAACGAGTGAATGAATGAATGAGAAAATGAGCTTTGGGGTTTTACTACCTGGGTTGTAGCCTTACCAGCTCCCACACTTGGGAGAATTGCTTCACCTCTCCGGGCCTTAGTTTCCTTGTCTGAAAAATGGGGATACTAGTAGAGTGTGCCTCTTGGGGGCTTATGTGGATGGAGCCGGGAGCGTGAGAGCTCTAAGTGCAGGCGACACTGGGAAGAGCAGACAATGGGCTTTTCAGAAATGTCAACTCTTGATTCCCCGCCACATCCCCACTGCTCTCTGGGGCTCAGGAAATGGTACCTCCCACTGTTGATGATGACGCAGCCATCCTGACTCTTCTTTCTTCTGCGCCCACGGCCCATCCTCTGGCAAATCCTGATGGCTTTTTTTAAAATACACCCTACGCCCAGCCGTTTTCATCTCCCTGGTGCTGCTGTCCCTGACCAGGCCACCACCATCTCTTGCCTGGTCTCCGTCAGCCCCTAACTCTTCTTTCTCCAGCTTCCCTCTGGCCCCTTCCGTCTGTGCTCCGCGGAAAGCAGAAATTCTTTAAAAGCACAAATCAGCCCTTGGCTCGCTCCCTCTTGCCCTCCACCCTCCATTGGCTTCAGGCGGACCTAGAAAAACCGTGAGATTTCAAGGTGATCTGCACACTCTGCTCCCCACCTCAGGACAGCAGGACGAGCCACCTCAGGGCCTTTGCACTTGCTGCTCCCCAAGCTGTGGACCTCTCGCAGGACTCACTGGCTCACCGCACCAGGTCCACGGTCACCTCCTCTCCTCAGTGACTCCAGCCCTTTTGTTCTTTCCTTTCCTAACTTGTCTGACTCCCTGGATCCTGGTACGAGCTTGTTTCTTTGTTCTCTGTCTCTCTCTTCCCTAGAACGTGAGCGGCGCAAATGTGGGAGCCTGGTCCTGCTGCCCACCGTCCCCTGGTGCACAGGACAGTGCCCGGCTACAGCGTGCGCTCACCGATTGTCACGACTGGATGCGTGAATGCACAAGGGCTATCGTCATTATTAGTCTTGCTCTTTGAAAGCTAAAGAATGACAGGCTGTGAAAGGAGGTAGTGCCGTCACGTCTCGTAAGAAAAACACCAGCCGCTTCCCCCTGCCTGTCTTCTGCCAGAGATCAGTGGCTTTCTGGGGTCGGGGCTTGGTCTACCTAAGCTATGGGCTCCCGGAGAAAGGCCAGGCTCTTCTGTCCAGCCTGGGACACAGCTTCCCGGAGCCACTGAGGGGCTGGTGGAGAAAGATCACATTCAAACAGGTGGCCACCCCGCCTTGTCTTAGGTACACGGAGACCCGGAGACCCGGATGGAGAGAGAAGTGAGGGGCTCGCTCTTCTTTAAATGAGCTCCAGCCCAGCAAACCTGCCCTCGGGGAGGTTTCCTGCAGTTGGGAAGGCCAGGCCTTGGCCGTGTATAAAACTACCAAGTGCTGGTCTGGGAGAGGGAGGAGGCAGAGGCCAACCTGGGCCCCTCCTTCCCCGCCCTCTGCTCACCGTGACATCCCCCTGGCCCGAGGCCCAGAAGGTGACTCAGAAGATGACTTTCAGCCACCAGGTCCCTCTTCGGTCCCAGGTCCATCTCAAGGCCCACACGTGAAAGGGTCTGCTGGAGGCCAGCTGCTAGTGCAGAGCTCCGGAAAGGGTGTCTGGCTCCTCCCGTGGCACGAACTTGGTGCTGAACTTGGCACTGATGTGCTGGGAGCACCTTTTGCATCTCCCTGCTCGCGAAGCTGGACGCTCCCACCCAGTGCCTCACTGCGGGAACGGGTTCCTGGTCCCCAGACGGCCTTGTGCCCTGGCCACTGCTTCTCACGTAGCTCCTAGGGGGTTTGAGGGTCCAGGGCAGAGGCCCAGCACCGTCGCCCATCTCTGTCCCCACCACCCTCTCCGTCATCACTGTTAGGGGCTGAGTTGTTTCTCTGTACCTGAGAATGGGACCTGATTTGGAGACAGGGTCTTCACAGAGGTGATCAAGTTAAGCTGAGGTCGTTGAGGGAGGTGGGGGAGGGGCTCAGTCGGTTAAGTGTCCGACTTCGGCTCAGGTCACGATCTCACGGTTGGGGAGTTCGAGCCCCGCGTCGGGCTCTGTGCTGACAGCTCGAACCTGGAGCCTGCTTCAGATTCTGCGACTCCCTCTCTCTCTGCCCCTCCCCCACCTCTCTCGCACATGCTCTCTCAAAAATAAACATTAAAAATTAAAAAAAAAAAAAGATGAGGTTGTTAGCGCAGCCCTAAGCCTGTAAGACTGATGTCCTTATAAAAAGGGGCAGTGTAGACACAGTTACACACAGAGAGCAGACACCGTGAAGATGCCGAGAGAACGCCACGTGAGCACAAGGGACTGGAGGGTGGTAGCCGACGGACACCTGAGGCACCGGAAGCCCCGAGAAAGGCCTGGAACGTTCCTTCTCTGGCACCTCCAGAGGGAGCACACCCCTGCTGACATCTTATGTTGGAATCCTGGTCTCCAGAGCCACTGGACAATACATTTCAGTTGTTTGAAGCCACGCAGTTTGCGGTAGGGCACTAGGCGGCCCCCGGAAATGAGGACAGCCACCACGGGCCTCACCGGCACCACCCGCACCGCCGTCACCCGGCATCCCCGCCCGCGTCACCACCGTATGGGTTTCCTGTGGCTGCGTAACAAATGGCCACAAGCTTGGTGGCTTACAACCAGATCGATCTCAGAGTTCCGGAAGCCAGAAGGCCAAAATCAAGGCGGCGGCGGCGCTGTGGACTTCGCAAGACTCGGGGAAGCCTCGTTCCTTTGTTTCTTCCAGCTTCCGGTGGCTCCAGGCGTCCCCCCTCTCTGCCTCAGTCTGCACTTGGCCTTCCCTCCTTTGGGGTCGACCCTGTCTTCTCTTGTCTCGTGTGAGGACACTCGCTATGGCACGGGGGTCCCACTTGGGGAATCGAGAATGCGCTCTTGTCAATATCCTTAAATTCATTGCATCTGCAGAGACCCTTTTCCAACCGAGGTCACATTCACAGGTTCCGGGGGGTGGGATGTGGACCTATCTTTGCCAGGTGGGGGTGGGGGCGCCATTCAACCCTCTATAGCCACCGGCATCATCCCCACCCCACCAGCAGCAGCATTGCCCACATTAGTTAAGTACTAGTATGAACCGGTTTTTTGCTCCCGTACTTTTCCTGCACCACCTTTATTCCTTAAGACAAGGGGCTGGTACAGTTATTTAGTTATTTTTTTAATGTTTCTTTATTTCTGAGAGAGCGCTCGGGGGGAGGAGCAGAGGAGAGGGAGATAGAATCCGAAACAGGCTCCAGGCTCTGAGCTGGCAGCACAGAGCCAGACGGGGGGCTCGAACTCCCAAACCGGGACATCATAAACTGCGCTGAAGTTGGCAGCTTAACCAACTGAGCTGCCCGGGCGCCCTGGCTGGTACTGTCACTAACCCCACTTAACACACAAGACTGTGAGGGCTCAGAGAGAATTCACTTGTCCAAGGTTGTTGCACTTAGAAGTATTTGAACCTGGGGCACCTGGGGGGCTCAGTCGGTTAAGCATCCGACTTCAGCTCAGGTCATGATCTCACGGTTCGTGGGTTTGAGCCCCGTGTCAGGCTCTGTGCTGACAGCTAACTCAGAGCCTGGAGCCTGCTTCTGATTCTGTGTGTGTGTCTCTCTCTCTGACCCTCCCCTGCTCACGCTGTCTCTCTCTCTCTCTCTCAGAAATATATAAAACATTTAAAAAAAAAAAAAAGTATTTGAACCCAAGTAGTCTGATTTCAGAGCCTCCTGCCTCCCCGCTCCTGAACTTCTGATCATGCAGGTGATTCCCCAGCAGAATCAGAGCGGTCCAATGAGCACCGAATGGAAGGCAAGGTCCCTGAGTCCTGGGCTAGGTTCTGCCTCTAACCAACGGTCAGGCCTCTTCCCCTCTCTGGGCCTCAGTTTGCCCACCTGTAAAATAGGGAAGCAGGAGTCCTAGTTCTGGGTGGTGCTGGCTGTCACCTGTCATCTCGGTCCTATACGACCACTGCCCAGGGCCGGGGCTCTCACATCAGCTAAACCCTAAACCTGCTGCCAGAGACAGTTTTGCTTGGAAGGCCAGCCCATCGGGAGGAGTGGAGAGCGGTGCTGCCTTCCCTTATCGCAGAGCTGGCAGCAAAGGACCGGGGACAACTGGGGGTGGGGTCTTCTCTTTACTGGGAGCCCTGCTTTTGATTCAGGCGTTCAGGGAGGGCTCCCCAGCTCAGAACTGGTGGACGCTGGGAACAGAGCTGAAGAGAACTTTAACTTGCCGTGGCGCCCCTAACCCAGAGGCCTTAGCTGGGAACCGGCTTGTCGCTTTAGACTCCAAACAGCCCGGAGGGGCGATCCCGGGCCTGTAGAAGCCCTTGTTCGTTGATCATCTAAGGCCAAAAGACCAGGTGGGGCTGCAGTGACCAAATCCACCAAATCCCAAGCCCCATGTCCTTGCAATGGAAAAAACCACCACCGCCACCCACAAAGCAGGTGGGGGTGGGGGCTCTGAAAATTCGGTTTCCCAAACCTGGTCTGTTCATTAGGAGTCATTTGTTTATAAGCATAAACATCTTTTAAATCCATTTTTATATTTATCCCGTGAGCTCCGGAGGCCTTTTTTCTCTGGCTTCTGTCTGGACCAGCGATTGTTGGCATCCCAGCTAATACCGGTTCAAGAGTGGGGAGCTGCGTTAGGGACAGAATTGCAAACTTTAATTAGCAGGATGAGATTAGCATCCCAGCAGGGGCCTGCGGGTGGGGGCATCCTTCGGCCCATCAGATCCCAGGGGACACACCTTCCAGAAACCACCCCCCAGCTGCAGGCTCCAGTGGGGGAAGCAGGAGCCAGGCCAGCAAGAGCTCAGTCCCGCCGAGTTAATCTTCCCTTGCTGGGCCTCCAGCTGAGCCTCACACGATTCCAAGCCTTCCAGTCCAGCCACCAGCCTCTGCCGGGGTTTGTCCCCGCAGGTGTCTAAGCGGAATAAAAACCCGGCTGTGTGACCTTGGGGCAGCCCCTCACCCTNCCTCCTCCCCGCACACCCAGGGCTCACACACCACCAACCTGCCCTCGCTCGGTTCAAGGCATTGCTGAAGAATTTTCTGGTCTTTATCTGGTTTAGTTTTAAATGCTTCCAACGGCAGCGGAGCTGTTCCACCACAGTCCCCAGGAAATTGGTCCACGTAGGACGGAGCCTTCCCGAGAATGAAGTCATCTGTTCCTTTTTTTTATTTTTTGTCGCCTTTCTCCTTCGGCACGAGTCCCCGGCCTCTGCGGTCTCTCCCCGCGCACACGCGCGCCGCGGGGGTCGGCCCGGGCTGGACGGGGGTGTTGGGGGTGGGGCGAGGGGCAGGACCCCCGGGGGCCGCGGCTGCCCGGGGCGNGGGGGGGGTGGGAGGGGGACGCAAAACTGTTTGTTGTCCGCCTTTGGGAGGCAGCCCCGCCTTTGTTCCTGTCGCTGTGGTCGGTTTCCCGGCGGCGCCGGAGGTGGCAGCCGAGGTGGCCAGGGGCGCAGCAGCTACGGTCCCCAGTGTGTTCTCAGCCCGGCCTCCGAGGGGAGGCCGATCCGGCCAGGCCCGAGTGCTGACCTTCCCGTGGGGGGGTGGGGAGGGGCTCCTCCCAAGTGATGCCAGGGACCTCCCCCTTCTTGTGTTTTCCGGCCCTTTTCTCTTCGCACACCCTCCCCCAGATTCTAACTGGCATCGAGCACCGAGGGAGAAATGAAACCCGGCCGAACCCCAGCCTCCCTGTCCGGTCCCCGGGGTCGGCAGAGAGCTAGGAAACAGTCCACCCCCTCCCCTTCAAGGAAGTTGAGGGAAACCTAAATGTTTCATAAACAAAAGCACTCTCCAACAACTTGCTTATGTGAAAGCCTGGCTGCAGCCGTGCACGTCTAAGGCTGTGTGTGTGTGTGTGTGTGTGTGTGTGTGCGCGCGCGCGCATGTGCTGGGGCCAACACCCGATCATCTCTGAGGCTGTTTATGGAGGATTTTTTTCTTTCTACATTTTGTTTGGTTTGTTTTGAATAAGGGTCAGAGGTCTGGGTTTCTGCGGGGAAGGGGGAAGGGTCACCTCAATTGGACAGGCCAGGGGGTCCCAGGGGGACAGGTCACAGGGCCTGCAGAGCTGGGCCACAGGCTGTGAGCCAGAGCCTCCCCATCTGGCAGGGCTCCCTGCAGACAGTGGGGGGTGTAAGTGGGCGTCAGGCCCTCTGGGCTGCTCCCCGGGGTATGGCCCCAGAGAGGGCCCAGGCCAAGGACTCTGGGACTTCTCTCCCCTGGGCAGGGCAGCTGTCATTTTCCTGGCCCCTGCCTTGGCCACACTGGCCAAGAGAGAAGGCGAGCAGAGCAGGCCTCCTCTCAGGGGGTTCTGTAATGGAAACGATGCGGTTTTGTTTTTGCAGGAGGTAGACTCTGCCTTACAGCGTCCAGGCTGACCAGATGGGAATGTAGGGAGCCAGTATGCTAGGAGGCAGGAACGCTGCCTCACGCCTCCTACAGCCCCCGGCCCCCCTGCCCCGTTCTCTCCCCTCCCCCAGCCAGCCTGGTCCCCAACGTGGCCTTGTGCTGGTGGAGGGGTTCTGGCCACTTGGCCTCCACGAGGCTAAGGAGAGAATGAGGGGCACTGAGTGACGTTCCTTCCTCCCTCCTCCCTCCCCCTTTCTCTGCGTGGGAGAGGGCCTCCAGCCCCGAAGAGGAACCTTCTGTCCGATGTCCGGTAGACTTCAGGTCGACCATGGCCGACTTGGCATCATAATTTGCCCTCGCCTTCTTCGGGGAGGAAGTGAAGACACAGCAGGAGGCTGGGAGCAGAGAGAGAAGATTCCATCCCTGTCCAGAGGACAATAGCTTGGGCTGAGAACCTGGGCTTCAGAACCAGACCATCCTGGTGGCAAATCCCAGCTAGGGCCTGACTGAGGCTGGCGCATTAGGATGACAGGGACATTGTAGTGCCCACTCCCAGGTTGTGCTGATTCTCCGAGTGATGTGTAAAACCTTTTAGAGCAACTGGGACGCAGTAGGTGCTCAGGACAAGACAGCTATTATTGCCTGTGCCACCTAGGAGCCCTGAGCCTCTGGGCTTGGCTCTCTATCCCAGGGCAGGTCCATCTTATTTATTTATTTATTTATTTATTTTTATTTTTTATTTATATTTTTGAGAGAGAGAGAGAGACGCAGAATCCAAAGCAGGCTCCAGGAGCTGTCAGCACAGAGCAGGATGCGGGGCTCGAACTTACGGATCTCCAGATCACGACCTGAGCCAAAGTCAGACACTTAACCACCTGAGCCACCCAGGCGCCCCGTGGGGCAGGCCTATCTTCGTCGAGGGCTGTGCCACCAACCCACTGTGCAGCCTGAGGCAAGTTACTTGCACTTTCTGGGGCCTCCTCTTTCCCCTCTGGTAAATGGGACAATAATCACAGCAACCACTCCATGGAAGTCTGTAACGTTTCCTTATCTAATTTAGCCTTCCAGACACCCCCCTTGAGTACTACCGTGGTGTGTACCGCAATGCTTCCGACTCCACAGCCATTTGCTGGGGATCACGAGGCTGGAACGAGGCAGGGAGCAGGGGGTGGTCAAGCCCTGGGTCGTCATGCCCCCCGGAGAGCAAGCATCATGTCTGTGTCACTATCCGTCTACTCTTGCTGCTCAGCCTCTCACCTTTTTCATGGCTCAGACCACAGCCCTCCGTCTGCATTTGGATCCTTGGGTTCAGCTATTCGGGACTCTTCTGAAACTGGCAGGGACCCAGCTCTCTTAGTGAAAGGTGCCCTCAGGGGTACACGGGGGTGGGGGGTGGGGGCTCGAGCGAGCCAGGTGGGCCCCACACCCTCTCTGCTGTCAACCTGGTCGTGCACAACAGTTCCCCTACCCCCCTGTCCCTTCCTGCCGCTTATGCCGAAGGGTTGGGGCCCCTGACACCCCCAGGTGGACGTGTGGCATCCAGATGGTGCAGTTAATTGCGCTGGAAACTGTAAATCTCCGTTATTATCCCAGCTCTCCCTGCGCTCTGCTTCGCTGTCACCTCAAGGCGCCCGAGGGGCATCTGGAGGAGGGAGAGGCTCCCCTCTAGCCCCACCCACCCGGCCCAGGCTTTGTTCCTGCTCAGTAGGCAGGGAGGAAATCGGCCAGTTGTGACGTCCTACATTTGAATCCCAACCCTGTCACTTCCCGGCTGCGTGGCTGTATGACTTCATGTCCCTGTTAGTCTCCGTTTTGCTCATCCGCAAATTCGGGATGGTTCCAGCGCCTGCCTATCCCATAAGGGTCAGGTGGCTGATGTGGGCGGGTGCGCCGCCCTACCTGGCTCTAGAGAGTCTTCGGGATCCCACTGGTTATAGCAAGTGTTGACTTTGTGCTCAGTGATGTCATGCGTTGGCTTCATAAACGCTCAGGCAAGTGCATTAGTGGCCCGTTTTACGGAAGAGGAAGCTACAGTTCTGAGAAGGGAAGTGAGTGGCCCAAGGCCACACAACCAATTAGCAGAGGAACTAGGATGAAAGCAGGCAGACCTGTGTGGCTCTAAAGTCCTCACTGCAAGCCTAAGGCCCTAGCCTTCCCCCCTGGGTCCCCCCGGGGGCTCTCAACCATGGACTGCAGCATCATTAGCCCTGCCCAGGGCTGGCTTCTGTAAGCCAGCTTCGGAAGACCTGGGTTAATAGGTCCTTAATAAAGCCAGCAGTGGCGTCTGTATCTTTCCAGGGCAGGGACCAAGGGGCCAGGCACAGCAGATGTGTCCTAATGAAAATGTTGGGGAGGGGGGAAGGGGCCAGAGGGGTGACCTGCCTGCTCGTGTCTCAGAGCACAATCCTCTATTGCTCCCTGCCTGAGTCATGGGTGGACTTCCAGTGCAGGGGACAGCCACCCATCACCCACCCACTCCATCCTTCCTTCCTTCCTTCCTTCCTTCCTTCCTTCCTTCCTTCCTTCCTTCCACTCACTTACTCCATCCATCCATCCATCCATCCGTCAATCCATCCACCGATCCATTCATTTACTCATTCACTCCATCCATCCACCCATTCATCCATCCATCCACTCATTTACTCATTCCATCCATCCACCCATCCATCCATCCATCCATCCACGCATTTACTCACTCCCATCTATCCACCCATCCATCCATCCATCCATCCATCCACCTATCCACTCATTTACTCACTCCATCCATCCGTCCATCCATCCGTCCATCCATCCATTCATTTACTCACTCCATCCATCTGTCCATCCATCCATCTACCCATCCATTCATTTACTCACTCCATCCATCCGTCCATCCCTTCGTCTGTCCATCCATCCATCAGTCTACTCATTTACTCACTTCATCCATCATCCATCCATCCATCCATCCATCCATCCATCCATCCATCCATCCTTCCACTCACTTACTCACTCACTCACTTCCTCCCTCCCTCCCGTCCATCCATTCATCCAGTGTTTACTGGGTACCCATCTTAAGTCGAATCTTAACTTAAGTATCCAGGGTCCCTCCCTCCAAGGGCTTTGCATTCTAAAAAGAAAAGCACTAAATAAACAGCTAACCATGCTTGTATAGGAAGCCAGGAGAGAGGGCATCCTGGGGGCTCTGAGATGGAGCTGTGCAAACCCACCTCAGCCAAGCTCCCTAGGTGACCCGCTTTCCCGGCCAGCGTCTACAAAGAAGGGGGTGCACTGTGGTCTCCCCTATTCTGCTATTCTAACATTTCAAGTAGGGTGAGGAAGTTCCTAATTAACTTGTTGCCACCCTAGTGCACAGAATCTGCCCTCAACACCACGAAGTCCCCCGCTGAGGTCCAGGTCCGTTCCCAACTAGCCCAGATGGTCAACAGTTCCCTGGGGCAGAGCACTGGGCTGGCAGGCAGGATCAGGGCTTCACTGTGTCATGTGCTGTGTGGCTCTGGGGACATGACCTCCCAGAGTGGTCCTTCAGCTCGGCTGAAATGCCACAGGGGACTCGGGAAACCTCAGCTGTTGCTACATAACTATTATTGTTCTTGTCATGTTGTTACTACACAGGAAAGGAGTCTAGAGACCTGGCTTTGGGAGGTGCCGTTCATTCAGTGGACATTTGTTCCCTCCCACCCTCCTCCCTCAACAAATGTTTGTTACTGTGACCTGTGCTCTGTGTTGGGCCCCAGGCCAAGGACGAGACCAGACTAGGTTGTAAAGTCTGGGGAAGGTGAGGAATGGGTGTCACCGTGATTACCTTGAAGGCGGTGTTGGGGAGGATTCTGAGGCTGTATCTGGGCTGAGAGAGAGAGAGAGAGAGAGAGAGAGAGAGAGTGCTGTGATCGATTGGTAATGCCTGCCACTGACACAGGGAGGGGAGCAGCAGCCAATGCTTTTGCCAGACTGAACTCTGAAAAACAGGAAGGACCTCAGACAGGAGACCCTCTTGACTGTGGCTGGCCTGCTACCTGAACTTGGGCAAGACATTGACCTACTGCCTGCCTCTTTTTACCGCCTGTTGAGGCAAGGATGCTGACGTTGACTCTGTGTTTTTAGAAGTAGAAGGAGGTGCAGCAGGAGGGCCCAGACTTCCTGGTGTTTAAAAAATTTTTTTAACGTTTATTCATTTTTGAGAGACAGAGAGCGAGTGGGGGAGGAGCAGAGAGAGAGGGAGACACAGAATCCGAAGCAGACTCCAGGCTCTGAGCTGTCAGCACAGAGCCCGACGTGGGACCCGAACTCACGAACCGTGAGATCATGACCTGAGCTGAAGTTGGACGCTCAACCGACTTAGCCCCCCAGGCACCCCCAGACTTCCTGTTTCAATCCACCCTGCCCTGGCCTTATGGGAAGACTAAACGTAATCTGCCGCTATGTGAAAACGCACAGCGCTCAGTAAACAGGTGGGGGCAGTGGTGGTGGTCGTGGGGTGTGTGTGTGTGTGTGTGTGTGTGTGTGTGTGTGAGAAAGACCAGGATCCAGAGCCACAGCAAGAACACAGGAAAGCCAGGTCCCCAGCTGCTCTGCGGACCATTCCATGTCTGGGCCTCAGCTTCTCCATCTGTACAATGGGGTGGTTGGGGAACAGAATGCCAAAGGGTCTCCCATATCTGCTCTCTTATGATGCCAGCAATGCTGAGGCAGCTGGAGGCCAGGGGAGGAAGTGAGGAAGGGGCGTTGGCTATGACAGCACCCCAAAGAGAAGCCACCGCTGCCGACTTCTGAGGGCTGTCCAGCTCCACTGCGAGGTCCCATCCCAGGCGTACCCCTCGATGCTGTCCCAGAGCCGGGAAGGCAAGAGGGAAGAGATTGGGCGATGCGGGGGCCCCAGGAAGGGCTGAAGGGGCTGAGAGCCCTAACCAGACCCCTGGCAGTGACGGCCCCCAGCCCAAGGGCTGGGACTTGGGGACAGTGGGCTGGGGAAGAGGATTCCCGCAAAGCTCGGTGCTCCGCAAGGAGCAGAAGGAAAACAAGGGAAGCCTGGAGTGGCCAGTGGACCCTGAAAACAGACCTACCCCGGGCCTGACTTAGGCGTTTGGGGCACTGAGAAGACGGTGCTCCCCACCTCCCTTAAAAATTCCCCGTGGCTCTCGATCGCCCTTAAGAGGGAGTCCAAACTCCCAACTCCGGCTGAGGGTTAGAGCCGGAGTCTACGTGCCGTCCTGGCCGCGGTCAGCTATGTGACCACCGGAAGCTCACCTGACCTCCCTGGGTCTCAGTTTCTCCATCCATCAATGGGGACAATGACAGTACCCACCTGATGTGATTGTTGGCGGATTCAGTGAGCCTCAGTGCCGGAGACAGGTCCAGCACGGTGCTGGCCACGCTATGGCTGTTCAGCAGTCGGGGGCTACTGTTATGATTACTATTATTTCCTCTAAGACTTGGCGGAACACGAGGCAGAAGGCCTTGCGCACTTGAACCCCAGTTGGCCCCTCCTGTCCCGTCAGCTCCGCCCATTTGACTGCACTCAGACTATTCCAGGCTGCTTTCTGCCCCCGCCCAGAAAACCTTGTTCTCGCATAGCACCGGGCCTTTGCATGTGCTGCGCCCTCCGCCAGGAACGCGCCACCCTTTCCGTGCCGCTTTCAGACCCCGGTCAGTCGTGGCTCTGGTTGCTCGGCGTCCTCTGTGCTTCTGTGAACACAGGGCCAAGTGGCAGCTGTCCGTGCTACTTCAGGGAGACTTCTCGGGCACGGGCGCCCTGGCGGCTGCGTTTTCTTGTCCTCGGTGCCCAGCACCGTGCCTGCCACCCAGTAGGGGCTCCGTAGAGGGGGCTGGAAGATGGGAGCGCCCTTCCCCGGGCGGTGAGCGAGCCGACAGCAGACGGCTCCCCTCCTGCTCGTTCCTTATCAAGGGGAAACAGGACGCCTCAGTGCTTCTCTGATGATTCCTTAGGGAGAAGCTTCTGAGAGATGCCGGGGTTTCAAAGTCAGAGCTCAGCAGGAGGAGGAGGCATGGGGGCTCCACGGAGGGCCAGGGGGGCTCCCCACCAGCTGCTCCCCCAGCTCCCCCCCCACCCCCTNCCAGCCCCGGCTGAGTGCTGATCTCTGATCTCAGGAATGGGGTGAGGTGCAGAGAGCAGGGGCGCAGGCGGGCAACAGGTTCCCAGATCCTACAGGGGCTGCTCAGGTCAGTGAGGATGTCCCTGTCACAGCACTGTGAGCGGTCCGCAGTGGTGGGGAGGGGGGGAGGCAGCCAGGGATGGGGCACTCCGGGGCCAGCCCTTGTGCCCACTGTTCTGTGTCCCTGTCCCTGTCCTGTCCACTAGGCCTCTTCCTGATGCTCCCTGTGAGGCGGCCAGGCCTCCCTGTCTTGGCCTCCCAGACAGCTTTTGCCACCGTCTGGCCGGATGTGCTGCTCCCAGCCACCTGCCCCGGACTGAGGGAGGTGAATAGAGTCCAGGGGAGTATTGAGTTCAGCCCTTTCATTTGGCAGAGGAGACAGCTGAGGCCCTGCCAGAGGCAAAGGGGCGTGTTCAAGGTCACGCAGTAAACCCAGTGTTCTTTTCTAGAGCTTGCTGCCCTGCCAGGAGAGGAGAAGACCCATAGACCTTGGCTCTGACCTTGAGGAAATGGAAACGCTTGGACCTTTAAGACAGCAGATGGCCATGGCTAAGCTGAGGGCAGGCTGTGTGACCTTGGTATGCTCCCTAACCTCTCTGAGCCTCATGCCCTGGTGAGAACTCAGGGCAACAACCATGGTACCAAACCCAGCAGACCTCCTGGCACGTCCCGAACTGTCAGTGAGCAGGAGCTTTCTCACGATGAGGAAGCAGACAAGTCTCGCCTTGAACAAACACAGCCAATGAAATGTGATCATATTTGGACAAGGCGATTCCCCGGCCCTTTGGAGGCTATAGAAAAATCCTCCATGTTGTAAAAGGAACCACGACAGGGGCGCCTGGGTGGCTCAGTCAGTTAGGCGTGCGACTTCAGCTCAGGTTGTGATCTCACGGTCCGTGAGTTCAAGCCCTGCATCAGGCTCCGTGCTGACAGCTCAGAGCCTGGAGCCTGCTTTGGATTCTGTGTCTCCCTCTCTCTCTGCCCCTCCCCTGCTCACTCTCTGTCTCTCAAAAATGAATAAATGTTAAAAAAACAAAAACAGTTATGTTAAGGGACCACTACAGACTTATCTGCTTGGCCCCTGGAAACTGTGACCTCAGGAGACAGACCCGGGGCTCTGGGCCTCAGCTTGCTTATCTGCAAAATGGGGACAACGGTACCTCCCTCCAAGCGCTGCTGTGAGGCCCAAGGAGATAACTTAGGGGCACAGGACCTGGTGCTCACAAGCCCAGACCCCATCTTTCCCCCCCCCACAAACTAAGGATGCCTGTTATGGAGAAAGTGCTTGCTTTCTGGCTGTGGGGCTGGCCCGAGACACTGGGTGCCCGGACCTACCCTTCCCGGGAGCAGCGCGATCCCCAGCTGTTCCGTGCTGCACTGAGCAAGCAGGGCTCCTCGGGACAGGGAACCCGCCCCTCCTGGCAGCCCGGTCACCATCACCACTGGTCCTGGCTTGCTCCCCACCCCCTGGAAGTGCATGATCAGCGGCTCATCTCCACCCCTGCCTGTGCCGCCTGGCTGCCCTTTTCTGAGGGGGCGGGGATGGGTTGGGGTGCACGTTTTCTAGGCTTTCGTTCCCTGGCAGCTCTGGAAATTAATTGGCCCTTAATGTGGCATAGTATTTGTTTCAATTAGCAGGAAATTGACCAATTTCTTAATAGGGGGCTTTACAGAGCCTCCTTATTTGGGGTGGATGGTGTGTACTTGGGGCACTGTAGAGCTCCGGCCTTCCTGGCTGCAAGGTTCCCTTTTGGGGGGGCTGGGTGAGAGGGACTAGTGAGGGACTGAAGGCGAGGGGTGCCCATCGGGTGTCTGGGTGGCTCAGTCGGTTAAGCATCAGACTTTGGCTCAGGTCATGATGTCATGGTTTGTGAGTTTGAGCCCCCCGTCAGGCTCTGAGCTGAGCCTGCTTCGAATTCAGTGTCTCCCTCTCTGTCTGCCCCTCCCCTGCTCGCAGTCTGTCTCTCTCTCAGTCTCAAGAATAAACAAACATTTAAAAACAATTTTTTTAAAGGTAAGGGGCACCCTGCCTGTGGGTTATATAAGGAGGTGGTGGGAGGAGAGAACTCTCGGCCAGGAGACCCACAGAGGCCCAGGGGCAGGGATCTGACAGCCTCAAATTCTGCCTTTGACCTTGGTTTCTTGTGGTCCTGGGAATGGGTCTGGCCTTCACAGGGCCTCCTCCCCATTTGAGGAATCGAATTAGGAGGATTTCTTACAGAACCAAGTCCCTTATCTTTCATCTGACGGCATCACCCAGGTCCCCCGAGCCTGTGTGGCCCCCCAGCTATGCTGAGTTACCCCACTTTCCAAATGTGGGGGCGGAAGCTGAGGGAAGTGCTGTGTTTTGCCTCAGCCTCCCAGATGGTCCCCATTCAGCCCTCCTGTGACAGCCCCGGGGAGGCTGCCTGCCCAGCTGTGCAGCACCTTGAACTTGTCCTTTGTGACCTAATGGCAGTGATAAGGAGCATCCAGTGTGTCACCTGGGCTGTCAGTCCCCTGGGGGCAGGTGCTGAGTCTGTGTGCTCAGCTTTTTTTTTTAATGTTTATTTATTTTTGAGAGACAGAGACAGAGTGCGAGCAGGGGAGGGTCAGAGAGAGAGGGAGACACAGAATCTGAAGCAGGCTCCAGGCTCTGAGCTAGCTGTCAGCACAGAGCCCGACGCGGGGCTCGAACACACAAACCGCGATATCGTGACCTGAGCCTAAGTCTGACGCTTAGCCGACTGAGACCCCAGGCGCCCCTGTAGCGCTCAGCTTTATACCCCAAACCAGGCACAAGGTAGGTTCCCAGTGTTTGTTAAATGAGTGAGTGAGTGAGTGAATGGAGTCAGAACTGAAAAACAAGCAGCCCGTGACACTTCGTCAAGAACCATTCCCCCCACTCATACCCCCTGCATGGGAGCGGCTTCATGATTTTATACCTGAAAGTCCTGGGTGGGGGAAACCTCTCACGCTGACCATCTAACTGACCCTCGGGGAATGGCCTCGCCCCCTCTCATTTCCTAGGGGTCTGACCAGGGAGCATGTGCGCGGGCCGGGTGACCTCCCAGCGGCTCGGCCTCTGGGCCCCGATCCGGTGGCCTCACTGAACAGCTCTGGAGGAATCTGCTTCAGCCACACCGTGCTGGGGACAATGAAGCGGCGATTTCCCCCCTCCCCCCACAGAAAATTCACCCCCATGCCTCATACTCGGCCCAGAGACACCTCCGCCCCACCCCGGGCTCCTCAGTCCTTCTGCCAGGGCTCCGACCCACCACGTTCCCCATCTATTTCTTTAAAACCATTTACACAATGCTTTTCTCTGAACCAGGAACTGTTCTAAGCACTTTAGGGCTCTCTATCGTCAGAGTGAAGTAGGCACCATTACGTTCCCATTTTACAGACCAGGAAACTGAGGCCCAGTGGACAAGGGACCGACCCGCTTCCCCTCAGGCTTTCACTGCTGCCTTCTGGGATGGGGACGTTAGTTTTCGCAGGCTTCTTAGGTATTCCCTGCGTCCCACGCGCCAGGCTTCGTCAGCCCCTGTGCCTTCGTGCACACAGGC
>NW_027530625.1:6037765-6040890 GCF_008692635.1 Crocuta crocuta
GCAAATCGATTGTTCCAGACATTGTAACAAAGAGTAAACCAGTGAATCCACGTCAAGTGCCCAGCGACAGTGTGCAGCATGCAGTTTTCAGCCACTGAAGATCATATTCTCTTCTTCTTCTCCCCTGCCTGTCCTTCAAAGCCCGGGTTCCCCAGAAGCACACACCCCAGGGCAGACTACCCAGTTATAGGTGTCCCCGCAGCAATTTCTGTGTGTGTCACTCAGCCTGGTGCTTGGACACGTGCGCTCTGGCCCCTGGCCCCTCAGAGCCCCAGGCCGAGGCGGGACCAGGCCAGAGGAAGGCAGGGACTCTGGCCTTCTGGGCTCATTCTCTCGTGAGACAAACATTTATTGAGCACCTCCTGAGAAAGAGACAGCCTCTGGGAGCCCCACCATGGAGGGGAGGGAGAGGCAGATGAGCAAACGGGCCACCTTGACCCAGTGGCCATCGGGGCTGGGATCAGCTGACCCAAGAGCCTTTGGGAAGAAGTGACATTCAAACCGATGCGGTGGCTGAAGGGAGGCGTGTGAGCGGGGCGTACGCCAGGCGTGGGGGTGTGAGGCAGGTGTGGCCCTCAGGAGGCAGTGGGTCATGGTCATGGGCAGGCCTCAAGTCCTCATTCTCTGCACAGGTGCCCAGAGTCCCTCTGGGTGCTAATGCTGACGGAGGTGAACAAAGAGAGCCGGCCCTTGACACCACCTCCATTACATTCCTGTGCGGGAGACGGAGGAGAGCAAATATCAACCGAGTAATCAAATAAATAAACGAGATGGTCGCAGAGGGGACCAGTGAATGAAGCCTCTGAATCAGGGGGGTGGGGAGATAAAGCTGCGGCGGCTGGACTTTCTCCTGAAGGTGGGGGCAGCCGCGGCGACTGGAGCAGGAAGCGGCCTCAGTGGAGGGCATTTTCCATGACCCCTGGGAACAAGATGGATAGGAAGAGAGACCCAAGGCGGAGTGGGTGCGGTATCTAGGCAAGGGATGGTGGCTTGGGCCAGCCTGGTGGCCGTGGGACTGAGGGAAGAGCAGAAGGTAGGTTTGAGAACGATCTAAGGACGGGGGAAGGGACAGGTTGAGGGGGGGACGGGAGGGATGAGGCTGGTCCCCAATTTCTGGACCAGGCCTTGGGGTGACAGCGATGCCCTTTGCCGGCGTACAGAGCCCAGGGTCACTGGAGTTCGGCTTTGAGCTTGTCCAGGGTCAGGTGCAGGAGACAGTCTTAGTGGGAAGCCTTCCAAGACCAGGGCAGAGGTCAGTCAAGGTGCCTTCAGACCAGGACAGAGGCAAGGCCTGCAGCCGTGGGGGAGAGCAGACCGCGGGCCCCGCCAGATTCTGCCTTTCCCAAAGGAAAATCCGCATCCTTTATCCCTCCCGCTGTTTCTTACTCCTCCCAGAGCGTCTGTGATATAAAACATTCTAGAATCTTCAAGACTTTTCCTCTGGGTCTGCGAAGTCCTTCAAAGAGCCCGTTTTTGGCTCACACATTCCTTCCGTGGGGACCCACAGGTCAAAGCCTCCTAGCAGGGAAGGAGAGAGCCTTTCTCTCCTGGTCCAGTGGGAAGCAGGCCTCGGGGCAGAGAAGGTGGGGTCCTGAGCCATGGCCCGGGTTGGGGGCAGGGTGAGGAAGAGGGACCTGGTTATTACCTCCTTGGGGTGGGAGCTCTGGGTCGGTTGGGCCCTACCCCTGGGGCTGGGCAGGGACCCAGCTGGGCTCTGTCGCCTGATGGAGAAAGGTGTGTGTGTGTGTCTGTGTGTGTGTCTGTGTGTGTGTGTGTGTGAGAGAGAGAGAGAGCGCCCGCCTGAAACCTAATTGTCCGCTGTCTAATCCGTCAGCCAGAGGACAGCTTGCCAGCCCCTCCCTGGCAGCGTGATAAATGCCGACCGAGGCCCCCCGCACCCGAGCTGCCTTAATTGGTATCAGGACGTGCCTGGACTCCATCCTCCTGGCCCCTGCCTTCCTCCCCTCCTGCCGCAGCCTCCCCCCTGCAGGCCTCCGCCCCAGCAGGGCTCACTCGCTGCCCAGCCTCAGGAGGAGGGTGTCAGACGCATAAGAAGAAGAGCCCCAATGATGTGGCACCTACCATGTGCCCAGCCTGCCCTGACGAAGCCCCCGACCTGCCCTCGCCCACCTTCGTGCGGTCCTCCGAGCGGTGGCCTTTCCCCTCTGCACACAGGGGACCTGTTTCCTGAGCCCTCCATGCACCCAGCTCCCCGCAGAGGCTGGGAGCTAGGACTGATCACCAGGCAAGATAGACTCGATAGACGGGGCTGCGGGAGCTCCCCAATAACTGCCCGGAAGGGGTTCGTTCCCAGACTACTGGCCTGGCAGGGCTGAAGGGCGAGCGTTAACCCTCTCTGCCCATTTTAGGAAGTTCAGAGAGGTTTGGCAGCCTGCCCAAGATCACACAGCTTCGAAAAGGAGGCAGAGAGAGGCAGGTTCAAAACCGTCGCCCGGTTGGGTCTCAATGTCGTCGTGAGTCTGGATCACTAGGTGTTCAAGGCAGAAACTCAAATGCCTCCTCCGCCCCCCACCCTTGAGATTCTGAATGAGGGTCTGGTGCTCCGAGAATCTTCAGGGGCTGGAAGCTCTCCAATGAGTCGGTCATTCAGGACCCAGACGAAGATTGGTTTTCTGTTTCCCCTGCTGACGGAACACCGTTCATTCAACCAGCACTTACTGGGCGATTGCCTTGTGCCAGAAATCAGGGGTCCCTTGTTTAAAATGTATTAAGAGGAACAGCTGGGTGGCTCGCTCAGTTGATCATCTGATTCTTTTTTTTTTTAATTTTTTTTTAATGTTTTATTTATTTCTAGGAGAGAGAGAGAGACAGCGTGAGCAGGGGAGGGTCAGAGAGAGAGAGAGGGAGTCACAGACTGAAACAGGCTCCAGGCTACGAGCTGGCAGTCAGCACAGAGCCCGACGCGGGGCTCGAACCCACGAACCGCGAGATCATGACCTAAGCGAAAGTCAGACGCTTAACCGACTAAGCCACCCAGGCGCCCCTGATCGTCTGATTCTTGATATCAGGTCAGGTCATGGGATCCGGCCCTGCATCAGGCTCTGTGCTGAGCATGGAGCCTGCTTGGGTTTCTCTCTCTCTCTCTCTCTCTCTCTCTCTCTCTC
>NW_027530625.1:6040972-6066907 GCF_008692635.1 Crocuta crocuta
CTGAGACTGGAGCCTGCTTGTGTCTCTCTCTCTCTCTCTCTCTCTCTCTCTCTCTCTCCCTCTGCCCCTCTCCTGGGTTCCTGCTCTCTCTCTCTCCCTAAAAACAAAAACAAAAAAATGTATTCAGGATTTGAAGATGGTGGGGCGCCTGCGTGGCTCGGTCACATAAACGTCCGACTTCGGCTCAGGTCATGATCTCACAGTTCGTGGGTTTGAGCCCCGCGTCGGGCTCTGTGCTGACAGCTCAGAGCCTGGAGCCTAATTCGGATTCTGCGTGTTTCTCTCTCTCTCTCTCTCTCACCGCCCCTCACCCACTCACACTCTGTCTCTGTCTCTCAAAATAAAAAAATGTTTAACAAAAAAAATAATTTGAAGATGGTGACCACAGACCATTAAACCAAGCGGGGTCCCTGAGCCACTGGCGTGTTACTCTCCCACGGAGCCAGCCCAGCTGTCGGGAGCCTCTGCGGAGGCAACCAAACGAACGAGCCCGCACCCTGACCCTGACCTAGCCCCCATCCCTTGGCTGGGATCCTGAAATGTATAAAGGGCCTGAAAACCTAACGTAAAAGAACGTTATTATTACAAAAGAGTAAGATAATGGTAAATTCATTTGGAAGCAAAACCTGACCTCAGCTGACAGGAAGCTATGTATAGTTTTATTCATTCCCCTTGATGCGAACGTTTGTACATTTCCTTGCTGAGATATTAACATATGTGACGGCGGAGGTTTCCCGGGCTCTGCTGGGTGTCGCCCGGTATCAGCTGGGTGCGCCATATTGCCCTGCTGAAGGACGTCACTGGGAGCTCCCCAGTCTGGCCCAGGGGGGTTAGGAAAAGAGATTTGGATTCACACAAGACCCGTATTGACGCCCCCGTATGAGATGATTGCCATGCGCGCCAAAGTTTTTGGGGTTTAATTAACATACAACATAAGCTTTGAATACACAGTGCAAAGATTTGATACTTGTACTTCCATCCTTATCCACAGATAAGGGTCTGGCAATGACCCCAGTCCCGGGCCTCCCTGTGCCTTGGATGTTGGAGAGCAGCTCCGTGCTAGAAAGAGGGCTCGCCGACCAGACCCGGGGAGATGTGAGGTCAAGAAGCAAGGCACTTTTTTTTTTCTAAAAGATTTCATCAAAAAAAATTTTTTTAAGTGTTTATTTATTTGAGGGAAAGAGAGCATGAGCAGGGGTGGTGCAGAGAGAGAGAGGAGAGAGAGAGAGGGAGGGAGAGAGAGAGAATCCCAAGCAGACTCCATGCTGTTAGCACAGAGTCCGACACGGGGCTCGAATCCACACAGTGAGATCTTGACCTGTGCCGAAATCAAGAGTTGGGCGCTTAACCTACCGAGCCACCCCCGTGCCCCAAGATTTCATTTTTAAGCAGTCTCTGCACCCAACGTGGGGCTCGAACTCACAACCCCGAGATCAAGAGTCGCACGCTCTACCGACTGAGCCGGCCAACAGAGCAGTTTTCTTCAAAAGAGAAGAGAAAATAGCTTTCGTACATGTATAAATGCTTGTGTAATATACATGTACTATATGTATAGTGTAATACATTCTCATGTAATATACATGTAATAGAGGCTCAACATCCTAAGAAAATTAATACAAAAGAAGAAAGTATCAACAACCTGAAATCTACCCCCTCCATAGTAACTCTGTGATTACCCTCCCTTCCAGATTTTTCTAGAGATATCCTTTATGGCCTTCACCACCCAGTGTTGTGCAACCTGCATTTTCCCCCGTCACTGAACAGCATGCCGTGGCCACCTTTCCACATCTGCGTCATCGCCCTTCAGGGAGATAGGGAGGTAAGCACGTCCCGTAAGCAGCTAAGCAGTCCCCTTAGTGGACGCTGTTTGATTGCAGTGTCATTAACGTGTCTGCCCCCGAGATGACATCCTGGTGAGCACACCAGTCTGTGTCTTTAGGTCAGGTCCTTAAATGGGGAACCTCTGAGTCCTCGCGGGGTGGGGACAGGTGTCACGTCATAGATGCTGCCAGATTACCAACACCATATTCCCTGCCCCCCCGTCTCTCCCAAAGTGTCACTATCTTTTTTTTTTAATGTTTTATTTATTTTTGAGAGAGAGAGAGACACAGCATGAGCAGGGGAGACACAGAGAAAGAGGGAGACACAGAATCAGAAGCAAGCTCCAGGCTCTGAGCTGTCAGCACAGAGCCCGACGCGGGGCTGGAACCCACGAACCATGAGATCATGACCTGAGCTGAAGTCAGACGCTTAACCGAATGAGCCGCCCAGGTGCCCCCCAAAGTGTCACTCTCTGATTAGTAGCCAGAGGGGCCCATCCAGGCCAGGCAGAGGGTCCCGTCGGCCCCAAGCCCTGCGGGGAAGGCAGAAACCAGGAGGGGTACCCCATCAGCACGGCCATCAGGGTCCTTTGGACGCCTTTGCGTGGCTCTCTCCTGTGACCTCTCCCCTGAACTCACTGTCCCCAGCCCTCACAGAGGCCCACTGGCTGCCACGCCCAGGGGGAGCCTCTGGATGTCTCCTCTCAGCCGGGGATGAAGGCTGGACCCCAGGCCCCATCACACCCTAATCACTTGAGCTGTCTCCTGATTTGCATGTCCTTAAGGCGCCTTGATTAATAGCCCTTCCTAGACTCTTCTCTGCTCCAACCATGAGGGCTCTGATTGCCAAGTGGCCTCAACTCCTTTAAAAATAAGATAAATCCTCCCTACGGCAAGAGGAGCCTGTGTTTCCCTGAAGAGTAAGAGACGTGGAGGTGCCTCTCAGGAGCTCCGTGGGCACGGAACACTGGAAACTTCTGGAAGGCATCAGGCCCTTCCTCTACCCGAGAAAAGGCCAAAGCCTTTTGGAAGTAGACAATACCTTCGCTGTTACAGGAAGGGAACGGACGCTGAGCAAGGGCAAAGCTGTCTGCCCAAGGTCACCTAGCCACGGAGTTTCCAGCTCCACCAGGATTTGAACTCAACACCGTCTGACGCCAGCAGGACCTCAGCGGGCGCTCCTGGCTGCCTGGTGAAGAGCGGGCCGGGCCGGGTGCTGGGGTGCTGCGAGAAGCACCCCAAGAAAAGAGCCAAACACCCCTCCCCCACTTGCCATGGTTTCACATCTCAGGGGTGGGGACAGGGCGCGCGGGGTCTTGGGGTACCTGTCGTGGGCCCATTCAGGCAGGATGCAGGGTGCTGTGGGGACGCCCACGGTGGTACCTGTGCCTTTCCCGTGCCCGGAGGGGCATCCTAGCCATGACCTGCGTCTTGCTCCTGAGCCGGGCACACAGCTTGGGAATTCTGCTCCCTGGGGCGCTCTCGGGGGGGGGGGGGGGGGGGGGGGGCTGTGTGGGCAGGATGGTCCCCCGCCCCTCTCACCCCTCTCACGCCCGGGGCCGCTCTTCCCGCTGCTCGCTGGGGCCCAGCGATTCTCGGGAGCAGCAGGGTTTAAGATGCTGTGAGTGTAGCACAGGGTTCGCGCTTTATCTCCCTGGCTGAGCTGTTTCCCAACCCGCTGCTTCCACCACCACTCTCCGCCGGGGCCTCTCCCCTGCCTGGTGGGGTGTCGGGGTCTTCCGGGCCTTTTGCAGGGCCCCTGGGAGTGGGGGTGGGGGGGCCCGGGCTCTCAGAGCTCCTGCTATGTCTGGCCAGCTCAGGGTTTGCTGGGCTGGGGGTGGCGGTCCCCCGAGCCACCGGGCCTCCGAGGCCGGCACACGTGGTCCGCGGGACGTGCCCTCGCGGGTCCCCGGAACACAGCGTGTGCTCGGGGCTCAGGGCCACACCTTCCTGCGAGCTGTAACAGGTTGTTTCCACTCCTCCGGGGATCCCTCCGCGGGGTGTCGAGGGCGGAGCAGGAAGCACAGAGCAGGCCGAGAAGGTTCTCCAGGGCCAGGCCCTGGGGGCCCCAAGTGCAGGCCCCGGGAACAGCACAGCGGCCCCTCATCCACCCCCGCCGCCGCCCCTCCCCCATGCTGCTACTGGCTCCCAGCAGGGGCCGCCCCTCTGCTCTCCTTTCCTTCTCCCATTTGGGCCAGTGAGTGTAGGGTTCCTTGGGTCCATTCCCAAAGCTTTTGGGTTTCAGACACCAATACAGTTTCCAAAGAAAACTTGGAGGATTGATGGGGTGATGCCAGGTTTCATTTTTGCTGGGGAAGGATGTTAATGAGAACAGACAAAACAAAGAAACACACATTGAAAACCTCATCACCCGGGGCGCCTGGCTGGCTCGGTCGGGTAGAGGACACGGCTCTGGATCGCGGGGTCGTGAGTTCAAGCCCCACGGTGGGTGTAGGGATTTCAAATAACCGTTATAAATCCTATCGGCAACGATCATTTCAGTTCATGAAATAAATTATGTTAGAAAACCCCAAAGGTACGAAGGACATAATCTTAGAATGAAGGAATGTCCTCCCCGCAAAGGAGCATTTGGAGGTTGACAAAAGTTTCTTATGCTGTAAGACCTAAGCATAAGGTCTTATGCTTTGCCACAGCCAACCCCCCAGCACTGGTCCCTGATGCGGTACTTGGGAACAACTCATGGTCCCAAAATGGCTGCTCCACCCCTGGCCATCGCGTCCACATTCCAGGTGGGTGGAAGGGGGCAGGGTGAAGTAGATTTTCCTTGAAACGTTTGCTCTTAAAAAAAAAAAGAAAGAAAAAGAAACGTTTGCTCTTTAACTCAGGAAGGGAAACCTTCCCTAGGATCTTCCGCCTTCTTCTCATTTGTGAGAACTGGGTCACGTGTCCACCCACAGCTACAGTGGAGGCTGACAAACTGAGTATTCTAAATTTCGGGACTCGCTGATAGAGGAAGGCCAGAAGGAAGGGGGCTGGAATGAGCATTTGCCCATATAGTTTTCATTTCATTTTCTCCCTCCCTCAAGTCTGTGCACGCTCTTGGGACTGACCGTGACCTCCAGCACCTATTTCCTTGAACAGCAGCCGGCAGAGCCCGGTTCAGCCTACAATCCCAGGCTCCTTCGCTGATCCAAACTGGTCCCTAATTCGAGGACACCAGTGTCCCATCTCTGGATGGAGGTCACTTGAAGGTCCCACCCCCTCCCCACCGCTGCCCCCCCCAGCCTTCCCTCCCTCCAGCAGGGCCAGATCGCTGTGAGGCTCCCAAGATGAGCCCAGGCACCTTCCAGTGATGAAGGAGAAACGACACAGTACACTTTGTCCTTGGTGGTTCTTTGCGTCGCAGCCATGTTGACCAGGAATTGAACTGATGTACAACGAGTGCGGCTCTTGAATTGACTACATAAAACTGAGGCTCTTAGAGGTCCAAACGGCTGCATATTGGCACCATCGTACCATTTAGCCTAACGGTTTGGCACATATGGAGCAAAGGGGGATTCTGTGATGGCTCTGCCTTGAGAGGCACGATGGGGTGAAGTGGGTTTGAATCCTGACTCTGTCTTCCCAGCTGGGAGACCTTGGGCAGGTCACTTCCCTATCAGAGCCTCAGCTTGCCTTCATCCGTAAAATGGGTATGTTTACAGTGAGGATTCCACGAAGCGTGCGCGCCAAGCATTGAGCTGAGCTCAGCCAACTCATCAACCCCGCTCCTCTCCAGTGAACTGTCTACACCGGGAGACAGGCAGGGCAGCTTCTCCAGGGAGGCACCAGCCTCTGTGAGTGCAGAGGAGTGTGGGCAGGGGTGCCTCACCTTTTTTTTTGTTTACAGATTATATATTTTTTAAGTCATTGCTACACCCAACATGGGGCTTAAACTCACAACCCCAAGACGGAGTAACACGCCCCACCGGCTGAGCCAGTGGGGCGCCCCTAGGGGTCAGGGCTCCATAGGTCTTCCTCCCCTGCTGCCCCGGCGCCGCCACACAAGGTGTGGATCAGTGCCCCCCCGCAGGGCTGTGCCCGCCTTCTGCTTTGCTGGGAGCTGGTGTGACCTAGCCAGCGGGCACCCCCAGGGAGACCTCGCTTCGACACCTCACGTTAGTTGTTGGCTCCCCATGAATGCCTGCGGGGGGAGGGCCCCCCTCTTGCTGGCGCCTGGGCACCTGTTATCGCCCAGCCATCAGCACTGGCGAGACTGCGGTGGCGCAGGCCATCAGCCATAAAGCCGGAGAGTCACTGGGGGCGGTCTGTGAGCAGAGGTGGGCCTCAGGCAATCAGGGCAGGGCTCTCTGTCCCCTCCCCACACCCCCTCAGACCCCATGTGGGCCCTGAGAGTGCCTGGTTCCAGCCCTGGGATGCCCTGATGGACCCCAGCTTTCAGCTCTGTGGAAGGGAGGGGTTACCGCCTCCTCACCAGGAAGGAGATGATGGACCCCGGCTCTGCGAGGCACCTGCTGGGTGTACAGCCCCAGTGGCCATGGGGTGGCCTGCCCTGTGCAAGCCCCTCGTTTTCCAGATGGGGAACCCAACCCCCGTAGAGGGTGCCATCCAGGCAGTCAACTCCAGTCGCCACCCCCCAGCTGGAGGGGGGTGAGGGCAGAGAAGGGGGGGCCTGGCCTGTGCTGCATCAGAACGGCCCAGGGGCCCAGGCGCCCAAAGGCACGCAGCCCCTGCAAACTGAGAACCCAGAGAAAGACTCTGGGGGGGTCGGGGGAAGGGGTCGCCCCTCCCCTGCGCATTCCTTCCTCCCTCCCCCTCTTCCTCATCCCCCCCCCACCTTCCCCAGCTCTGCGGCTACCCCAGGAGAACAAGCAGACACCCCCGCCCTCGCCCCGGCCTAGGAGCGTGCGTGTGCCTTGTGCTGTGTGCACACGTCCGTGCTACGTGCCTGTGTGCACATGTGCGCGTGTTTTGTGTGCCTCCGTGCGTGTGCCCGCACATGTGTGTGCGCGCCGTGCGCGTGTGCTCGCGTGCGTGAGTGGGTGCCTTGGCGCACACGTGTGTCTGTGTGTTCCGGTGCGTGTGTGTGCGCGCGCGGCCGTGTGCACGTGTGCGTGCCCGTGCGCGGGGTGCAGGCGCGAGGAGGAGGGGATTTTAAGCTGCTTCGCGCTGCCGGCGTGAGCGCTCCTGATAAACAGCCCAGAGCCCCGAGCGGCGCGCTGGCGGCGGCGGGAGGCTGCGGGCCNCAAGGCTGGTTTCAGCATTTAAAAGAAAGGAGGATAAAAAATATTTGCATTTCTCTCTCCCTCTCGCCTGCCGCTCGCTGGGCTCTCTCCTTCTCTCCCCCTCGCTCCGCGCCCCGCCGCAGAGCTGGGGCTGTGTGTCGGGGAAGGAATGCCAGGGNAGCCAGGGCTGCCGGATTGGGGGTGCTGGGAGCCGTCTGCAGGGCTGTCTGCAGCACCCCGGAAAAGAGCCCTGCCCCCCAAATTTGCCCCAGGGCCGGGGAGACCCCACCAGCTCCTCTTGGCTTCTGGGGTGGAGATGAAGGATGTTGGGGTTGTGAGAGAAGCTAGGGCACCCCCAGCGCAACCCCCTCCCTGCACAAATAGGGAAACCGAGGCTTGGAAACCTAGAAGGGCACGGCCAAGGTCACCTTGGCAAAATCAGGACAAGGAGGGAAGCTAACTAGGTATCAAGTATGTGCAGACGCCGAAGGCAGCACTGGATGGAAGGCCGGCGCTGGGGATGAGGTCTTCGAAATGAGATGGTCATGAAGGGGCTCGTGCGCAGGTCAGGACACCGGCCAGTATGGTCACCTTGGCCACCAGCCCCCGTCTGACCCTTCAGCTGGAGGGCCAAACGGGCATGCGCACTGCACCGCACCGAGCGGGCGTGTGGGGGCAGGCGTGTGGGGGCAGCCCTGTCACTGGGATCGCCTTCAAGAACCCCACCCACCTGCCGAGCCTGGTGTCTCCATAGCTCTGTGGGGGGCTGTGACCTGAGGTTCAGTGGCCAGACTGTTCTTTCCCTGAAGAGGCAGGCCCCGGCAGGGCCCCCCATGGCCGCTCCCTCAGACTCTTTCCTCGCTGGTAAAATGAGAAAAGTCACCCAACTACTATTGGGGTTCAAGGAGCCTGTGCATGGGGAGCGTGAGCTGGGGCCCCACCCCCACCATGCCTGTTATTACTTTTATCATTGTGATTCCGGGTCTACCTGTCCCAGATTCCAGGCTACTCAAGGCCAAGACCCTGTGATTCATCTCCAAACGCCCCTTGGTCCCAACCTAGGGGAGCGATGCTAAAAATCTGGGGCAGGGCCCCATTGGGGAAGCCGGAAAGGAAGGTCCTGGGTGGGGAGGAGGGCAGCCCAGCCCTGAAGAGGAAATGACACACTCTTGGCCCCCCCCATGAGGGCGCAGAGACTCAGGATACCTCCCCACCCCCACCACCTTTGCTTATTTTTTTAATGACAAGAATAAAATGTCTTCCTTGTTACAACACGGAAGGTATAAGGAAGATCGTAACATAACCTCTTTCCCAACACCCCACAATTCTACTCCCCAGATAATCAGGGTCGAGTGTTTAATACAAAGTCTTCCAGATTTTTCTGTCAATACAAGCACATGTAAATGTTTTGTGGAAGTCGGGCAAGGCTACGCATCCTGTTCGGCCATTAATTTTCTCTTACACACTTCTCCTTCCCAAGCTCTCTCTCATCCAGGGGCTGGGCATCAAGGTTGCGTCCAGGCTTGCCCTCTCGGGGCCGCAGGGAGCAGCTGGCCTTCTACAGCAGGCGCTGTTCCCAGCATCAGAAGGGCCCCTGAATGGGGGGCCTGGGTGGCTCAGTCGGTTAAGCATCTGACTCCTGATTTCCGGTCATGCTCTCGCGTTTCATGAGTTCGAGCCCCACGTGGGGCTCTGTACAGACCGCGTGGAGCCTGCTTGGGATTCTCTGTCTCCCTTTCTTTCTGCCCCTCCCCCGTCATGCTCACTCGCTCTGCAAAAATTAAAATTAAAAAAAAAAACAGAAGGTGGGGCGCCTGGGTGGCTTAGTCGGTTAAGCGTCCGACTTTCGCTTGGGTCATGATCTCGCGGTTCGTGGGTTCGGGCCCCGCGTCGGGCTCTGTGCTGACTGCCAGCTCAGAGCCTGGAGCCTGTTTCAGTCTGTGACTCCCTCTCTCTCTGACCCTCCCCTGCTCACGCTGTCTCTCTCTCTCTCTCTCTCTCTCTCCTAGAAATAAATAAAACATTAAAAAAAAAAAAAAAACAACCAGAAGGGCCACTGAACGCACAGGGAACGGCTGGTGGCCAAGGAGGCTTCATCTCCCACGGAGAGAGGCTGGGTCCGGCCCGGCTACGACCAGGGCAGGGTGGGGGAAGTGGTCCCAGAGAAAGCAGGGCCCAGCCATCATCTGTACAGGGGAAGAAAGCCCTCGCCCGGCTACCCGGCGTGTCAAGGACTCGAGACAGGGCCAAGTCCAGGCTGTCCCGGTCCCTCTCCGAGGAGGTGGGAATGGACTGTGTTGTATAGGTTGGAGGGGCGTAGTAAGCCCCTTCCTCTCCCCCTTCTGCACCTTCCATGGTCCTCAGGCTCTGCCTCTTTTTACTCCCCAAGCCGCCTCCACGTACCAGGGGCGACCCCAGACCTCACGTCCACAGATGGAGGGAGGTGGTGGTAGGCAGCCCGGAGCTCTACCTACAGCGAGGTAAGGCTTTCATTCTCAGCCTTACCCGGGCTGAGAATGTGCACCCCCGGGAACATTCACAGTGCGGGTTTGGGAGACGGCTGACCGTGACGTGGGCAGCTCCGTCAGCTTCAAGCTCTGTATCCTCGGAGCCTCAGTTTGCCCACCATTAAAATGGAGGTAAAAATTGGGGCGCCTGGGTGGCTTAGTCGGTTAAGCGTCCGACTTTCGCTTGGGTCATGGTCTCGCGGTTCGTGGGTTCGAGCCCCGCGTCGGGCTCTGTGCTGACTGCCAGCTCAGAGCCTGGAGCCTGTTTCAGTCTGTGACTCCCTCTCTCTCTGACCCTCCCCTGCTCACGCTGTCTCTCTCTCTCTCCTAGAAATAAATAAAACATTTAAAAAAAAAAAAAATAAAATAAAATGGAGGTAAAAATAGCACCTGTTTCACAGGATGGTTCTGAGGGCTCGGGGCAGGGGGGGTTCCGCGCAAAGCCTTCAGCAGGTTCTCAGACATTCGAGGCCTCGTGAAAGTGTGCTATCATCTTATTATTTTTATTTATTTATTCGTTTATTCCTTTATTTATAAGTTACATCCAGGTTAGTTAGCATCTAGTGCAATAATGATTCCAGGAGTAGAATCCACTGATTCTCCCCTACGTATAACACCCAGTGCTCATCCCAACAAGTGCCCTTCTTAATGCCCCTTCCCCATTTAGCCCATTCCCCCCCCCCACAACCTTTCCAGCAACCCTCCATTTGTTCTTTGTATGTAAGATCTCTTACGTTTGGTTCCCCTTCCCTGTTTTTATATTATTTTTGCTTCCCTTCCCTTATGTTCATCTGTTTCGTATCTTAAATTCCTCATATGAGTGAAGTCATATGGTATTTGTCTTTCTCCGACCGGCTCATTTCACTTAGCATAAGACATTCTAGTTCCATCCACGTAGTTGCAAATGGCAAGATTTCATTCTTTTTGATTGCCGAGTAATACTCCAGTGTATGTATGTCCCGCATGTTCTTTATCCATTCATCTGCCGATGGAGTTTTGGGCTCTTTCCATACTTTGGCCATTGTCGATAGCACTGCTATAAACATTGGGGTGCATGAGCCCCTTTGAAACAGCACACCTGTATCCTTTGGATAAATACCTAGTAGTGCAATTGCTGGGTCCTAGGGTAGTTCTATTTTTAATTTTTTGAGGAACCTCCATACTGTTTTCCAGAGCGGCTGCCCCAGTTTGCATTCCCACCAGCGGTGCCAAAGAGATCCTCCTTCTGTGCATCATCGGCAACATCTGTTGTTGCCTGGGTTATTAATGTTATCCATTCTGACAGGTGTGAGGTGGTATCTCATTGTGGTTTTGATTTGCATTTCCCTGATGATGAGCGATGTTGAGCATTTTTTCTCATGTCTGTTGGCCATCTGATGTCTTCTTTGAAAAAGTGTCTATTCATGTCTTTTGCCCATTTCTTCACTGAATTATTTGTTTCCTTTAATTTTTTTTAAATTATTTTTCCTAATAATGACGTTTCAAAAATCCGAATTCATTAAAGACCTTCTCCAAGTTGGTTGTCAAAACCAGGGGAAAGCTTGTGGCATAAGTGTGGTGTGTGGTGTGTGTGTGTGTGTGTTACATGTGTGAATGCAGTATTGTGGTGTGTGTGCAAGTATGAATGTGGTGAGTGTTCTGTATGTCCTGTGTATGTTGGGGTGCCCTTCTCACACCATCCTCTGTGCCACACACCCCCCCCACCCCCGCCAGGTGCCCCTGACCTGTGTCCTTCTCACAGCCCTGGAAGAGACTCCGCCCTCTAGGCCGCGCCCCAGGCGGCCCCACCCCACAGCCTCCTTGAACACAGGGCCGTGGGGGCCTGGTGGTCTGGCCTCATCCGCCTCCTCCAGCCGGGTTTGGGTCCTGGGTCCCTCTCCTCTGGCTGTGGGGAGTGGCTGTAACCTCTCTGGGCCCCTGTTTCCCCATCTGTAAAACAAGGACAGTAATAATAATAAGGTCATAAGATCATTTTAGCTCCTCCTTCCTTCCCCTGAACAAGCGAAGGAACAAACAAGCCAGACCAGAAAATGCTCAAGCCGCCAGGCCCTTGGAGCAAGAAGGAATTTCTCTCCTTCCTTCCTTCCCTCCTTACCTCCCAGAGGACCTGGTCATTCTTGGCGACCCCCGCCCCGCCTCAGCCCTGCGTGACTCTGGCAGGATTCCTAGATTCGAAGGGCAGGGTTGGGTGCGGGGGCCCTAGCCGGACAGGAAGGTAAGGCAGGTAGGGTATGGGCCCCCCGGGAACAAGCTCTCCCAGCACCCTGGCAGGGGTGCGGCTGACTCAGGACCCCCCACCCCAGCTGAGAACAGGCCGGCTGACGTTGGCGTGTGTCTGGCCGCTGGCCGCTGGCCACAGTGCCACAGGTCATGAGATGGCCCCTCCGCTCCAAGGGCTTTCCCACCAGCGTTTCGCAAAGTATGTCCACAGATCTTGTTTACGTAGTGAGAAAATGAGCAAGTCTCTTCCCCTCTTGAGGCCTAAGTTTCCTTATCTATAAAATGGGGCTATGATAATTCGCCCATGAGTTGAGGATGTGCAGCTGTCGGCACAAGGCCTCACACATAGTCAATCTGTCAATCTTCTTTATATATATATATATATATATATACATTTTTTNTGCAGAAGGACAGGGAGAGAGAGAATCTTAAGCTGGCTCAGTGCAGAGCCCAACGCAGATCCAGATGCGGGGCTCAATCCCACGACCCTGGGATCCTGACCTGAGCTGAAATCAAGAGTCAGAGGTTCAACCAACTGAGCCCCCCGGGCGCCCCACCACACGTGGCCAGTCGTAACCAGGGTTAACTATTGTGGCAGACGGTGCCTTCCCAGGAATCCCCTGCCCCAAGAATGTTGTCTCTTCACTGCATGGTCTGTGGCTCACGGTGCCTCCCTGTGGGCGGAGCATACCTCCACACCCACTGACCTCAGCCTTGGCCATGGGACTTGCTCTGACCAATAAAACGTGAGCAGAAGCGACCACATGCCAGTGCCCCCACAGAAGCTAGACCAGCTCGCCTGGGGTTACACCAGCTCTCTAGCGCTTTTCTTTCCGGTTGATGGATTCTGTAGAGGGGCTGTGCCTTCCACCTGGGTCCCAGGATGAAGATGACATGTGGGCAACATTAAACTTGAATGAAAATAAGCCTTGGCTATGGAGATCTACTGGTATTTTGGACATGTTTGTTACACAGCATAGCCTAGCAATATCTGACCAATACAGACATGGGCACCTACAAAAAAAGGCCCCAACAAATCTGTAGCCCTGGCTCTAGGAGCAGGTAACAGGTGACAAGAAAACAGTCATTGAAGGTATTGATGGCGACCCTGTCATACCGCAGGGAACATTTGGGAAGATTCTCGCCTATAACTCACAAAGCTGATACTAACCTGCACTTACAGCTTTAGCTGAAGAGCTTGGGAAACAAAAACATGTCACAGACTGAATCATGTCCCTTCAATTCATATGTTAAAGCTCTAAGCAGTGTGACTCAGAAATGGCTGTATTTGGAAAGAGGCTCTTAAAAACTTTTTAAAATTTATTTATTTTGAAAGAGAGAGAGAGCACAAGTGGGGAAGGGGCAGGGAGAGAGGGAGAGAGAGAGAATCCCCAGCAGGCTCTGCACCATCGGTGTGGAGCCTGATGTGAGGCTCGAGAGATCATGCACTAACTGAGAGATGGTGACCTGACCCAGAATCAAGAGTCAGACGCTCAACCGACTGAGCCCCCGGGCGCCGCAGGAGAGAGGGTCTTTAAAAAGGCAATTAAGGTAAAATGGAGTCGTTAGGATGAGCCCTAATCCAACTTGACTGGTGACCTTCTAAGAAGGGGAGAAGGTTTGTACATGAACATGTACAGAAGAAAGTCAGTGTGAAGACACAGGGCGTATGAAGCCAGCGACCAGCCAACGAGAGGCCCGGAACAGACCTCCCGTCACGACCCCTAGCCTCCAGGACCGTAGATGGAACATTTCTGCCATACTTCGTTAGAGCGGCCCCCACCACACTCGTGCACTGCCATTCCCCACGACGTTACAGAGAAGACATACACTCCGAAGGGATTTCGCCTGTTTGCGAGTGAGGATGAAAGGGAAAGAGAGAGCCCAGAAATTCTGGATTTGTAGCATTGACACACAGCAACGATTTCTCATCTCCATCCAATGAAAGAGAAAGAAAGCCAGAGCTCTGGGAGCCCAGGGCCCCGTGGCCTGCAGCCCGTGCGAGAAGAAGATCACCCATCTTGTGGGAAGCGAGCGTGGCCACAAATATCCCATCCCTAACTGGAAAAAGGGGATGCCCTCTCCTCCCGCCCCCACTCCACACACCCCAAGCAGTGCGGCTTCCAGAAACCTGGAGAACCCAGGGCCATTTTGGGAAAAGCCTGCTCTTTCCAGGCTGAGTGGGCAAAGCAGACCCAGTCCCCGCCCCCACCCCCCCAGGCCGTTGGTTGATTCTTCAAATTCGAGTTACAGATGACATTTTCGTAAACCTCTGACATATCGGCATGTGGAATGCACGGTGTGATCTTGGAGCAGATACAGGGCTTTAAATGTAACTATCTGGATACCCAGAAAAGTATTGTTTGAACTTTCTAGAGAGACTCTTTTTTGAAGTTTGAACTTTCTGCAGGGAGTATTCAAAAATGGGTAATCCACAATTTGTCAGTACAGAATCTTCTAGACTTAGGACAACATAATACGACTAAGCAATGCTCTGTGTGCTGGAGTCTTCGTTGAGACAAAATCTTAAGGGAAAGACAACAGTGGGGTGTGGCCTTCACACCCCTTGTTAAAACCTCTGGCGACCAAGTCTGGGGAGGCATGCCCAGAAAAGCTGCCTGGGTGTTTAGCATGAAGAACTGAGTGGGTAGGGCTGCCTGGGGGGCTCTGTCGGTTGAGCGTCCGATTTCGGCTCAGGTCATGATCTCATGGTTCGTGGGTTTAAGCCCTGCATCGGGCTCTGTGCTGATGGCTCAGCCTGGAGCCTGAATTTCCGATTCTGTGTCTCCCTCTCTCTCTGCCCCTCCCCCGCCTACACTCTGTGTGTGTGTGTGTGTGTGTGTGTGTGTGTGTGTGTATCAAAAATAAATAAACATTAAAAACTTATTTTTAAAAAAGCACTCAGTGGATAAAAAGTGAGCTAAGTTCCGAAGAGGGCCGCGTTGTCAGAATAAGAGCCCTCAGCCTGGACTAAAAGAGGCCGTGACCGTTCACAACTTAAAACCAGATCTGGGCCCCAGAGGGAAAGAAAGCAGCTGGAAAAGTCTGCTTAGGCCACGGTGAGGGCCCGTGGGTCTTCAGTCAGTGTGGCCAAGGACGTGATGGAAGTCTACCCAGAGCGCCACCCAAGGGCCTCCGAGAACAGGGGACGGATGGAATTCCAAGGAAGCACGGGGTGGGGGGGGCATTCAAGAGCATTTCCTCCACCCAGGGGAGGTGGCCCTCACGGCACCCACCCTGCAGGACTCAAGATTACCTCTCATAATACCTTAGCCCCGGAGACCGTCACATTCTGAGGGACTGGGGCGGCTAAGACTTCCATACAAATTTGGGGGAGACACGATCAGTGTATAGTGGCCCGTGAGGCCAGCAAGCTTTCCCCCCCTACTTACAGATCTCAGGAGAGGCCTGGGCCGGGCTCATTCACTAGGGCTGCATTTAGCTGGGCTGGAAGGTCTGGGAAGGCTGACTTCGTACCTCGGGCACCCCCGTACCGCCCCTCCGGCCTCCCCTGCACCTCTCGGGCTTGCTCTAAGGGTGGTGGGTGTTCACGCGGTGGCTGGCTTCCGAGCTCGTCGAGGCGGGGGTCTCCCATCAGCCACAGCCTCGTGTCCACACCATTCTCCTGTTCAAATCCAGTCGGGGGGGCCAGCCCAGAGGAGGAGGGGAAAAGGAAACACTTGCGTCTCCGTGTCGGTAACCATCCGTGATTCCCCCGCATCCGTGCAAGAGAGAGGAGTGTCTGCGGCCAAGGTGGTGCATGGGTCACGGCTCCCAGTTATGTGCTGTCTTCCCCACGAGCGGGTCACCCACGCCTGCCCTGTCACCGCGCGATGTGCAGGCTTCACGAGGGGCGCATTTCCCCACCCCCCAGGTCAGGCTCAGCCACGACTTGCTTTCGCTCGTGTTTCAGGAGAAGTGACACCAGACTGTTTAGAGAAGCTTTCCAGCCCCCACCCCTGCCCCCTGCAGACAGCAGCTCTGTATTTCATATAATACACGTCTAACTCGCAAGGCTTCGACTCATCTTGCAACTTCTGTATTTTTTTCATCCCTCCATTTTCAAATATCCCAAGTCCTTAAATCCATTCCTTTTTCTAGAAGTGATACGCGGCAAGTTTGGCACCTCAGGCCCCCAGCTATGCTTCCTCAGTCCACAGATGCAGTGAGGGCCGGCCCCCAGGAGGTCACCACAACCCCGACATTTGAGCTCAGACTCAGGGAGCGCCCTGTGTCACGATGCTGTCTTCAGGCATGTGCAGGTCATCTGCCAGGGCCCAGCCCGGGCGGAGTCCTGACCTCAGGACCCCTCCGGGCCCTCACATGGGAACACCATGGCTCAGAGTGGTTAAGTGACTTGCTCAAGGCTGCCCAGCTAGTAAGGAGCAGCGCAGGGATTTGAACCCGGCACGATCTCGCCAGCATTCTGTGTCCTTAGCCGCCGGGCCCTCCTGCTTCACCCTCTAAGTGGTGTATAGATATTTGGTACCTGGGTGAATACAGTGCCCAGTGGTTCCTTTGGAAATTCGGGGGTAGGGTGGGATGCATTAATCGAGGTCCACTCCTCTTTCCAACCCTCTTTCCGGCACCCTCAGAAAATTGGATGTTTTTAACGCAGGATACAGAAAATCTACAAAAATACTAGTGACGTTGACATTCATGAGAGATGGCAAAGCCCAGCTACTGTCCCGAGAGCCTTCCATCAATGAGCTCGCTGACCCTCCCCAGGGCCCGGCTGAGGTTCGGGTTCCCGTTTTACTACTGAGGAAACTGAGGCACAGAGCAGGTTACCTCTGTGCTTCTCAAACTGTCTGTGGTGGAGGAACTTTTAGAGAAAAAATTTCCAGTCTGCCGGAAAAACACTCTTGTAACGTATCTAATCACCATCAGATGCGGACGGTGGCAAATTGAAATGAATTATTCTCAGGTCTAAAGTCTGTCTTATCACATCAACAAACCGCATGGAGGCCAAAGTGGACCCACCTGAGTGTGGACCACACTGGGGGGAGCGGGGGGTGAGTGACTTGCCAAAGGCCACACAGCCGGTGAGGGACCCGGCCAGGCTTTGGACTCGAGTCCTTGACCACTTACCTGGAGAGGGGGCTGAGAAAGGTTTGGCCCCTGAGTATAATTCATAACGACCCGAGTGTCTTAGGTTTCTGTACATCTCCGTCCATCTTCTAAGAATGTAAAACACACTAAATTGATAACCACTGAGTGTGCACTGGATACGTTTGGAATTAACAACGAAGGAATAAACAGGTAAGTGATAAGACCTAGAATCGTTCTTACATATCAATTGCGTGTGGGGGTTTAAGCACATATGTTGGGTGTGTAGACCCCGGAGGGGGTCCGACTCCTCCACTTGTCAAAAGTGTTCTTCTTCAGGGCCGCCTGGCAGGCTCAGGCAGAAGAGAGTACAACTCTTGATCCTGGGGTCATGCGTTCAAGATAAAATCTTTTTTTTTAATGCTTATTTATTTTTGAGAGCGCGCAAGAGACAGAGTGCGAGCAGGGAAGGAACAGAGAGAGAGGGAGACACAGAATCTGAAGGCTCCAGGCTCCGAGATGTCAGCACAGAGCCCGACGCGGGGCTCGAACTCACAAACCGCGAAATCATGACCTGAGCCAAAGTCAGACGCTTAACCAACTGAGCCACCCAGGCGCCCCCCAGAAAAGATAAAATCTTTAAATAAAAAGTTTTTAGTGGTCATCTTCCGGTGATGGGATTAAAAGTGGTTTTATTTCCATCTGCATTTCCTGTATTATCTGTAATATGCACATTTTACTTTTGTAGCAAGAGGAAGATTATTTGGGAGGAAACTCGACAGTCCCGGCTTCAAGTCTGCGTCCAGTTCAGCTGGAGAAAAGGTGGTCAACTCAGGGGAGAGTAAAGATCCTGACAAACAGAAGGTGCTTAATACATGTTTGAGTTCAATCTCAGTCATGGACTAGGAGGGAGAAGAGACTTTCTTTTTTTTTTTTTTAATATTTATTTATCTTTGAAGGAGAGAGAGACAGAGTGTGAGTGGGGGAGGGGCAGAGAGAGAGAGGGAGACGCAGAATCAGAAGCAGCTCCAGGCTCTGAGCTGTCAGCACAGAGCCCGACACGGGGCTGGAACCCACGAACCGTGAGATCATGACCTGAGCTGAAGTCAGACGCTTAACCGACGGAGCCCCCCGGGCGCCCCTGGAGAAGACCCAGGAAGGGCTCTTTTCTTTGCCTATTTCGTCATCTCTTGCCTATGCAGGTGCCTCGCTGTGACCAGGGTCAGGTGGCCTGGACCAATTCTCTCCATCCAGCGTTGGGAGTGTTCTGGCCACAGTCGGCCCTCCGGTGGGCGGCAAAGTCGGTCACCACCCGAGTGGGTTACGTCTCCCTGCGGCGATCTGAACACCTCGTCTGCTCAGTTTCCAGTGGGTGGGGGCGGGGATGGGGACAAGCAGGCAGTGCACCTTGGGACCTTACAGGACCTGCGGTATGTACGCGGAGCCTCCTCCTCCACCTGGGCGTCCCTGGGGCAGAGCGCGGGGTCCCAGGGCCGAGGCTCCAGCTTTTCTCCTCATTTCCCTCCGGTTTCCTGGGTGCTCTGCCGGCTGCCTCAGCTCCCGCTCAAGGTCAGGAAACAAACAGATAAACCCTTTCCCTAGAGCGAGCCGCGGCGAGGACGCTCCAGCTAGAATCCAATTCTGAGTCAGGGCCAGAGCTCTCTCTTTCCTGTGAATGTGAAGACAGGAAGGACATTTTTTTTCTGTAGCCATAAAATCAGTAAAAATGTTTTGTAGGCAGAGAAGAGGCCAAGCAGTTGGCTTTGGTTTCAGGCATGAATTGCAAATGGAAATGGTCAGATCTGGGGAGAAGGAATCTGGAGGTAAAACGCTAATATTCCTGGAGATTTAGCAATACGTTCTTGTACCCGAGGCCAACCAGGTATTGGACGTGGTGTTGAGAAGATGGAATGTGCCAGACGCCTGGGCGGCTCGGTCGGTTGAGCGTCCGACTCTTGATTTCAGCTCAGGTCATGATCTCACCGTTCGGGAGTTTGAGCCCCAAGTCGGGCTCTGTGCTGATAGCGCGGATCCTGCTTGGGATTCTGTCTCCCTCTCTCTCTGCCCCTCCCCCACTCGCCCTCTGTCTCTCTAAATAAATAAATAAATACATTAAATAAAATAATTGCTCGCTGGGACTCAACGTGGGGACTGAGAGAAGTTAAGTGTAGGGATGAGCAAGGAGTCAAAGACATAGGTTGTTTCTGGCGGTCCAGTGACTGGGGCCAGGATGGCTTTCAAGACCCAGCGGGGACAGCAATGAACTTGATGGCTTTCATATCTCTAGAGGGATGAACCTGGAGCCCAGAGAAATCAGCATCGCCAGTTTGGGAAGGGTCCTGTAGGCAACGCAGGAATTTAGGACTTCATCCCTGAATGGGAAGCCGTGAAAGGTTTAAGTAGAGCGGTCAAGTTTAAATTTTAGAGTAGCTCTCTGATTGCCCCGTGTTCATGTCCTGGATGGAGGGCAAGCCTGGAGGCCGGGAGCACAGCAAGGAGGCTGCTACTCTGCCCCAGGTTGGTGGCCTCGCCGGTCGAGAGAAGTGACAGATTCAAGGTTGTCAGATGGAATGGACAGACCTGGGTGACTGACTGGACACGGCCGGGGCACTTGGGGAAGGCGAAGAGATGAGAACGACACCCAGGTTCAGGACAGGGTGGCCGGGTGTCTGGAAGGAGACTCCAAGAAGAAGAAGGGGGAGTATTCATAGTTTTCAACTCTTGAGTTTCGTTTTGTTTTGTTTTTGAACTTTGGCTCGGCGCCATGCAACAGGACAAGAAAGATAAGGCACAACCTTGACCCGGAGAAGCTAGAATTCCCACATCTGGAGAAAAAGGCGGTGAGGGGAGGTCTGTGGGGGTCTCACCGGGAGCACGCCGGGAATTGAGAGAGCGGACAGGTGGGCGGGAGGGCTGCGGGACCTCGTGGGGCCCATGTGGACGGGTCAGTGCTAAACAGCTATAGGGCCAAGACTTGGCCTTCTGTATCTTTCACCTCTCTTCCCACAATCCTGTGTGGCAAGCCGGCCCTGCTGGCCTTCGGCCTCAGAGCTAGCCTCTCCAGGCTCTCTGATCCGCTACTCCCTCTTAAGCTACAACCCCAGAATGTGACCTGATGCTCCCATAAGAACATCTCTTGGGGGGAAACTCTCCCTTTCACATTGGATCTGGGTTCCTCCCGCCCTCAGCTTAGAAGGTCTCTCTCCTGGAAGCCTCTCCTGACCCCCTAACACCAGGCTGGGTGGACGTGTGGGGAAGGGATGGGCATTTGGATGGTGGTCAGGTGGGGAAATGGAGGAATGGAGGGATGGATGGCTGAGCTGATGGGTCTGTGGATGGATGGATGATTGGTTAATTTAAAAAACTTTTTTTAATGTTTTTTATTTATTTCTGAGAGAGAGAACGTGAGCAGGGGAGGGTCAGAGAGAGAGGGAGACACAGAATCTGAAGCAGGCTCCAGGCGCTGAGCTGGCAGTTAGCACAGACCCCGACGCAGGGCTTGAACCCATGAACCGTGAGATCATGACCTGAGCAGAACTCAGACGCTTAACCGACTGAGCCACCCAGGCGCCCCATGATGACTGGTTGATTAGATGGCAGAAGAGCAGTGGGTGAATTGGTTGGGTGGAAAGCAGGTAGACTGGGTAGGTGAGTGGGTGGGTAGAGGCGGGTGGATGGTGGATGGGGGGAGGGCCAGAAGGAGCCTGGATTTCAAGGAAGAGAAAGGAGACAAGGTTGGCTCAGGCTTGTCGAAGTTAGTGGAAGGCCAGTGGTGTCCAAGGCAGAGGTGGAGTGGGGATCTTTCTCCCGACTCCTACCCTCTGACCCCTCGGAACACTCTCCTCCCTGCGCCGAGGCAGGGACTCCACCCTGGACACTACCAGCCAGACAAGTAACTGGCACCAGGAACCAACCTCCTATCTTCTCTCCTTCCCAGAACTCGCCACCCTGTGAATGTTTTTGGCCGATGGTTCTGATTAGTGACAATGACTTTAAGTTTGAGGGGTGAGCGGGGCGCCTGGGTGGCTTAGGGTGTTAAGCGTCCAACTTTCGCTTAGGTCATGATCNCAGATCCCCAGCCTGGCCGCACAGGGCTGGACAGAATGCACAGTCTTAGCCGGCGCTGGCTGCCTGAGCCCTGTCGCCCTGGGCCCCAACCAGCCCGGGTCCCTGCTGCCTGGTGACTGCCCCCNCGCCAGCCAGGATCTCCCAAATGTCAGTGCAGCGTTAGCATCTTTAAGAGAGCGCCCGAGGCGATCTTTAAGCAGGGAGGCTGGGGCCCCATGCTGATGAGAGGCAGCCCCTCCAGGNCCCCCCCCAGCCTCCGCTCTGGGGGCCTGTGGTCCCCTGCTCTTTGGGCCTGGACAGCACCGGGTTTATTTTTAAGCCTGGGTGGATCAGGGCTTGGCCAGGAGTTGAGGTCAGTCGCCTGAGTATCCCCTTAGCTGGGAGCCCGCAGAGGGCAAGGAGGGGCCCCGTCCTGTCACTGCTCAACCCCCCACCCCCCTGCACCGCGTGGCCTGACCCAGAGGCGGGGATAAATATTTGTTGGTCCAATGAATGCCTGAGCCTCCTAAGCTGCCTGAAAAGATGTGAATGATAACACGGTGCTTTCTCCCCTCCCCCTCCCCTTGAGGGGAGATGTTCAGGGCAGATGAGTAAAAGAGCCAGACTTTGGAGTCAGACCAAGGGGTCTAGGCGGGTGTATCAGATCTAGCCTGTGGATGCTGTGTGTTTTGGGGAAAGTTGCGGTCCTCTCTGAGCCTTAGCTCTCTCATTAGTGAAATGTGCTAAAGGATAGAATGCCAGCCTTGTGGAGTTGCTGGAAGGATCCACTGAGATAATGAGGTTGGGACACGGGATACAGTGCCTGACACTTAGTAGGTTCTCAAGGAAGTCCCTCCCCACCCCCTGGTTTTGCATGTGCTCTCCCTTCTGCCCCCTACGCCCTCCTCCACACCCTCCGCCTTGTCCTTCCAGATCATGAGTATGTTCCCCCTCTGGGGCCCCTCCTCACCTGCCCAGCCCAGGCACAGTTAATATTCCTCCTCAAATCCCCCCCCCCCCATTCCTGGACGAAGTTCAAGGCTCAACCAGAACCCGTGCGAAAGTGACTGATATCTGTTCCCAAGCCAAGTGTCCACCAATTTCTTGAGGGCAGAAACTATTTGTATTGATTGCAAGATCCCTGGAGTCTTACACAGGTCATAGTACACAGTCGGCACTGAATGAATGAATGAATGAATGAATGGCTACCTGATCTGAGCCGAAGCAAGGGACCTTTCTGGCAGGTTTTAGTAATAAGAGAGTGGATGCCCCCCAAAGGCTGAGCCCTAGTTAACTCCTTCAGAAAAACTGTCCCTCGTGTTGGTAGAAGGCTGTTGCCTTTTCAAGACTTCCAATCCTCAGAGGAGAGGGACAATTATTCTCAGTCCTCAATTGCTCGACTGTCACACAGCATGCTAGAGGCAGGAGCAGTCCCTGGTCCACACAGCCCTTTCGGTCCTTGATCCCGGGACTGGTGGGGCTTGGCCCATTCCATGGGAACCTCTGGAATGGATATGCTCACCTGGAGGGCTGGGGAGTTGGTGCATCTCCTTAGAGAGGAAAGATCAGCACCCAGGTCACATGAACATATATGTTTCCTAACAAAGAGTGTAAAAACAAGACTCAGAATGGTTATAGACTAAAAATAAAATGAATAGGTAAATGGATGCTGGATGGATGGTAGGCTGGTTGGATACCTTGCGCAAGTGAATGGTGGCTGGATGGGTGGTGGCTAAATAACTGAATGAGTGGATGGATAAGTGGATGGATGGATGGATGGATGGATGAATAAATGGCTGGATGGCTGAGTGGCTGGGTGGGTGATGGATGTAAGATGGGAAGATGGATAGGTGAAGGGGTTCATGAATGGATGGGTAGGTAAGTGGATAAGTGAGTGGATGGATGGACGGGTGGATGGGTGGGTGGATGGATGGATGAGTGCACGGGTGGGTAGATGAGAAGATAGATAGACAAGTGGGTAGCTGACTGAGTGGATGGATGGGCGGATGGAGGCTGGGTAGATGGATCAGTGGGTAAGTAGGTGGATAGGCAGGGATATGGATGAGACGGTAGATGATGGGTGAGTGGGTGGGTAGCACTGACATGCAGCAAAAAGCACACCGGTTGGGGGTCAGAGAATCTTGCCATCGCCCTGATTCTACCCCCAATGCCCAACAGGAGTTGTAGTAAGTCTTCTGGCCTTCTTGGACTTCAACTTCCTTATCTGTCTGAAAGGGAAATGGTCTCTGCCCCCCACTACCCAAAGATCAGAAAGGATTCCTGGGCTGTGAGTACTCCTGGCACCCTGGCCTCCCCAACCCTACTGCGCAACCTCACCCTGCCCCCGTCCTGCCCTGTGACGAGCTCCCTCTTTCCCCTGCCCGCAGGGACCTCCTCTGCAGCCTCTAGTTCTAGCAGCATCTTCTAACAGGGACTCAGGGGATTCTGTTCACCGCAAAGTCCAACACTTGCAAATATCCTCAGTCCCCTGAGTCTGGTCAAGCCTGACTCTAATGGGCTGGAGTTAAGAGGCCATTTCTGAGGTCAAGAAGTGGGTCCTGATCCCTGTGTTGGCGCTCAGTGCTGTGGGGCCAGAGGCAAGTCACTGCACCGCCCCCCCAGCCTCACTTTTGCCATCCGAAAACAGGGATGATCATAGCACGCATCTCCCAGGGTGCCTAGGGCTCAGGGACACACAGCCACCCTCGCTAGTATCTCTACCCTGGAGCCAAAAGACCACCCACAGGGCTCGTAGAAAGAGCGTCCTTTATTCAACGGAGAGCTGGGTGCATGCAGGTTTCTGGAATAGGGAAGTTCGAGGGAGCCGAGGATCCCAGGGAACAGGCAGGGGCCCAGCCAGGGCAGCAGGCAGTGACCCAGCTGTGTTTCACGTGCACCTCATCCTGGGTCACCCAGGGCACAGGGCTCCCCATTCGCAGCTGGGCGACCCTGGACAAGCAAGCTGGCCTCTCTGACACCTTGCCGTCCTTGAGTGCAGAGGTCAGGCTTCACAGTTACCTGTGTGTTTTACCACGACTTCCGTGTTCCCGGCAGCCGGGTGGGGGTGGGGGGGTGCGGAAGGGGGCGGCAGCACCCTTCCCTGCTGGAGATGCAAATGCTGAGATCCAGGGAGGGTCTGAGTGCTGTGCTAGGTTAGTAACACAGACCCCTCCTACGCTTTGCTCCCAGTCTGCCCTGAGCACTGCAGCCGAAGCCTGGAGCCAGAGGTTGGACTCAGCGGCCTTCAGTCTGCCCCGGATCCCAGCCGCTGCGACCCCTTGTCGGCGCCTGGTATTTCCTGGTCAGCGGCCTGTCCTTGCCACGTGCTAGGAGATCACAGGGCTCTTCTCATGGGTGGCAGAGACTTTTAATAGATTGCCACGTTGCTCTGGCCTCCCAGGGGATGCCCCCCAACACCCTGCAGACTCAAGGGGCACCTACAGAGTCCGTGGGAGTTTGGGTGGTCCGCGTGACAGGGTTGTTAGGTCAGGTGCCCGCCCCCCCACGCAGGACCTGAGCGACAGGAGCTTGGGGGAGGTGCCCAGGTGGAGAGAAGCAGCAGCAGAGGGGCCCTGAGGGAGCCACAGCGCAGGGTCCCAGCCTCCTCCAGCCCCGGGGGTTCCCTCCGCCCCTTCCCCAACTGCTGCAGACTCTGGTTAAAATGGCACCTCCGCCATCTGTCGTCCCTCCCCCATTCCGTGGGCTCGGCTGTGACTCCGGGACTAGCTGGCTTCATAAACAGGCGGCTGGCGGCTCCCCGGGGCAAGACGGGTGCTGGGCCGGGTTCTGGGCCGGGTGCTGGCCCGGGGCTGCGGGGAGGGTCCTGCAGGGGGAGGGGAGGGCAGGAGGGCGGGTACCAGGAGGGCTCCATGCCCTCTCATGGGGGCATCCCTACTCCTGGGGGCTCCCATCTGCACCCACCCCTTCCTTGGCTCCTTCAGCTCACGCCCTCCCTGGATCTCACATCTTCCCTGCCTTGCTTCTGCTGTGTTGAGAGAATTTCAAATCAATACCTGGGTCTGGAGGCACCATGGACCCGCCTTAGCAAGCACCGTCCCCCTGGGCAGTAAGCACCACCCCTCTCGGGATCTCTGCTTCACAACGGGGGAAACTGAGGCCAGAGAGCTGGGCAGTGGGGGACCTGGGAGGGGTGGAGGCCTCACCGCCCCCCACCCTTGCTGCAGTTTGCCTTCTGGTCCGAAGCACTTGGGGGGAGAGAGGTGTCACGGGGCTCAAGCACCCAGCCCTGAAACTGTCAACCAGTTGGCTGCCCTCAGTTTTCCCATCTGGGGAATGGGGGCGACCCGGCGGGCGGAGGGACGAGGGTGTGTCTTTTGGGCCACAGAACATGCAGGGACAAACCGATCTCTCACAATCCCTCAAGATTGGGGAGAGAGGGCACTGGAGGGCTGGAGGGCAGGTGAGGGGGTGTCCAGGTCAGTACCGCCAATTCCTCCCTCCCCACCCCCCACCCAGTCCTGGGGCTTCTCCCTCCCCCAGCCCCGCGCCGCTGCCCTCCTCTCTCCCGCTCCTGCCTGCCAGCTCCCTCCCGAAAGCCCCCAGACCCCAGCTGCAGTGTTTTTACTGCTTTGACCGGCCGCTCAGCCTCCCTCCTCCCCCTCCTCCCTCCTCCCTCCTCCTCCATCTTCCCCCCTCTCTCCTCCATGCTCTCCCCCCTCCTCTTCATCTTTCTCCCTCTGTTCTCCTCCCTCCGCCCTCCCTCCCGAGCTCTCCCTCCCTCCCTCCCTCCCTCCCTCTCTCCGGGGGAAGAAAGGTCACCGTGCAGCTGATTACTCAGAGCTCAGTTGCTGTAGCAACCGGCGGGGGAAGTGGGAGAGGCTGGGTTTGAGNCTTCCCCGCCTCCCCGGGGTCTGGAGGGGGAGTGCGCCCCTCTCGGGTTGGGCTGCCTCTCTCTGTCTCTGTCTCTGTCTCTCTGGTTCTGGGGCTCCGTCTCTCTGTGTCTCCCCCTCTGCCAGGCTCTGATGGCTTCTTTCTTTCTCCTCTCTCAGAGCTCAAAGGGACAGCCCTTTGCCACACACACACACACACACACACACACACGCACACACGCGCACACACACCTATCAGCCACAGGCGGGGGAAGGA
>NW_027530625.1:6066950-6070516 GCF_008692635.1 Crocuta crocuta
GCTGGGAAAGGAGCCCAGTAAAGTCTTCAGCACCCCCGATGGCCCCCAGAAGCCGTTGTCACTGGCCTGGGAGACCCCGGGCTTCCTCACCAAGCCGGAGACAGGGTCCACGGAGGGTCCAGGCCTGCTCCCCTCCCCCTCCCCCAGACACACTGGCATTCCCCTGGCACCCGCTGTTGGGGGTGGGGAGGTGGGCTTCAGGGCCCTTCCGGAAGGCATCCACTCTGGCTCAAAGAGGAAGCCAGACCTACAGGGGAGGAGGTGGCTGATGCGGGGCAGGGAGGGGGCCGCTCCTTGTGGGTGGAGAGCATCTCAGCCCCTGCTGTCTGTTGGCTCCTTCTCCAGCCAGCCAGGCCAGGGAGCAAGGCCAGCTAGGAGAGAGGGCCAGCTTGGCCATGAGGGACAGGGGCTCTGGAGCCGGGCACGGCCTCTAGTCAAGTCCCCAGCCCCCTGGGGGACCCTCCTCTGGGGCTCAGCTCGTGGTGAGCTAACTGCTTTGGAAAACATGTGGCAGCTTTTTAAACATTGAAACAGACACTTACCTTCGGACCTGGCCGTTCCCTCTAAGTGTTTATCGCAGAGCAGTGGAGACTTGGATTCACGCAAAGATTTATGCATGAGTCTTCATAGAAGCTTTATTTCTAACAGGCAGAATTGGAACCGACCCCTCGACGGGCAGCCGGCTCCAAAGCTCGTGGTACTTCGGTACCCGGAACACCACTCCGCAAGAAGGAGAAATGAACTACTGATACACTCAACAAACGTGGAGGAATCTCAAGGTCATGGTACCGACGGAGAGCAGCCAGGCAACAAAGAATGCATACTGTGTGGTTCCATTTATAGAACATTCTAGAAAATGCCAACTAAGCTGTCGCGACAGAAAGCAGCTCAGTGGTGGCCTTGGGATGTTGGGGGCCAGGGGGTCCTACAAAGGGGCACAAGGAAGTGTTTGGAGGATGGCAGACGTGCTCACCCTCTTGAGAGTAATGACGGTTGACGGGGCATGTAGGTGTCCAAACTCTTCAATTCGGCGATGCAAATACTTGCACTTAATTGTACGTCCGTAAATTGAAAACCCAGATTCCTGCCCTGCTGCTCACCAGCTGAGTGAACTTGGGTGGGTCACCTCGCTTCTCTGAGCCTCACTGAGGACAGTGACATAATAAGACTGGCGGCCTCGCGGGACGATTAGGAGGATTCGGGAAGATCGTGTTCATCGCTCGGCTCCACCCCAAGCAAACCACGGGTGCCCCATCCCTGGCAGAGAGGGGCACGATGGGCCAGGTGCCCAGAGAGGCCATGCCCGAGCCTGACTTGGACTCCCTGTCCAGTGCTCTTCCCCGGGGGCCCGGCCAGGGTGCAGACCGGTGCCCGATGCCTTTGCGCCCACCAAGGCTCACAGGCGTGCCGCCCAGCTTTGTGCTAGGAAAGGGGAAGTAAAGCGCCAGGCTGAGACCCTGATGCATTTGCCGGGAAGGAGGCTCTATCTAGCCTGTGAGCGGCTCACAATTCCAGGGCTCCTGGCCCTGCTCCTGAGCAAGGGGTCCGGGAGATGAGCCGGGAGTGGAAGAAGCCTGAGGCCACAGCCCCAGGACCACAGAGCCTCTGGGGCTCTCCGGGGACGAGCCGCCCACAGGCCGGCCGCGATGGCTGTAGTTTCAGAGAGCAGCTTCATGGAGAAAATCTCCCCGGATGCCACTTGCCTTGGGTTCAGAGGCTGTTACAACCCCCCCCCACTTCCCCCCACGCTCGCCATGCTCTGTGCCCATGGCCACATCACTGCCCCTCTTTGACCCTCCTTTCCTGGCAGCCGCCCCTGTCACTGCCCTAACCTGCAGCATGCTCACTTCACAGACCCCCAGAGAAGCAGTCAGGGCTCTCGGGAGATCCATTTCACGGAGGAACAACCGAGGCCTGCTGAGTCTGGGAGAAGTGCCCACCGCCAGCCAGGTGGTGACCGGTGACAGGGGCTCCCACAGTCCTGGGCTCCCATCCCAGCTCTGGCATGGCGGAATGACCTTGGGCGAGTCCCTCTGCCCTGCAAAGCCTCAGTTTCCTCATCTGTGCACCGGGGACGATAAAGGTACAGAAGGAGCTTGAGCAGGTGTGGCCCTGAGCACAGAGCATAGATCATCCGTGTTATTCTGTGGGCAGAGCTCTGTTGGTGACCTCCAGCTGCCGCCTCCGTGGCCATGGGGCCGGGTCTTCCTGGGACCGAGCCGGAGCCCTGTGAGGGGCCGAGTACATTTGCTGTGATAATTGCGCCAAGAGCCCTCTCCACCCCCCGTCCCTCCATACACAGCCAGGAGGCCTGAGCAAGGCCCACTTGAACCCTGCTACCCAGTAGTCCTTCCTCCTTGCCCTTGAACTTTCCCCCGGACACCTACTGTACGCTGGGCACAGACAGGCACTGAAGGAGAGGCCCTGTCCAGGGAGGTCAAGGCTGTGACTGGGGAAGTCCAAGGTCTGTGGGAGCCTGGAGGAGGCCCCTGCCCCAGCCTGCTGATAGGGGGAGAGGGCAGAAAAGGAGAAGGGGTCTAACCTGAGACCCAAAGCTTGAATACGAGCCAGCCAGGCAGAGGCTGTGGCATTGCTCCTGGTGAAGGGCACAATGGCATGTGCAAAGGTCCAGGGGGTGAGAGTAAAACAGGACTAATTAGAACAACCGAAAAATCCTGTTTCACAAGCAGAGATCTACAGGAGTAGCGCTGAGGGAGGGAGGGAGGGAGGGAGGGACAGAGGTCACTGTGGGTCACGCCATCCTGGGTTTGTGTTAGTTGCAATGGCGTACTGAAGGTAACGGGGAGCCATGGGAGGGCTTAGGCAGAGGAGTGACACATTCGGAAGTGCTTCCAGAAAGATCACTCTGGCTGCCCTGAGCAGAAGGAACCGCTCGGGCAAGGGTAAGAGCAGATGCTGGGGATGTGAAGGCCAGAGATCATGGGGGGCTGGTCTGGGGAGGCAGACAGAAGGGCTGAGTGGACTGACCGAAAAGACTTTAAAGGGAAGACTTGCTGGACACAGGGGTGAAGGAAGAGAGCAAAGTGGGGGCGAAGGGTGGGTGGTGGGGCTGTCTCTGAGTCAGGCCACGGAGGAGAAGTGGGTAGGGGTGCGATCTTCCCGGTCCTGGGTCCTCACAGCTCAGCCGGTCGCTCGTGGCCAGCCCTGCCCCCAAAGTGCCCTCCCTGGGCCCCAAGAGGAGCCGTTCTGGATGAAACCCAGGGGCGCCTAGCGGGCAGAAGGCCTGAGGGTACACAGCTGGCAGTCACAGGAAGGCTGAATCCCAGGGTCTGGGGGCGATGCTGCCTCAAGCCAGCGGAGGATCAAAGCCTTGGTCTGGACTGGCTCCTCCCAGGAGGAGTCATCCCCAGCAAAGCAGAGCGAGGAGGGCCCGGCTCCAAACCCCGGTGGGTTTCCACTCTGCCTTGGGGTCCCCACTCTTGCCCCTTAGGTTTCCTCCTCTCTGAGACGGACAGATGTACAGGGACAGACTTGCAGCCAGCCCCAGAGGGTCCAGACAGCTGAACAAACATTACGCGCGGGGCCTTCATCAATCACATAGAAAG
>NW_027530625.1:6070613-6079777 GCF_008692635.1 Crocuta crocuta
GCCCAGCCTCCCCATCTCTCCCCACACATCAGCCTCTTCAGGGCTTCCCTCCCTCCATCTCCCCTTGCCCCGCACCCCCTCCCCAGCCCCAGGGAAGTCCACAGACTCTAAAGGATGCAGCTGGCTGGGACTGGCCCCCAACAGCTCCACGCTGCCCCCAGAAGGACATGGGACCCTGGGCTCACAGCACCAGCCCATACATGACTCTTCTGCAACACGTGGTCACTCCCTCCTTCCCCTCGCCCTGCTTTCTACCTCTAGCACTGGTTTGCCTACCGGCCTCCGGACCTTTGCACTTACTGTTCCTGAGGCTTGGAAGCCCTTGTCCTCTGGCCTTCCAGGCTCCTTACTGATCCTTCAGGTTTCAACGCAGATGTCACCTCCTCCGGGGCCGCGCCCGCCCCGCCCCGAGCCACATTCACCCCTCTCCCTTGGTTCCCTGAACTCCCTCATTCACACATTCCCTTTGTCATCTCAGCTGCTCTTCAGAAAGTTTCCTGAGGACAGACATTGGGCCTGTCTTGTTTCACCCGCCTATTCTGATGCCTCAGCGAGTGAATGAATGCATGCATGCATGAATGAATGAAGGAATACGTGACTGAATGGACGAGTGGATGAGTGGATTGGCCCTCTCCAGGTCTGGGGAGGAAAAGGTGGCCAGGGCCCCCCTGGGTGGGGACGAAGACAGGAGGCTACACTCCGTCCACGCTGCTGTCATCCGAAGGACTCCCCAGGAAGGGGGGTGTCTACTCTCTCTCCCAACGGTTCTCCACCCTCCTGGGTGAGAACTTCCGGGCCAGCCAGCTGAAACTACTGAAGCAGACCCTGGCGAGGGCAGATGCCCCCACCTAACCCAGCAGCGGTGAGCCCCGCCCCCTAGTCATCCACCGGGACACAACGGCGTGGGGGCTGAAGTCAGGTAAAAACCCAGTTCAAAACCCAGGTCTGCCATCTACAAACTGCAGGGCCCTGGGAAACTTTCAGCTCTCTGTGCCTCTACTTTCTCATCTGTGAAATGGGGAGGATAATGGCACCGGCCTCATAGGATCTGATGGGGAGTCAACAGACTTGCGCCTGGTGCAAGTAGCTAGCCCAGCGTGCCTGGCACATACTTGCTCAATAAAGGGAGCCCCCCACTCCCCCGACCCCAGCATCAGTGGGGCCCTGAGCCAGGGGAAGGCGAGAGGCCCTGTTCACTCTCTAACCAAAGACGTGCATCCATCTCTCTTCATACCTGGGCTCTCTCTAGCTCCGGCCTCCATCCTGCCTCTCTGCTGGGTCCAGGGACTCCTTCCTGTGCCCGGGAAGTGCATTCTGGCGAGGCTGGGGCACCCCCATGACCTCTCGTGGCCTTCGAGCTCGGAAGAGCTTGGAGAGCGGGCCGGACTGGGTCCCCAGCCGTGCCACGGCCCAGATACGGAACCGAGGCTCCAAAGCGGAGGTGCTCCCTGGAGGCCCCGACTCCTGGCTCGGTGCTCCTGGCTTGGGGGCTCAGACCACTCCTGCTGTGGGAGCTCTGGGAGGAGCCCTGGGGTGTGGGAAGGGCTGCTGCCCCTTTGGACTGGGAGCTCCATGCAGACAAGGCCCACGACTGTCTGCGGGGACCTGCACAGGCCTGGAGCCTGCGAAGGAACAGATGACGCTGTGACTCATCTGCCTCCCGGGGCAGCATCCCAGCCCCGGTGGGGTCAGCAGGCCCGGCCCAGCCCAGGGAAGGAGGTTGCCAAGGGTCCGGAGGCTTCCAGAAGTCTCTGGACAAAAGGATCAAAGGACTCAGATGACAGGAGAACAGGAAATGGGGTGGGGTGGGGGGCGCAGAGCCTCCCACCCAGGCTGGGACGAAAAAGCCACAGGAAAACGGACACAGATGGACGGGCCATGGGGGGTGGGGGAGGACAGGATTCGGGCAAAGAGCCTCAGGCACTTCCTTTGTGCAGACCCACCTGCTGGTCTCCCCCTGCCCTCCCCCTCCGATGCAGGTCCCTCCTTTCTGTCCCTGGCCACCAGCATCCAGCTCTGGACCCAGCACCTAGGGGACACTCAGAAAGCGTTTGTCGATTCACCGTGTTCATGAGTGAATGAAAGCTTTTACCAGCCGTTCCTGACTTTTCCAGTGATCTCAGAGCCTGGAGCCTGCTTCCGATTCTGTCTCCCGTTCTCTCTGCCCCTCCCCTGCTCATGCTCTGTCTTGCTCTCTCTCTCTCTCAAAAAATAATTATACATTAAAAAAAAATTTTTTTTTAATCAGATGGGGGTGCCTGGGAGGCTCAGTCGGTTGAGTATCTGACTTCGGCTCAGGTCATGATCTCACGGTTCGTGGGTTTGAGCCCCGTGTCGGGCTCTGTGCTGACAGCCAGCTCAGAGCCTGGAGCCTGTTTCAGATTCTGTGTCTCCCTCTTTCTCTGACCCTCTCCTGCTCATGCTGTGTCTCTCTCCCAGAAAAAAAACAAAAAACAAAAAACAAAAAAAAAAAAAAAAAGAAAACATTAAAAGAAAATAAAAATAAATCAGANTTCTGTGTCTCCCTCTTTCTCTGACCCTCTCCTGCTCATGCTGTGTCTGTCTCCCAGAAAAAAAACAAAAAACAAAAAACAAAAAAAAAAAACAAAAAGAAAACATTAAAAGAAAATAAAAATAAATCAGAGTCTTTCCAAGATTATAAACTCTGCTCTTAAAGGCAGGTTCTCAGGCTGACAACAAAACACCTCCTGGCTCATCCATCCATTCATTTGATTCCCCCTGCAAGCGTTTCCTCGACTCCTTACCAGACCAGGCCCTGTGCGGGGCGCTAGGGCCATCACACGGAGATAGGCCCCATCCCCTCGAGCTCAGGACTCTGCGTCTGGAGGGCAGCGCTCCACCCACATAATTAATCCGTCACGATTGTGGAAAGTGCTGGGAAGACCAGTGCTGGGGTGCAAAGCTGGCATTCGCAGGGCACCTGCCGGATCTGGGGGTTGGGGGGAGCTCAGAAAAGGCTTAGCGTGTGGACAGCAGGAGGCACGGACAGGTGATAGACAGTCAAGGACTGTGGGTGGCGTGAAAGAAAATAATAGGTACAGTCTTGATCTGAGCAGGCATCATTCAGCGAGCCCCTCCCTTCCACAAGCACCTTGAATGGATGATTCTATAAATCTTGACAATAAGATGGAGATCCAGATGCCCTGATCACCCTCGTTATAAATCGGAGAGGTCAGCTACCAGAGCTGCTAAGGGGCAGAGTCAGGGTCGTCTAATCTGGGGTCTCAGCCCCTGACCCTGAACCCAGGGTCTGCAGGAGAGGAGTCGAGGGGACACAGTGCACACCTTCCCGTGTCACCTGCCAGTCTCCTTGAGCTGGAAAGAGCTCTGAGTTCAGAGGAGAATATTTAGGAAAGGAACATTCCCGAGCTCACATCAGCTGGTGCTGCTTTAGGAGGGGCCAGGACGTCCATCTGGTCTCCTGACCAGTGTTTGAGAGCCTGCGGAGTGGACGTGGCCTTGGGCCATGGGGCAGCAGAGGCTGCCCTGCTCCGTGGAGACGGCTGGCAGGCAAGGCTGCGAGGTCATTTCTCTTTGTCTCCAAGCCCTAAAGAAACTGCTTTCCCGTTTGTCCCTGGAATGGAGAGGCGAGGCCTGGGGCTGTGGGGCCCTGAGGGGGTGGGCTGGGGCTTGCTGTCTCTTGGTGCTTCTCCTCATCACCTGAAGGGTGGAGAGCATGAGATGGAGGCCCCACAAAGTGGCCAGAGCAGCCCAGGGACCCTGTATCCCTTGGGAACGTGAAAAGGACTCACCTGTAATACCAGTGACAACGGCACCTATTTCCTGAGCACCAGCCATGTATCTGGCCCCTCGCTGAGTATCTCCCCAAAGTATCTCCTTGAATCCTACATGGCCGAGACCTCTGGCTGTTGCCCAGGGTCCATTCTGCCATCTCCCCTTTAGTTAACAGAGCACCCCCTCCCAGAGTTTTAATGAGGCCCATGGCCGCCCGGCCGAATACTACATTTCCCAGTCTCCTTTGCAACTAGGTATGGCCATGTGATCAGTTCTGGCCAATGGGACCCCAGGGAGGTGTCCATGGCCCTTCCAGATTGCCCTTAAAAGGAAGGAGTGGTCTCCACTCTTTAGGGTGCCTCTAACACTCACAGGAGAGAATGGGGAGGGGAAGACTCCTCCACGGGATGGGAAAGACGGAAGCAGCACGGGCCCTGGACCCGCTCCCCCGGCGGAACCCCTTAGACCGACACATGGAGGGAATCAGCTCCTCTCTCCTCTAGCTTGGGGTCCTTGGGTTTTCCTAGACTCGCTGTGCTGTATCCTAACAGAGACCCTAAGCTCTGAGAAGGAAATCCACATCTGCTGGGAAGGGGTGAAGGCAACCCTTGAAGATCTCAGGGCCTGTGCCCAAAACCACTGGGCTGAACACGCACACGGGTGATACTCCATCTGTGACTCGGTGCGGGGGAGGGGGTGGGGGCGAGATGAGTAAATGGACGGTGGCCTGGGGTGCCTTCTAGGAAGGATCTAACCCTAGATTCCAAGCCCTAAATGTGATCCATTTCCCTGGTAGGAGCTCAGCATTTAACTTCTAATTCCTATGCCCAACATTCAAAGATGATCGCACTGACAGTGTTGTGCAGTTTATAAGTGGCTTCATATCCACAGTCACCGTTAACCTTGATCCCTTCCTATGAGGTCAGCAGGGGAGCACCCCTCTTATTCCCATTTTGCAGACGAGGAAGCAGTATCTGCACACATTACCTGGTGCATAATAACTGCTCAACATATGGCAGGTCATCTGGTTCCTTTAATCATGTTTTCTTAGTAATATGCTACCACTGAGGATTTTTTAAAATATCATTTTTAGGGACGCCTGGGTGGCCCAGTTGGTCAAGCGTCCAACTTCGGCTCAGGTCATGATCGCACAGTTTGTGGGTTCGAGCCCCGCGTCGGGCTCTGTGCTGACGGCTCAGAGCCTGGAGGCTGTTTCGGATTCTGTGTCTTCCTCTCTCTCTGCCCCTCCCCTGCTCATGCTCTCTCTCTCAAAAATAAATAAACATTAAAAAGATAAATAAATATCATTTTTAAAGAACAGAGGGATGTGGGAGTGCAGTGGGAGAAGCCCATGTGGAGAACTCAGGAGATCCAGTGGCCACTGGACGGCTTGATGACCTTGAGATAACGCTTCCCCTCTCTGATACTCATTCCCCTGGTGTAAAATGAGGAAGTTGGAGGAGATGGCCCCTTCCCCCTTTCTCATTCTGGGTTCTGCCACCACTGTTGTTGGGGGTGGCCAGAGTCCCCGCTCACTGAGGGCAGAAGCAGCCCCCTAGATGGGGAGGGGGGGGGCAGCTATTCCCTAGCCCTCTGCCAGCATTTCCCAGCTCCGCTCCTGAGCCTGGCTCTGAGTCCAGGGACTTCACGTGTGGCTCTCTGAGCCTCAGTTTCCTCATCTGTAAAATGGGAATGATAGTAAAAGTAAGGACATGGCTCACAGAACCATTATGTCAATTACATGCATTTATACATACAAAGTACTTAATACAGAGCCTGAGTAACTGTCCCGTTCGTGCTTTGGGAATTACGGTCAGCGATCAGCAGTTATCAGTAATATATTATGAGTCATTATAATGAACGGCTAATGGAGGTTTATAGATGACTGCAAGAGAAAAGAGGACATTGGAGTGTCAAGAAATGGCAGTTCTGTTGGAAGGCCAAGGGCAGGGTCTTGATTCAGTCCCCCTGGGTGCCTCTCCAGGGTCTGTGGGTTCCCAGTCTGGGCACCTTCCCTTGCGACCTTCCTTCCTTATTAATTTTTCCCATCAGCCCCACTTGGGTTGGTGGATTACATTAGGAACAGAAATTCCCAGTCTCAACATTGAAAAATATCTCCAAGTTGCCTCAGCCGATCCTTTTCGTGAGTCATGGCTCTGCACATACACCCACCAATCCTTGGATGCCTCCCCAGCTGGGTCACTCACTACCTATAAGACTGCCCTATCAGTTTATCTTGTGAGGCAAAACCGACCTCCCAGGGCAGCCTCTGCTGGTTCTGCCATCAGGGTCTTCCCCAGAACAAGTCCACACCCTCTGCTCTGCCCGGCCCCTCGGGCCACAGGAGCTGTGGCCACTAAATTAGCTCCTCCCCATCTGAAACCTCCCTAGTGCCTCGATTTCCCTCCTAAACTTCCGATTTCCCTCTTAAACTTCCGTCTCTGAGGGCACCTGGGTGGTTGGGTCGGTTAAGTTTCTGACTCCGGCTCAGTCACGATCTCATGGTGGTTCGTGAGTTCGAGCCCCGCGTCGGGCTCTGTGCCAACAGCTCGGAGGCTGGAGCCTGCTTCGGAGTCTGTGTCTCCCTCTCTCTCAAAAATAAACATTAAAAAAGTCTTTTAAAAACCTCTCCTCTCTGGATGTTCTCATAAAAGCCTTGCAGGCTATACTCCGGCAGACTATGTTCCTCCCCTGGCTTCCCCATTCCCCAGTGCGGCGTCCCCTCTCCAAGTCAAGTGGTCTCCGCAGGCCTCAGTTTCTCCACCAGTAAAATGGGGTATAACTGTCCTGACCTCTTAGGGGGTTTTTTTGTTTTGTTTTTTGAGTGTCCAATGAGGTCAACTCTCTGAAGCCGCAGAGCCAGTCCCAGGCATACAGCAGGTCTTTAATAAGTGTTCGAGACAACTAGCTCTCAGCTGGAAGATGAGCTTGAATTAAAAGCTAGAATTAGGGAGGGATGAATCCCCTTTGTGACAGATGCTTGGTCCAGACGCAGCATTTCGACCTTTCTGGTCCCTGAGTCAAGGAGTCTCAAACTCCACTGAGCTTTACCGTACCCGAGGGAGCTGTGAAATGCAGAGTCCCAGGCCCTGGGCTCGGAGTGCTGATTCAGTGTGTCTGGGGAAACCCGGGAACGTGCAGTCTAACATCCTCTCCACTGCAGCTGCCGCCCTTCCTCCCAAGCCGGGAACAGTTGTCCCTCCAGTGCGGTGCCGATGCCAGAGCTGAGACCCAGAAATGAGAAGCCAAACCAGACAGAACCGGCCCCTGCCCCCGGGGAGCTCACCGCCTGACAGCGGGTCCTCCCTCAGGGTCAGTCGAGGAGTCTCCTCCATTCTGGAATGAGTAGGGACAGCTGTGGGAATTTAAAAGGTCAGATGAGACCTACCTCCTGGCACTGTGTGGTTGTGGTCACAAGACAGAGCGTCTCCTAGGCTGGAGCCTTGGGGCATGAAGGCCTTGGGAGGAAGGGGCACAGCTTGGTCTGGAGGCAAAGGCTGGTCCGTCTGACCTTGCCTGTGCTGGCTGGGGGTGGGGGTGGGGCAGGGGAATGAGGTGGGGGGGGATATTTTTTCCCTCCCTGAGCTTTATTTCCACCTCTGCAAAGGGTAACAATGGTGCCAGCCCCCTGCAGCGATGATTTACCAAGAAGGGGGGGGGCCCTTTAGCGGCCAGGGGCTCTCTCGTTGGCAAGGGCCCTGCCAAGCACCCACACCCGGCCTCCGGCTCAAATGTGTGTTCTGACCTTCACATTACTTTTCTCACAGAGGGTCCCCAAGACGGTAAAAGCTTTAGGCCCCACAAACGAGGGCCGAGGCCCGCCTAATGCAGGTGCTGGAAGATCTGGTGACAAGACAGGGGACCCCTCAGCGGGCCTGGGTCTGGGAACGGAAACTCCTTTAGCTTCTGAACCTTGGAGAGAGAACACACGGCACCCTGGACAGGAGGGAAGCTTGTCCCTGGAGGGGCAGGACTTTCCTGAGAGCTGAGCTCCACTTCTTTTCAGACAGCCCCTGCCCACATGAGCTCAGGGCGGCGAGCCTCTCCAGCCCAGAGTGGAGGCAGAGAGGAGCAGGCTGGAATCCGAATGGAGGACATGGAGGAGGGAGGGGGCTGCAGGGGAAGGGAGGGGAGGAAAAGGGAGAGGAAGAGAAGGGGAGGGGAGGGGAGGGGAGGGAGGAANGGGGAGGGGAGGGGAGGGAGGGGAGGGGAGGGCAAGGCCTCCACCCCAGACCCCTCTGCTGGCATATGCATCAGCCTCTGAAGGGCTAGGCTGCTGAGAAGCCAGCCAGAGCTGAGGGCCCCGGACAGAGGCCTTGAAGTTGACATGGCTTTGATAGTGACCTTCAAATGTCCTAAACCAGAGAGGATACAGGTTATCCAGAACCCACAGGTGGGGTCGGGGTAGAAGGGATCCCGCGGGGCCTGAACATGTNCCGGGCGCCCATCTCGCCGCCGCCGCCGCATCCTCACGTCGCTTCCTCTGCTCCTTTCCATCCTGCCCAAGAGGAAGTAGAGGTTCAGAGAGGGCACGTCTCTTGCTTAAGAGGGCACAGCAGGGGCGAATACAATACACAGAAGGATTTGGACCCAGCTCGAACTCCAAATTCCAGTTCTTAACCCTCTCCTACCACGGCTCTCTCTGTGGGCTCGGTGGCAGCACAGGGCTCGCAAGAAAGATGGGAAGGAAGGAAGGAAGGAATTCACAGGCCAGGCTATTCCCACGCCACCCCCNGTTTGACTTTGAGCCTGGGGGCCCGGGGTCAGGCACAGGGTAGAGGCACCCTAGCCATTGGGCTGAATTTGACCAGGGCGCTTTGCCAGGAGCCCCACTGCGGCGCTAAGCATGCCTGTCCATCTGACCGTGCAGAGCCTGACAGCTGCAGGGGGGCGGGGAGGGGGGAGGATGAGGAGGGGGGGGTGAGAGGTGCCTGGAGTTACTAGTTTACCAGGACCAGTAATAGAGAAGCGTTTCTGGACCCCTCGAGATCTCCAGGGGCACCCAGTGTACCCCGAGAAGACCCTCCTATCAGACCCCAGTTCCAAGCATGCCTTCCCCTAGAGTTTCTGGTCAAGCCCCGGTTAGCCTCTGTGTGCCTCAGTTTCCCTCACGGACCCCAGCATTTCCCCCACCCCAGCCACCGCTGGCCCCTTCCTGCTTTTCCAGCCCCCAGACACTTAGTGACCTAGATCTAGCCGCTCCTGGGCTCTGGAATGTCACACGCACGGCTGTGGCTCCGCGGCCTGCCTTTCTCGCCCATCTGTGAGATGGGTTCGTAATGGGGCCAGCCCGGGCAGGGTACTGGAAGGTTCCATGGAGCTACGGAAGTCAGCACAGGGCCTGGCACACAATAAGCGCTCAGTACGGGGTCCCTGTTGCTGACGCTGGTTGTGTTATTATTTGGGAG
>NW_027530625.1:6079840-6091429 GCF_008692635.1 Crocuta crocuta
CCCACCCCCACCCCCAGCAGAGCTGGAGAAAACTAAGCCTGTGGCTCAGCCGGTCGCCTCCTCCCCGCCCCCCACGGAGCCGAGTGTCGAAATCTTCCCAGAGAAGCTGTTGAGCAGAAATTTCCAGTCTCCCTGGCAGAGCCTGGGAGAGTTAGGGTGCGGCTCAGAGATGCATTTGGGCAGCCACTGCAGGGCGGGGGCTAGGGAGGGACCCCGAGATGTTCTGCGAGACCCTGGAAGCACCCCAGCCCTAGAGGAGGGGGGGGGGTGCCTGACCTCCAGTGCCAGCCCCACAGAGCTGCTCCCGCACAGGCAGAATCTCATTGTCCCCTGGGGTCAGTGGGGACTCGGGGCTTTACCCCTCCTTTAGCGAGGCCCCTGTACCCTGAGAGTCTGGAAGACAAGATAACTGGGTTACTGTGAGGTGAGGGTTCAAGGGGATGGTGTGTGTGAGCCCTTAGCCCAGCTCCTTGAAACCCCCAAGTGGGGACTGTTTGCTTTAGTGACTGTCCCAATTGTGGGGGCCACCAGGCCTCCGAAGGGCACGCTTGTTTGATTCCTTGGCTACCGGGAGGAGCCGAGGCCCCCAGCCAGGATGGTGGGTCTCACTGGAGTGGTGGGGTCCCCGTCCCAAGTGGCCTGGAGAACCTGCGAGAGACCTGGCAGACAGCCTGAGCCTTGCTTTGCTCACAGGGCTGTGTAACCCCGGGTGAGCAGCTCAGCTCCTCTGGACCTTGTTCTCTCTGTTGGAAAAAAACAGGGACGGTGGCCTGTGACCCTCACTCCGCAGAGGGAAATAAGGAGCATTGAAGGGGGGAGGGAATGGGGGTCAGGTGCCAGCACTGCCCCAATCCAGATATGTGACCTCGGATAATCCCGGTGAGGCTAAAACCAGACCGAGTAACACTAATGAGTACGAATGAGCAGAGTGCCTACTACTAATGAGTAGAACATGTCAGCTGCTCTCTGTTACCTCACAGTTACTCTGGGACGGAGTTTTTATTATGAACTTTATTTTCCAGAGGAAATCACCGAGGCTCAGAGAGGCCGATCCACTTTCTCAAGGACGCACAGCTAGGAAACGAGAACGTCGGGATTCAAATCCCGATCTGCGGGCTGAATCCCTCAAGGAAAGCACGTTAAATGTTTTTAGACGTAAAACATTTCAAGCGCCTACTATGTGTAAGACCATTGAGGTAGGTGGTAATAAGGATGCCCGGTCTGGTTTCGGTTCAGGGCATGATCTCACGGTCCATGAGTTCGAGCCCCGTGTCAGGCTCTGCACTGGCGGTTGGAGTCTGCTTGGTATTCTCTCTCCCACCTCTCTCTCTGCCCCTCCCTTGCTTTCTGTCTCTCTCTTTCTCTCAAAAATAAATAAACATTAAAAAAAAAAAAAAAGGAAAGGAAAGCACCAGCATCTACGTGCCTCCAGGGCTGTGGGCGCACCAGGAGGGTCCTGGGGGGTGGCATGGAGATGGTGAGGGAGGGGGCTGAGGGAGGAGCCCCAGAGGCCAGGGAACAGGGAAAGCTGGTCGGGAGCAATACAGAGGGATTTCAGTGGAGGGCACAGGGCTGGCCCAGCAAGGGCAAAGTCATGGCTGCCTGAGATGTAACCCCACTCGGGGGCGTGGCGGACCGTGGTGGGGAGAAGCAGGAGGGGCGTGGCTGAGCCTGGGGCTGGGCTGCAAAGGCCTTAGACCTTTGCTCGGTAAAGATGGGGAGCCGGCAAAGGTCTTGAGCAGGGAAGGACATTGTTCNAAATATCCTGGAAACACACACACACAAGCACTGGAATGGCAGGGTCAGGCTGCACTGCACAAACTTTTACAGTGCTTCCTTTAAAAACATTGGTGGGTTGTTGTTTTTTTTCCTTTGCCTTGTACAGGTATAATTACTCCCCCAAAAAGGACACGTTCAAAAGGCAAGAAGGAAGCTGAGAGGCAGAGAGAGACGTGGGAAGCTGCAGCCGGAGAGAGCCAGGATTGGTGGGCAGGACGCCTCTCTGACTGCTGGCTCTCCGGCTGTTTGAGTGATGGGCGATCTGGCACGTGGGGCCACGGAGGGGAGGGGCTGGGACCCTCCCCTTACCTAGAGCCTTCTCCTGGCCTGACTGGTGATGGTGGCTTCAGCCTGCCCCATCCCTCCCGGACATCTGTCCTCACCCCCCTCCCCACTGGCTGGGCTGTGGGGCACAGGCTGATACTCCAGTCCTTCTCTGTGCTAAATGGGGCAGTTGTCCCAGGGGCCTCCCTGTGTCCTTGAGGACAGACTTTCTGTTCCCTGTAGCAGCATCAGACGCTGTGCTAGTTGCTTTACGGACAGTGTCTCTTCATCTGGATATAATCAAATAAAATGTTGCTCTCTCCATTTAACAGATGGGAAAATGGGGGCTCAGTGGCTCGCCCCCTCAGGCTCTCACAGTGAGGAAGGAGTGGGATTTTTATGGGCGGGGGGCACCCGAGAGCCCCTCCCACTGGCTGTACTGCCACAGGCTCTTCAGGAGAACATCTATCTCTCGGGTCTCCCTAGATTTGGAGCCTTGGACCTGCTCTGACCCTGGATTAGGGGCTCCTGTCACCCCTCTGAGCCATTCCCTCTGCCTGGGGTTCCTGCCTCCCCTCTCAGAGCAAACTCCTACTCTAACTGTGAAACCCAGTGAAAGCATTCCTTCCTCCCCAGAGAACCCCAGACTACCCTATAGTCCTCTTTATCTGTGTTCTGTGCCTGTAGAGCCCCCCCTCCCCCACCCCGGGGGAGAGGAGAAAGGGCTCAGGAGACACAGTTGCGAGGAAAGTTCCAGCCCAGCCCCCAGTGACAGAGAGGAGGGAGCAGTCAGCTTGTTTGGGGAAGAGTGGGGCGGGGTGGACGTGAGAGGGAGCATGGCCTTGGCTCAGTCCGGGGAAAGACAGATCGAGCCGCCCCAGAGATCATTTGGCTTAGAGGCTGGAGAAGGACGAGTTCAGATGGAGAGAGAAGCACAGATCGGGGCTGCCTAGCGCAGCCTCGCGGGCTCACCTGCCCGGCCCCCGCAGCATCTCTGCGGCAAGGCTGGGCGTGGGAAACGGTCTTTTGTGCACAGGTGTCCCTAGGACCCCCCACCCCCCAGAGCATGCGCACACAGAGATGAAAAGCCCCTTTTGAGAGCCCAGAGACCCCCATCCCAGGAAGAGCTGACCAGAACTGAGAACAGAGTGGTGCGGGCCCCTTGTAAACTCAGAGAATCCCCGGTGCCAAGAACAGCGTAGGCACATAGTAGGCACACAGTAGGCACACAGGACTACATAGTAGGTACATAAGTGTATGTTGACGAGCAAATGAAAGCATGAATGAATGCCTGACCCCAGCCCGGGGAAGAGGGCCACGAGCCTTGAGTCTGTCTGTCTGTCCCCTTATAAAGTAAGACTCCCTGCACCCAGGGAGCCCCGGATGTCCAAGGTGGCTGGGACAGGCTTTGGGGGTGGCAGAGGATGGGGTGGGGGGTAGTGGGAGAGCCACAGAAAAGCGGCCCTGCTTGGGAGGGATGCAGACAGTGAGCCATGTTCCTGATGAAACACCCCTTCTGATACCCGGGCCCGGGCAGCGCCTGGGGCCCTGAGGAACTGTCGGGCACCCCCACATCACCGCAGTGGGGACCTCCCCATGCAGGAGGCAGCCTGGTGAGGTCATTAAAGAAAGGGGCTCCGGACTCGGACATTTCCGAGCTCCAGCTCCACCACTTACTAGCTGGGCCATTTGCCTCAGTTGCCCCATCTGCAAAGGGGGCTGATAGCACCACCTGCTGCGCATGGTGCTGGGAAGGTCACATGAGAAGTCCCGCCCTCTGTCTGCCCTTGTTCTAAATAGCAGCGCAGGAGGGTGGGGTGCAGGGAGATAGCCGGACAGCCGGGCCCCCGGCTCTGGTCCCAAAGGGCCACTGACAGGGACCCAGCCTCTCACCGGGCCTCAGTTTCCCCGTTTGTACAGTCAGGCCCTGCTAACCCGGACTGCCCTGCCCCTTCCCCAAGCCCAGGCAGGACCCCCACGGGCAGCCGTCTTCTCCAGACCTGCGCACCGCCCCTGGGGTTGCCCAGAGACACGCGGGTGCAGCTGTGCCTGCGCACACACACACACACTCCCGTGCAGCGTGCACACAGACCACATTTGCAGGCACGTAAGTGTGCACACGGACGCACTCACACATAGGGTCACGCTCACACAAGCAGACACACAGGCAAAACGCACACACATTTACACACAGACCTCGCAGGCACCTCCCACACTCAGCCCCCCAGCCTGCACCCTGGCCCTTGCCCAGGCACCCACACCTGCTCACACTCATGCTCACACTCACCCCACCCCACCCCAAATCTGCTGTGCACCAACTGTTGGTGCGGGAGGGGCTGGGAGCGGGAAGGAACAAAACCCACGACTCAGCCGGGAAAGAGGGGTGCGGGGTGGGAGGGGGGTGCGCGGGCGAGGGAAATGACAGCCCGCGGTCCCCCTCGAGTCCCGGCTCATGAATATTAATGCAGCGGTAATTAAAATGCAGGGACGCAGCAGGCTGGATGCGGCTGCCTCCGGAGCGCTGGGGAGCGCCGCGTCCTCGCCGGCGGGTGGAGCCCCGCTTCTCGCTGGCGNCGCCTGCTCCCGGAGCCGGCCCCCTCCCGCCCTCGCGGCCGGGTGATGTCATCCGCACAAAACTTTCCGCTTCCCGGCCGGTCTCGGGGCCCTGAGTCATAGCCGCCCCCGGCCCGGGCCGCGCCGTCTGTTTGTGCAGAGCCGGGCCGAGCTGGCCCCGGCCTGACGTCAGGCTGGCGCGGCCTGGAACCGCGTGGGGCCCGCGTCAGCCGGCTGCTGCGGGCCGCGGGGGGCGTGGACGTCAGTCCTCGGGCCGCAGTGAAGGGCACAGCCTGGGGTGGGGGTGTGCACGCGATGTCACATTAATGCGGATCGCGGGATCTGGGACAGGCCCTTCGAGCTCTCTGAAATTCAGTTTCCTCGTCCGCCAATTAGCAAATCTTCTGAGACTTCTCAAGAGTGACTTGGGCAGCTGGATGAGCCCAGGCCCAGAGATGGAAAGGGACTCTGCCAAGGTCACACAGCAGATGGACAGCAAAGCTCTGCTTCCTGGGCCCCAGGGTCCCATGGGGAAGTCCATGGGGTGGCTGTTCCGATGCCATGAAGCTTCTGATGACCCGTGAAGGCAGGTGAGGAAGTCATTTAGGAGTCAGGTCACCTGGGTTCAAATCCTGGCCCTCTTCCTCCTTCCTTCTTCTGTGCCCTCAGGCCAGGCGTGCTGAAAGCATTAGCAAGGGCCCCACCCCCCAGTCTTTCACCAGAGCTGCACAGAGATAGCCCCAAACATTGGCAGTCTTTTTTTTTTTCAGGTTTATTTATTTATTTTGAGAGAGTGAGCAGGTGAGAGAGTGCACACGCGCACGAGTTGGGGAGGAGCAGAGAGAGAGGGAGAGGGAGAGAATCCCAAGCAGGGTCAGCACACAGCCTGAGGCAGGGCTTGAACCCATGAACCGTGAGCTCACGACCTGAGCTGAGATCAAGAGTCAGATGCTTCACCGACCGAGTCCCCCCAGGCGCCTCACAGACATCGGCAATTCTTAGACTCTTTCTTGGGTCTTTGGCACAAGACTTTGGGACCCAATTTAAAGCTGGGAACTAAAGAACATTTTGGCGGCTGACGGCTCCCAGGGGCTGAGTGGGGGTTGGGCGCAGGTCTGTAACCTCAGATGCGCGGCTGTGGGCTGTGGCTCTTCCCCAAACGCACCCCCACGTCCACTCAGTGTCTGTCATGGTGAAACTCCCCCGGTGCTCCAGGCTGCCTCTTCCTGCCTGAGGCCTTCGCACATGCCATTCCCTCCCCTCCGCAGGGAACTCTCGCCCAGTTTCCTGGTGAACATCTCCTCCAGCTCTCCTTAGCCCACCTCCCAGGTTGCGCCCCCAGATACAACTGACCCACATCAAGCACACACAGCAGCACACCCAGGCACAGACACACACGCACACACACTTGCACACACTCACACAGAGAACGTACGACACGCATCAAGGCTGTACCGGTGCCCCTCCTCTGGGCTCCTACAGCCTCTAATTTTGACCCCCCACCCCCACCCCCATCATGGTATTTATGCCCCGTCTTTTTCCGTCCCCTGCATTCTAGCACAGAGCCTTGCATCGAGTCTCCTGCAGTCAGTGGGGGGACCCCTGGCCCCCTCCCATGGCCACACTGGTGGCTCACAGTCCCACTGCCATCAAGGCCCTTGCAAACGAGCACACACCCTGTTTCTGCTGTCTTCACTCCCTATAGAAGCTGCTCCTGGCCCAGCCTCTTACCCACAGGTCACTCTTACCTGGGCTTTGGTCAGCTCCCCTCCCACCCAGACGACAGCTGCTCAAGAGGAAGGACTGTGACCTTAAGGTCACTTCTGTCTCAGGCCTCAACTTCCTCATTTGTAAAATGGGATAACCCTGAAAGTACCTTGCAGAGACTCAGAAACTGTCATTAGCACCGCCATCGGGGTCCTCCGAATTTGTGGGTGAACTGAGCTTTGGTGCGAGCAACCCCTAGGTGAGCCCCTTCCTCAGGTGAATGTCCCAATTATGTCCTTCCTGTGCCAAGCCCCAGTGGGGGGGTGTCCACTTGGGGTTCCTGACAAATAGCAGGTGTTTTATGTTCCAAGTACTGGACGCCCAAGGTCAGCAATCCCCCTCCAGGCTGAGCGTTTCAGGAAGACGCTTGGCCTCCCCCAGGGGGACTGGGCTGAAGCCACAAATCTCCTCCTCCATCCCGCACAGAGCCACCCTGGCTCTATGATCCTGCTGGGTTGGGAGAAACTTGTAGGGAAGGAGGGGGAGCCCCTCCTGGTGGGTGACCGGAATCAGGAGAATAAGGAAGGTGGATGAGGGACACGGGGAAGGGGCCGATTTGCCTGCTTCCACCAAGGGGCACCTATTTACGGGAGCCGGCCAAAGATGACTTGCCCCACCCCCACACATGCCCGCCTCGGCCTCACTGCCCCTTGTGCACTGGGGGCCCTGCCTCGGAGCCCAGCAGCTCACCTGAGCTCAGACCTGAGATGGCACACGCCGCCCCATTTGTAGAGATGGAGAAACAGAGGCCAGGGCGGGGAGGGGGCTGGGGGGAACAGCCACCTGCCGCTCGAGGGCTGTCATTCACAGGTGCCCACGGGACCCTCCTGTGTGCTGGCCTGGAATTACGCTGGGTGTAAGATGAGGAATGAAAGAGAGACTGGTGCGGGGCGCCCGGGGGGCTCAGTTGGTTAGGCGTCCGACTTTGGCTCAGGTCACGATCTCACAGTTTATGGGCTCGAGCCCGGCTTCGGGCTCTGGGCTGACAGCTCAGAGCCTGGAGCCCATGCCTCCCTCTCTCTCTGCCCCTCCCCCACTTGTGCTCTGTCTCCCTCTGTCTCTCAAAAATAAATAAATGTAAAAAAAATTATAAAGAAAAAAGGAACAGAGCTGGTGCTCTCTCAGAGCTTAGAGTCTAGCAGAGTCAACAGGCAATGAGAAGCCAGTAAATAAAAGCAGGGCAAGGACAGCAGAGGAGCGGGGGAGAGGGAGGTGCTGGGATGGGAAAGAAGGGGGCGCCCCTGCCCATCGACAAACATTTCTGTACGTGGGCCCACATGTATGTCATCCTAGGGCCTCTTCCAGAACATTCCTCTCTTTCTTTCCTTTTAATGTCTTATTTCTTTGTTTTGAGAAGGGGTGAGGGGGAGGGGCAGAGAGAGAGGGAGAGACAGAATCCCAAGCAGGTTCCACGCTGTCAGGGCAGAGCCTGATGCGAAGCAGGGCTCGATCCCACGAACCTGTGAGATCATGATCTGAGCCGACGTCAAGTCGGACGCCCAGTGACTGAGCCACCCAGGCACCCTTCCAGAACGTTTCTTAGTTCACTTACCCTTTCTATGAATGTGGTTGGAACGCCTTTGTCTGACGCAGGGGGCAGAGTAATCGTGAGCAAGGTCCTTCTGGCTGTGTGATTTGGGGCAAGTCACTGTCCCTCTCTGAGCCTCCACGGCATGCCCCCCCACCTTGTATAAAGGGTGAATATCCCACAGGGCTGTCGTGAAGAGCCCTCGAGATGATGTGTGTAAAGTTCTTGACGTGGGGACCCAGGCTTGACTCCGCTCTGGGTGCCCTTGCCCCCTGACTGCCCTGCTCAGGCACCCCCCCAACCTCTAGTCCCTGCCTGAGCCCCCCGTGCCCGGCAGCCCAGCCAGGGAGGGTATGAGCGGACAGTCCCTGTGAGATGCAGGCCTGGGCCAGCTGACCATGATGACAATACCACCAGGGACAAGTTGGTGACCCAGCTGGGTACTCAGGGCTCCCGCCTCTCTGGAGTGGAATGTTTCAAATGGAGAGGGGTTCTAGAACCGCGAGGTTAGTTCGCTTGAGGGAGCCATGGACCCTAACTCTTGCCTGCTGGGCCCCCCTGATTAAAAAAAAGAACCTTGACAGGGCACCTGGGTGACTCAGTCGGTTAAGCACCCAACTCTTGCTTTCGGCTCGGGTCGTGATGTCTGGTTCGTGAGTTCAAGCCCTGCATCGGGCTCTGCGCTATCAGTGCAGGATTTTCTCTCTCTCCCTCCCTCTCTCTTTACCCCTCCCCTACTTGCACGAACACTCTCTCTCCCAAAATAAATAAATAAACTGAAAAAAAAAAAAAAAAAAGGAAACTTGAGCCCAGCTTCTAAGTACTGACCACCCTCACTGACATGGGCCAGGCGCTGTGAGATATTCCAACCGCCCCACGAGGCTTCTACAACTCAGATGAAGCATGAAAGAAAAGGAAACTGAGGCTGGGGGAAAGGGGAAGTCCCATGCCTTAGGCCATGCGACCGTTCTGTGGAAGAGCCAGAATTTACACTCTTCTAAGCCCAAAGCCTGACCTCTCACCCACTAGGTTGCCCCCTGCTTTTGTCTCATCCGTGGAGAGACAGGCCTGTCCAGCACCCACCTTGCCTAACGCACACCCAACTCCTCTCCATCCACCCAACCCCTGGCCATTCCACACAGGACCTCTGCAGAGAGCCTTGGTGTGAGACCTGGGGCGGGGGGCTGAGAACAGGTGCTCATCCAAGGGCAGATCATCAGGGGGAACTTCCAGGAAGGGTCCCGAGACCCCAGGATGTCACACCTGGCGGGGACCTCAGGGATCGCCACGTTGGCGACCCTATGTTGCCCAGATAGAAAAGCTTCAGCTCAGAGAGGTGGAGACACTGGCCCCGGGACACACAGCAAGGTACTGACTCAGCTGGGGCTAGAGGGGAACTGGGTATGGAAACTCGCTGGGGGCTAGATTTGGAACTCAACTTCCTAGGTTCAGATCTGGGTCTGCGGCCTGCCAGCTGTAAGCCTAAGTCCCTGAACCCTGCGTGCCTCAGTGTCCTCATTCTGTAGACTGGAGAGAATCAGCGTTCCTATTTCAGAGGCAGTTGTGATGAGAAATAAGTGAATGAACACATGTACTATGCTTAAAAACGGGGGGCTGGTGGGGCGCCTGGGGGGCTCAGTCTGTTAAGGTCTGACTCTTGGTTTCAGCTCGGGTCATGACCTCGCCCGGTGCGATCAAGCTCCGAGTTGGGCTCTGCACTGACAGCACAGAGCCTGCTTGAGATTCTCTGCCTCTTCTCTCTCTCAAAATAAATAAACATTTAAGAAAAAAAAAGGGGAGGCCTGGTATACAGTAAGCATGCAATAGATGTTAACGGTCATCTGTCGTTCTCAGGCTCCTGGTTTCTGGTGCAGTACCGACCCGTCTGCCCAGGATCCTTCAGTGTCATCTACTCTGGACTAGGCATTCTGCGACACAGAAGACCGAGCCTGCCCTCCTGGGGCTCACAGTCCACAAAGGAAACCCACCCGAACCCTGAGGTTGGCCAGATGAGGGGCAGGAAGCGCAGTGTGGGCTGAGGGAATAACATGCATGAAGGCCTGGGGGCAGAAAGGACATAAAGCTGCCCAGACTGAAGACAAGGTCCCCGTGGCTGGAGCTCGGGATCAGAGGTGAAGGGAACGACTTCCAGCGCCTGAGAACGACACAGAGAGCCTGGATGGTGAGAAGGGAAGAAGCCGTGAGGCTTGCATTCTGGAAGGATCCACTGACCTGACCTAGAGGGCGCATGGGATGGGGGGCGTGGGGGCAGGGGGCAGAGACTGGGAGCCCAAACTGCGGGTGCAGGATGGAGGGAGCCGACTCCTTGGGTCTGGGTAAGTGCTGAGGAGCAGTGGTCCAAGTACATGGCTGGAAGTAATGGCCTGGAGTTAAGTTCAAGGAGGGGGAAAGACCTTGCCTCCAGCTTGGGCCGCTCCAGCTGCAGCAGCCCCCCACCCCCAGGCTTCAGCTCCAGGCTTTAGGGAACAGCGCTCTGGCCCTTCTCCCAAGATGCCCTTCCTCATGGGGCAAGGAGTCCTTGTGATCAGGGTAGATCTGTCATCTGGGTGCCTGGGGTCCTGGAATTTCCAGCCTACTTCCTGGGTCCAACCTCACGCAGCTGGTCTGAGCTGGCCATTTGGACGTGCCTAGGCTCTAGAGGTGGCCAAGAAGTGGCTGTTTGTGTGTGTGTGTGGGGGGGGTATGGACAGAATTTACACACGCAGGCAGGAAAGGCCCTGCCTGAACACACAAAGCCTCCCCCCCGCCCCACCGAAAAGAACAAAACCTGGGGCTGAACGGAAAGGCAGGCCGCGTGGGCACCTGTTGGCCAGGGCCGGCTCTCCCCCACGCTGCTTCTTCTAACATGGACCCCCGAGTCTGAGACTTCTAAACGCAAACCCAGCCTTCCAGGTGTATTTGTCCAGGAAGGAGGGTGGAACATATTTTATTTAGTAGCAGTTTCTTAGCTTGATTTATAACTTGTAAATACTTAGACCTGAGGTATGCGAGGCCTCTGTACAACGGCACCCCCTCCCCCACCCAGGTCCTGCCGGGAGAGGACCAGCCTCCCTGGGGGCCGTAGGCCGACCCTGACCAGCAGGATGACTCCTGGGGATCCTGACCCCGCTGTGCTCCCTCCAGCCCTTCTGCCTTTGTTTACCTCAGGCCCCTCCTCCTCCAGGAAGCCGGCCCTCCCTGGAGGCCCTGGCTTTCCAGCTGTGGCTGATGGTTTTGGTCACAGGGGCATGTGGTGATCTAACTGGCTAAGATGTGAGTCTTGTCCCTTCTCGGAGGACGAGGACCTCCTAGAAGCAGCACCTCCCAGGAGAAGCAGTTATCTTGCATCGGGTAGGAGTCTGGCTCAGAATGCGCACACAGACTTGAGGTCAAATCCCAGCGCTGTGACTTTCTTGCTGTGTGACCTTGGGAGGCGGCTTCGCGGCTCTGAGCTGGTTTCCACTTCTGAAACCCCATAATCATAACTGTACCTCTGGCAGCGGGGAGGCAGTGTGGAACGCGGAGCCCACGTGTGCCCGGCACTTGGCAAGTACTCGGGAAAGGAATTAGGAAGGGCAGGAGTTACATCATTCCCTTCTTTTCACAGCTGAGAAAACAAGCAGAGGAGGTTCAGCGAGGTGAGGCCGGCTGCCCAAGGTCACACAGCCCGTGGCGGGGGAGGGGGCCCAGCCGCCCCC
>NW_027530625.1:6091454-6112043 GCF_008692635.1 Crocuta crocuta
GGCGGGGCAGGGGCCCAAGCCGCGCCGTGCGACCTGCGCCCTCGTCGCTGAGCCCTCCGGCCCGGGCCTGCCCCCACGTTACCCTTCCCTGAGCTCCGTGGGCCTTGGGCGCCCGAAGGCCGCGTGGGGCCGCGGAGACAGGTGTCAGGGCCGGGGCCCAGCCCGCGGGGCGGGAGGGGTTAACGGGCTCCGCCGCATTGGGCCGGCCTCCGGGGGAACCAACCAATGGGCGCGCGCCGCGATGAGGTAATGCCGGGACCGCGAGGAGTGGGCGGGGCTGGCGGGGACCTCGCCTAGCTCGCGTTCCTTCTCTCCCCACAAACCCCTCACCTTTGACCCTGGTGTCCCATCCCCAGCCTTACAGCGGCAGAAACCCCGGTGCTGGAGCTGAGCGTCTNGACCCTGGGTTCCCTTAAGGTCTTCAGCAGGAACCCGGAGACGGCTGGCCTCCTCCGGGCCTCAGTTTCCCATTTTGCCAGATGGGAGCCCTGGATCGCTAAAGGCTCCACCAGAAATGGACGTCCTTGGATCCCAGGACAGTTTTCAGCCCCTCCCTGACCTTGGCCCAGGCTTTATTGGGTGCAGCAAGGGGCCTCGCCGGCCCAGTCACACCCTCCACGTGGCCCCATCCGTCACTGCTCCCTCTCCCTTGGGTATCTGCCCCTGACGCACCTCCCTTCCCCCCATGTGCCTTCGCTGTCTCCAAGCCCCGATTTAGCTGCCTAAGCAGCTGGACTTGGCGGTTTAGTGGCCAGAGGTCAAGGTTCAATGTTAATGGAGCGCCTGCTACGTGCTGCTCGAGCTAGGGGCTTGGACGCAGCCCGGCAGGCCTCCAGGGCTGCCCGCGCCCCAGGGCCCTCCGGGGCGCTCGCTGTGCTCGCTGTCCGCTGTCCTCCGTCGGCCGTCCGGGCACGAAGCGGTTAAAGCTTTTCCAGCCGAGCTGGCACTGCCGCCTCGGCCGGGCTTATTAGTCAGCTCGCGGGGAGGGGGCGGTGGAGGAGAGGAGGGGCTGGAGTTGAGAACCGCAGAAAGCTATTCTCAGGGGCTCCCAAGTGTGGGGAGGGCGGCTCAGCAGGAGCTGCTGCTTCCCAGAAAGTTGATTATTTTTAACCCAGGAAGAAGAAAGGAAGGAGGCGAGGGAGAAGGACTCAGAAAAAAGAGAGGATTGCAGAGGAGAGGAGAGGATGGGGAAGGGGGAAGGAGAGAGGGGAGAGGAGAGGATGAGAGCAGAAGAGAGGGCAGTGGAGGGGAGGGGCGGGGGGGGGGTGGCNCCTCCTCAGCCTCTCCCTGCACACCCCCCCCCCAATGCTGTTCTCCCAGGCCCTGGGCTCCGTGGGGCTCTCCGGCCACACCCACCCCAGGCTGCCCCTCCTGGTCTTCCCACAGCGGAGCTAGAGCAGTGCCCTTCGGGGCATCACCGACCCAGGGCTGTGCAGGGCACCAGGCTCGGAGAGTGGGGGGGGGGGGCCGAGGCAGCGCAGCCCTGCCCTAGGGTGACAAGTCCTTGCCGGTGTGGTGACCGCTGGGGGATGGGGCAGGAGCGCTGCCGCTAAAACCCCATGGTCCTCAAAGGGACAAGTTTCTGGAGGAGAGGGCAGAAGGCGCCTCGGACTCCCTTTCTCCAGCCTTGGGGTAGAGCCAGGCTGAAGACCCAACCCAGAGAGGGGCCTTAAGGGAGGGGGCTGGGACAATGACAAGCAAGACAGATCCAGCCGGGCCGCACAGGGCTCCCAGTCCTGCAGGGGAAGCAGAAAGTGCACAAACCATTATGAATAATGCATTAAATAACAGCGAGAGACAGGGGGCTGGGAGTGGGGGGTTGGGAGGGCTGGTCCCAGGAGCCTGATCCCTGCAGGGGTCATAGAAGGGCTCCCTGAGGGCCGGGAGTGGTTAACTAGGTGAAGAGTGACCAGAGGCGGGGGCAGGGACCGCGTGAATGGGGTCCCAGGGCACAGCCCCCAGAGCCTGAGAGCCTGAGAGAGGGGGTGTGGCCCGGGGCAGGGGCCACGCCCTGTCCGGAGATGGCTGGATACACCAGAGAGAGGAGTCCAGGTGGCCAAGCTCACTCGGAGGAGGGGATGTGTATGACTGGCGCGTGCCAGGGGTCCAGCTCTGGGGCTGCCTGCGGACGCGAGTGTGTGAGTGTGCGCGTGTCCCTTGCACTGAGCGTCCTGCCCTCCACTCGAGGAATGACCCACGGGGGACACACTCAACCCCTCGAGGACCAGGAATGGCCTGGCCGGGCCAAACCAGNGGGTTTTGAACCCGAGACCAGCAAGGAGCAGGAGGGGGGGAGGGGGGCGTCCTGGGCTATTGGCTGGAGGGCCGTGTCTGTACCCTCATGACGGTGTCCCAGGATCACCCACGCACACTTCCCACTCAGGTCCCGGTGTCTCTGCTCCCAGGGTGGGAAGGGCAATAATAATGGCAGCGACGGAGAAACGATGGAGGCGAGGCTCCGAGCAAAGACGTGGCCTGTCCCAGGTCACTTTGGGCCCTGACGTTTCTGCGTCAGGGAAACGAAGGGCACGGGCTGCAGCCCTCCAAGGTGCAGGAGATAGACTTGCCCCCAGCTGGCCGTGGGCCAGGAGCCTGTACGGCTGCTATTTCGCAGACGGGGAAAACCAAGGCTCAGAGAGATGTGCCGTGGGGCCAGCGCGGCACAGCAGGAAGGTGGGGAGTGGGGCCCTGGGGTCGCCTGCTGAAGCCCGCTCTCTCCTCCGTTCCCACCGCCACCGCCCTCCGCATAAAGAAGCAAGTTGCAAAAGGCGCTCCCCCTCCAGGGTACCTTCCTCTCCCTCCCCAGGACCCCCGCATGGTGACCGGGGGCTGGCCCTCTGGGCTCAGGAGGAGCCGAGTCCCCATCGGGCAGCTCTGAGCTGTGCTCTCTCAGCAGAGGAGCACAAAGGAGGGTAGCCGGGCAGAGAAAGAGCCCGACAGGCGAGGAGCCGGCTCCACGGGCGCTTTTCTCCCCGCTTTCTTCCTCTCTCGGCTCTTTGTTAAGCTCCCTTTCAGCTGAGCCGGCAGAGCCTGGGTGTTCCGAGCTGACGATAATTGCTGCGTCTAGACAGTGTCTGGTATGAGGCCTCCCTCTCCCGCGCGCCTCCCCGGCCTCCCCGAGGCTCCCTTTCCCAGCCCTGCGGGCCTGATCCACGCCCCCCGTTTCCCACACCCCTACCCCTGCCCGGCTGCCCGCCCCCACCCCGTCCTGCCTCCCTCCTGCTCACACTTTCATGCCTCTCTCTCTCCCTCTCCCCATCCCACCCTTGGGTGGGCACGCACTGCCTTCCTTCCTCAAGGCCTGAAATGCAGGGGACAAAGGCTGGGAAGTACCTTGGAGGAGGCTGCAGGCCCCACCCCCGGAGCTCGAGGCCGCTCACCTTGCTGGCCTGGGGGCCGACCGGAAAGCTCTGGGGTCTCGCCAGCCCTTAGCCTCATCTGTGCATCCAGGCTGGATGGGAACCCGGAGGCATCAGCGCAGGACGGATTTAGGATGGGTACAAGGAAGATTCTCTGGGCACCTCTGACCTCCAGACACGGATGGCGTGGTTTCAGGAGATGGTGGGAACGGGCAGTCAGATTTCACACGGTCTCAGGTCCGTTCCTGCCCCGGCTCAGATTGGCAACTCCGGAAGGTTCCCCAGGAGCTAGAGTTTCCTCACCGCTGTCAGAACTGAGGCCCTCAGGGTGACGAGATGGTAATAATAACATGCAGCGTTTGCTCAGCCCTTTCTCTGCGGTAGCCACTGCGCTAGCTCTGTAGAACATTCATTTATGTAATCCACCCAACACTTAAAAAATCTCAATAGGAGAGAGAGCAAGCAAGAAAGAGAGAGACTGAGCCTGTGATTTGTCCCATTTTACAGATGAGGAAACTGAGACCCAGAGAGGCTAAGTAACTTGCCCAATGTCACAGAGCCGGAATGTAGAGGAACCCAGATCTGAAGCCTGAAGCTGGTTCCAGCCCCAGGAATTACCAGCATTAGGAACATTAAATGCTTCCTGAATGCCTGGGGCTGAGATCTACACTTAACAGGTATTTCTGTTAGCTTCACAACACTGTTAGATAGGAGCCAAGATTCTGTCCTTCACACAGACTAAAAGAATGGCCCAGGGCTGCTGGGTGTGGCCAGATGGTGGCCTAATTGGGTGTTAGAGAGGCCTAGCAATCCCGGAGCTTGCTCTGGCTGCCTGGAAGAGGCTGGATAGGAAGTAGGAGATCAATAACGCTTTATACCATTTCCCACTTCTCCCCTCGGGCTTTCTCGAACACTTCCTGGGCACACAGCCCTCGCAGGCCTGGGGGAGCCAGGGGCCAAGGTGGGGCCCTGTCTTCACGAGATCAGGGTCTAGAGGAGGCTGGCAACACAGCCAGCTCGAGGGGCACAGGGCCTCTGGGAGCCACAGGGAGGAGGGCCCTACATCCAAGAAGGCTTCTTGGGGGAGGTGGAATGAACACTGTTAGAGAGGATGAGTCAGAGTCGGGCCTAGAGGGGAGGGAGGGGTGTGTCACACGTAAGAAGGACCGGGGAAGTCTGAGCACCTTCGGCAGGCTGAGCGGGAGTGGGGGGCCAGGGAGAGGCTGGGGAGAGCCACAGGGCCAGAGCCCAGCAGATAGGAGGGGTGTCGATGGCCAGGCGGGCGGAGAGCTGGCACTCATCCCCAGGCCGGGAGGCAGGACTGTGGCCGGGGCAGGCTCCGTGTCAGAGATGGCCTCCTCTGATGCGGGGGACCGGCCTAGAGTGTGTCTTCAACGCCATTCTGGACACGGGAAGCCATGTGGGCAAAGGCCGTGAGGCCGGGGTGGCCGGGGGTGCTCCCGGAGGCGGTGGGGCCGTGTACTGAATGGCCTTCAGAAGCGAGGTTTAGGGCACGGCAAAGTTTGGGTGGCTCAGGTAGGAGGATTCGATGGACGGCTTTGCGGGACGGCTCAGAAGGGCAAACCGGGAGGCAGGGAGGCCGGGAGGAGGCCACGGCGGAGCAGATTTTCCTTCCCCGGCAGATCTGCCAAAGTCTCAGCCACTCTTCCCTTCCACACAGTCATTTCTGATCCCGCGGCTACTCCCTCCCCGCGGGCTGCCTCACACCCTCCACCCCCCAGCGCGGCCACGGCCATTCATTCCCCATCCAGGCCATCGATGGAAATGTCAGACGCCAAGTCCACGCCTGAACACCTCTCATGGCCGCCGGAGGCTGACACGGGCAGATCCAATTGATGAGCTCGGTGCCTGCCTCCTCTGGGTGGGCCTCAGTGCCGCGTGGCCACAGGCCTGGGTCGTGGCTTCTCTGGGCTTGACTTGGAAGGTCCGGCGCGGGGCCCCGCGGGGAGGAGCTGGGGGGCGGCGGACGGAGTCCCTCCCGCCTGGGGACTGTGCACTGCTGTGCTGTCGATCTGCTGCTGGGGGTCCGCAGGCCGATGCAGGAGAAAAACAGTGGCAGGCACGACACGTGTAAGGCAGGTGCGGACGGTCCAGCAGCGCCATGGTGGAGACCTGGATGGCAGGGCCCCGTCATCCCCGCCCCCAGATCCCCAGCATTTTTCTAGTTGTAGAAAGAGGATACGACACATATACCACCCAACACCCCCAATGAGGTGTGGGGCAACCCCCGTAATCAGACACCCTCTACGTGCGCGCTGGAGCGCGCGAAGGAAGATTATCACCGCTCCCCGAGTCTCAGTCCCTCATCAAGCCAACGGGGTCACGGTGGGCGGCGCCCAGCTCCCTGGACGGTCCTGGGACTCCGACCCCCCCACCCAGGACACCATCCGGACGCAGGTTCAAGCTCTCTGCCTCCCCGCCCTTTGCGCTTGCTGCTCTTTTCTGGACGATTCCCCTCCAGACAGCTCCCAAGATGGCTCAGTCACTTGCTTCCAGGCTCTGCTCAAACACCACCTGCTGGGCGAGGCTCACGCTGGCCTCGTCCGTCACTTCCCATCCTGTCCCTCTTGGTCCCCTTTTCCGTTCCTTCTCGGCACCTACCACCTGACGCGTAATTGACTCAATGACTCGTTGATTAATTGCAGGCTCTGGCTCGGTGGCATCCGAGCTCCGTTGAGGGCAGGGCTCTGTGCTGTCACCGGCGGTGCCCCCAGCATCTAGGACGGTGCCTGTACACGTGGGCCTTCCTGGTTTTGTTGAGTGAACAATAGCAGTCTGTTCAAGGGCCCGGCACATCCGACAGGCTCAATAAAGCCCAGCCGGCGGCACCACCATTTCTGACATTATTGATGCCGCTTCTCTTTCCATTATTACTGTTATCGTTAGCATGTACCTTGGCTGATCCCAGACCTCGGTCCTCCAGCCTGCGAAATGGGCATCAGCCACCAGAAGCCCCCATCAGGCGGCCGCAGGAGAGACAAAGAACACGACCCACCCACCTGGGGGGGAGGACTGCGCCTCTCACTGGAGAGAGAGAGAGAGAGAGACCCAGGAGAAGCTTGGAGAACGCCGCCCCCACCCCACCACCCCGTGAGCAGGGCTGCCAGAAGGCCATACATAATTCATTGCCAAATGGGGCCTCGGGCGGCTCTCTGCGCTGCACGCTGGGGGCTCATTCTAAGCTTGGCACTTTGCTGATTGCTCCTCATGCGTGGCTTCGTCGCATCTTCTCGGGTTTGCGGGGTGCGATCCTGCCCCTCCCCCCACCCCGTCTCACCAAGGGGGAGTCTGGGGTTCAGAGGACGGGGTGACCGCTTGAGTCACACAGATTCTCAGGGGCCTAGCTGGGCCTCTGGTCAACGGACTGGGTTCGGGTCCCCACTCACCCACCGCCTCTCTGTAGAGGGAAGAGGCAGCCCTGGGGAGGGGCTGGGAGGGACGGAGGAGGACCCGAGCACGCAGGGCAGGCAGAGCCCGCTGGTGACAGCGGGCTGAGGAAGGCAGGGGCAGGCATGGCGTCCCCAGCCCCCAGCGCCCGCCTCTCCATACCCTCCCCCCTGCTTCTATGGCCACAAAGAGCACTGGCTGTGGCGTTTCACGGGCTCCGTTTGCTCAGCTGTACAATGGGAACAAGAAGACCTATCCCCTGGGGCCGGGAAGTGAGGGGAAAAGCCAATCCCCAAGGGCTCTGTACTCTATGGCTGCTTTTCAAGACCATTTTTGAAATAACCACATCTTAGCAGCGGAGGACCGATCAGACCTTGCTGGGGATTTGGGACGACTGGATGGGGGTGAAATGGGGCGTGGTTAAAAAAGAACAACAACAGACACCCTTGTGTGACCGAAATGTCCTGTGTCCCGGAATGGAGGACACACAGGCCCGTGACAGAAGGCAGAGAACCGAGTGCACACGCCGAGGATGGAAGTAGAACAGGAAGCCTGAGTGAGCGGGCTGGGCTGCGTCACGCCTGTGCCCCAGCCCTGACACCGTCCTGTGGTTTTGCTAGAACATTCTGTCCAAAGCAACTGGGGGCAGGGTACCTGGGATCTCTGGGGTTTCGTTCTTACCACTGCGGCTCGACCTACAGTTCACTCAATAAAAATTTCTATTAGAAAATGTCATCTTTGGGGCGCCTGGGTGGCTTAGTCGGTTAAGCGTCCGACTTTCGCTTAGGTCATGATCTCGCGGTTCGTGGGTTCGAGCCCCGCGTCGGGCTCTGTGCTGACTGCCAGCTCAGAGCCTGGAGCCTGTTTCAGTCTGTGACTCCCTCTCTCTGACCTTCCGCTGCTCACGCTCTCTCTCTCTCTCCTAGAAATAAATAAAAAACATTAAAAAAAAATATTAAAAAAAAAAAGAAAATGTCATCTTTGGGGCACCTGAGTGGCTCAGTCGGTTAAGTGTCCGACTTCGGCTCAGGTCATGATCTCACGGTTCGTGGGTTCAAGTCCCCGAGTCGGGCTCTGTGCTGACAGCTCAGAGCCTGGAGCCTGCTTCTGACTCTATGTTTCCCTCTCTGTCTCTCTCTCTCTAAAAAAAAAAAAAAAATCTTCTGCCCTGGAAAGGGTTAAGGGAGTTGAGAGCGATTCTCTCCACCCCGCTGTCCAGGCCACGGGCCAAGGTCCAGGGGGCATTTGCCTGGCGGCTGGAGTCTTCCCCACTGAACTGTCCCTTCTGCCTCACGGTGAGCGTCCCCAGTCTTTCTTCCAGAACATTCTTGTCCTCTTCCACCTTCCTGGAGACAGGAAGTCAATACCACCCCATAAGACGCTAGAAGAGACTGGGGAGGAAAACAAGGAGAGCCTTTGCCATCAGTCTCCTGTCTGCGTCAAGGGGGGGGATCCCGGGCCATCCGCAGAGGCTCTCGGTCAGGGTGGTACAAACAGTGACCCCCCACCCCCACCCCCACTCCGCGGTCTCCTGCCTCCGGGCGAGTTCAGGGCCGTGCCAGGCATGCCAAAGCTCAGGCAAGGGGGCCCCAGACCTACCACGCTCTGCCTCGAGGGTGACTCCAGACAATTCCTGTCCTCTCTTTCGCGCTTAAAGTCCTCATTTGAAGCACAAAGGAATTGGATTAGATTATCTTTTTTTCTTTTTCAGTTTATTTTGAGAGAGAGCACAAGTTGGGGGGGGGCAGAGAGAGAGGGAGAGAGAGAGGATCCCAAGCAGGCTCAGTGCTATCAGCGCAAAGCCTGACATGGGNCTGCTCACGCTCTCTCTCTCTCTCCTAGAAATAAATAAAAAACATTAAAAAAAAATATTAAAAAAAAAAAGAAAATGTCATCTTTGGGGCACCTGAGTGGCTCAGTCGGTTAAGTGTCCGACTTCGGCTCAGGTCATGATCTCACGGTTCGTGGGTTCAAGTCCCCGAGTCGGGCTCTGTGCTGACAGCTCAGAGCCTGGAGCCTGCTTCTGACTCTATGTTTCCCTCTCTGTCTCTCTCTCTCTAAAAAAAAAAAAAAAATCTTCTGCCCTGGAAAGGGTTAAGGGAGTTGAGAGCGATTCTCTCCACCCCGCTGTCCAGGCCACGGGCCAAGGTCCAGGGGGCATTTGCCTGGCGGCTGGAGTCTTCCCCACTGAACTGTCCCTTCTGCCTCACGGTGAGCGTCCCCAGTCTTTCTTCCAGAACATTCTTGTCCTCTTCCACCTTCCTGGAGACAGGAAGTCAATACCACCCCATAAGACGCTAGAAGAGACTGGGGAGGAAAACAAGGAGAGCCTTTGCCATCAGTCTCCTGTCTGCGTCAAGGGGGGGGATCCCGGGCCATCCGCAGAGGCTCTCGGTCAGGGTGGTACAAACAGTGACCCCCCACCCCCACCCCCACTCCGCGGTCTCCTGCCTCCGGGCGAGTTCAGGGCCGTGCCAGGCATGCCAAAGCTCAGGCAAGGGGGTCCCAGACCTACCACGCTCTGCCTCGCGGGTGACTCCAGACAATTCCTGTCCTCTCTCTTAAAGTCCTCATTTGAAGCACAAAGGAATTGGATTAGATTATCTTTTTTTCTTTTTCAGTTTATTTTGAGAGAGAGCACAAGTTGGGGGGGGGCAGAGAGAGAGGGAGAGAGAGAGGATCCCAAGCAGGCTCAGTGCTATCAGCGCAAAGCCTGACATGGGGCTTGAACCCACAAACCGTGAGATCGTGATCTGAGCCGAAGTCAAAAGTCAGACGCTCAACTGACTGAGCCACCCAGGCGCTCCTGGACTAGATTATCCATAAGGATGGCACTGGCCCCTATGTTGTTGCCCAAAGAGGACTTTCTTTCACATCCCAAGTGACTGGGCGGGAAGAGCTCAGCCCTGGGTCTTCCCTGCATGTGACCTTGGGCCCTCCCCACCTTGCAGCATCAACACAGTGAGAGGGTTATACAGCTCAGGTCATTAAGTCATTCAGCAAACATCCATTGAGTCCTCTGGCACGGGCACTAGAGAAACACGGTGAGAAAAAGATACTATCCTTGCCTTCCTGAAACTTGCAATCCGAGGAGGAAAGAATGCTACAAAGACGTCGAAAATTGCAGATTGTGAGATTATGCAGATTTTAAGATTATGCCCAGAAGGAGGATGCGCAGCGGCTGGGACGGTGCGCTCAGGGCCATACTGAGGGACTCCCTGAGGACTGATAATTCAGCTGAGGGGTGGGGCATGGAATTCACTCTAAGCCAAGGGTGTGTCCCCGGGTAGTGGCCCCACAGGGGGAAGCAAGAGCTGGGGGTCTGTGTGGACCACAGGCCATGAGAGATCAGAGGCCACGCCTTCCCCAGGAAAACAGGTGCAGGTGGGAGGCGAGCCTAGGGGGCCAGAGCGCCAGGCTCAGCAGCCTCACCTCCATCTCAGACAGAAGGGCTCCTCCCAGATGCATTACGCAGGGGGGTCACCGGATGGGAGGTGTGTTTTGAAAATCTCCTCCTGTTTCCCAAGCGGAGAAGGCGATCTCACGGGCCCTCACGGTTGCCTTGAATGATTTTTCCCGTGGTGTAACTTACACGTGTACGAACGTAAAACATAAATTCCTCGTAGCTCTTAGACAGCCATAAAACCAAGACCAATCGATCAATCGAATACAAAATCAATTCAAATCAGATTAATTTTATGTGGCGTATCCCGACTTCGGTTTGAAACCCTGTCCCCAGCGACAGTACAAACATGGCCCAACCGCTGTGGCTTTGAGTTCGTGGGGCAGAGGGGCTGGGCCTTTGAAATCAATAACAGGCAGTCGATGGGAGGAAACAAATGGAGGTGGGGGGGGTGGATTCTCGACTTCAATCACTTCACAAGAGAGTATCCAAGTGACCCTCAAATGCAGGACAAGTCATGACTCATCACGGGAAACACAAGTTAGGACCACAGCGAGCTACCACTGCAGGGCCCAGCACGGCTAGAGTGAAGAAGGCTGACAGAACTGAGTGCTGGCAGACATGGGGAGCAGCTGGAACTCCCTACAGCCAGTGGAAGTGTGAACTGGGAGAGCCATCGTGGGAAGCGTGGGCCGGGTCTACTCAAACCCACACGCCCTGTTCTCTGACCCAGCGCTTCTGCCCCTGGGCAGAGACTCAACAGAAGTGCATCTGTGCGTTCACCAAACCACGTGACCCGGAGTATTCTCAGCGGCACTGTTGGTCATGGCCGTAAATGGAATGAATCCAGGGGCGCCTGGGTGGCTCAGTCGGTTAAGCGTCTGGCTTCGGCTCAGGTCATGATCTCGCAGTCCGTGGGTTCGAGCCTCGCGTCGGGCTCTGTGCTGATGGCTCAGAGCTTGGTGCCTGTTTCAGATTCTGTGTCTCCTTCTCTCGCCAACTCATGCTCTGTCTCTCGAAAATAAATAAAAACAGGGGCGCTTGGGTGGCTTAGTCGGTTTAGCGTCCGACTTTCACTTAGGTCATGATCTCGCGGTTCGTGGGTTCGAGCCTCGCGTCGGGCTCTGTGCTGATGGCTCAGAGCTTGGAGCCTGCTTCGGAGTCTGCGGCTCCCTCTGTCTCTGTGCCCCTCCCCCGCTAACACTCTGTTTCTCTCTCTTTCTCTCAAAAAAACTAAATAAACATTAAAATATATATATAAATGGAATGAATCCAACCGTCCCACAGCTGTAGACAAGGTGAAGCTCACGGACATCATGTGCAAAAGATGTCTTTTATAGAAACCACTAAAACAGGTACAACTGGTCCGTGGCGGTGTTAGACATCAGGGTAGATGGAGATTACCCTCCTGGGGAGGAGGGGTAGCAACCGGGGATTCGGAGAAAGGGGAGACCAATGGACTGGACAATGGGGAAGTTGCTAGAAGCGGCACTCTGGTTCTCTAGGCTCTGAATTCAGCTTCGGGTCCCCTGGTCCCCCTTTCCTTGCCCCCACAGGCCACCAAGTAGCAAGCAGTAACCTGGGCCACGGCCCACCTTGGCTGACGATGCCTAAGGCACCTCGTCGTCCGCTGGCCCCACGCCACTGCCCTGGTCTTATGCACCACGACCTGTTGACGGAAGGGGGCCCTGGCTTGACCTGCGGGGGAGGTGGGGGGGAAGACAGAGGCCTTGCCGACAGTGCTGGGGCACGGGACGGCGACAGGCAGACCCCTGGCCCCAGCGGCCAGGGGAGGAGTGGGCAGTGGCTGCGCGAGGCAGACATGCGGGCGCAATCTGTGGACCCCAGCCCGTCGCAGGCAAGCTCAGCTCCAGCTCTGGCTTTGCCAGTTCCTTTTGTTTGTGCCTCGCTCCCCTCCCCTGCTGCTTTAGAGCGGGGAAAGGAGGAAGGCAGCTCCCTGCTCCTGATCAGGGACAAGCGAACAAGCCCCACGCAGCTGCCAGCGACAAGGGCCTCGTCTGTCCGCGTGAAGCTGGCGCTCGACAAAGCCCGGGCAGATGAATGCTCAGCGGGGTTAGGATGCTGTGTGGACGGGCCGACGGGGGCCTCCCTGTGGGAGGTTCACGGACAGGCTTCCACAGAATGGGACCGTGAACTAAGAGTTCAGAGTTTCTGCGTAAGAAGCACCCATCGTGCGCCAGGCACCGGGCTCAGGCGCTGACACACAGCCTCGTTTTATTCTCCTACTTGCAGACCCAGAACTCAGACACGGCTATTTTTATTTACTTTTTTAAAATGTTTATTTTGAGAGCCAGAGCCAGAGCCAGAGCAGGGGAGGGCAGAGAGAAAGAGATAGAGACCCAGAATGTGAAGCAGGCTCCAGGCTCTGAGCACAGAGCCGGACACGAGGCTCGAACTCACGGACCCTGAGATCCTGACCTGAGCTGAAGTCGGACGCCTAACCGACTGAGCCACCCAGGCGCCCCCAGACATGACTATTTTTTTTTTAATTTTTATTTATTTCTAGGAGAGAGAGAGACAGCGTGAGCAGGGGAGGGTCAGAGAGAGAGGGAGTCACAGACTGAAACAGGCTCCAGGCTCCGAGCTGGCAGTCAGCACAGAGCCCGACGCGGGGCCCGAACCCACGAACCGCGAGATCATGACCTAAGCGAAAGTCGGACGCTTAACCGACTAGGCCACCCAGGCGCCCCCAGACATGACTATTTTTAGAATCAAATCTGACAGTATCTGCCTCTCAGTGTGAGTGTCCAGTACTTTTACATTAAATGTATTTCTTGGTGTGCAAGGTGGGTTTATGCCAATCATCTTGCAACTTGTTAACTGTTGGTCTCTTCTCTGTGCCTCCTTTACTGTCTTCTGTTGGACTAGTCAAGTATTTATAAATATTCCATTCTGTCTCATCTGTTGACTTTTTAGCTGTCCCTCTTTATATCTTTGGCTGCTCTAGGAGAAGTTACTATGTCTTCTTATATGATCAGTTTCCCTTTCAGTAATAAAATCACTTCGTGTATTCTGTAAGCACGTTACCAAAGTGGAATTTTACTTTTTTCCCCTCTCCTGTCCTTTGTATTATTGTGGTCATTTCTTTCACTTTTATGTCTCATGAATCTCAGATTGCACCGATATTTCTGCTTTAAGGAGTCCGTCATCCTGAAGGAAGTTCAAAAAAGAAAAAAATGTCTTCTGTATCCACTCACGTCTTTACCATTATCAGTGCTATTTTTTCCCCCTGCAAGTGTGAAATTCCATCTGGTAAATAATTTTCCTTAGATCTAAAGACCTTTCTTTAGCATTTCTTGTCATTCGGGTCTTTTCTCTGCCTCTTTAAAAAAAAATTATTTAATTTTGAGAGAGAGCAGGGGAGGGGCAGAGAGGGAGACACAGAATCACAGAATCCGAAGCAGGCTCCAGGCTCTGAGCTGGCAGTCAGCACAGAGCCCGACGTGGGGCATGAACCCACGAACTGCGAGATCATGACCTGAGCCGAAGTCAGACACTCAACCAACTGAGCCACCCAGGCGCCCCTAATTTTCCTTAGATCTAAAGACCTTTCTTTAGCATTTCTTGTCATTCGGGTCTTTTCTCTGCCTCTTTAAAAAAAAATTATTTAATTTTGAGAGAGAGCAGGGGAGGGGCAGAGAGGGAGACACAGAATCACAGAATCCGAAGCAGGCTCCAGGCTCTGAGCTGTCAGCACACAGCCTGACGCAGGGCTCGAACTCATGAACCATGAGATCATGGCCTGAGCCAAAGTCAGACGCTTAACCGACTGAGCCACCCAGGCGCCCCCCTCTGCCTTTTTTTTTTTTTTCAAGAAACAGAGAGAGGATAGGGGGTGAACAGAGGAAGAGGGACTGAGAATCTTAAGCAGGCGTCTCACCCAATGTGGGACTGATCTCACAACTGAGATTATGACCTGAGTTGAAATCAAGAATTGGACAGTCAACCAATTGAGCCACCAAGGTGCCCCATCTGCTTTTATTTATTCAAGAAGTTAAAAAAGTTTTTTTCCATTTGGAAAGACATTTCACTGATAACATTCTAAATTCACAGATTTTTTCCTTTCGTCGTTTTTTAAAGGTATTTTTCCATTGTCTTTTGACTTGCATTGTTTTTATGAGAAGTCTGTTGTCTTTTGCGTCATTGTTCTTCTGTGCATAATTGTCTTGGGTTTTTTGGTTTGTTTTCTTAGTTGTTGCTTACTTGTTTGTTTTGGGTTTTTATTCAGCTGCCTCTCAGATTCTCTCTTGATTGTTGGTTTTCAGCTATCTGACCATGATATGCCTAAATATGGTCTTCCTTGTATTTATAATTGGGGCTTCCAAACTTCCTTAATTGTTTTTTCAAAATTAGAACATTCTCAGCTAATGTTTCCTCACATGCTTTTTTTTTTTTTTTCCTGGCCTATTATCTCTCTTTCCTCCTCTGGGACTCCAATCAAATGTGTGTTAAGCCCACTTGATCCTGGGGCACCTGGGTGGCTCAGTTGGTTAAGTGTCTGACTCTTAATTTCAGCTCAGGTCATGAACTCACAGTTCATGGGTTTGAACCTTGTGTCAGACTCCATGCTGACAGCTAGCGCAGAGCTTGTTTGGGATTCTCTCTCTCTCTCTCTCTCTCCCTCTCTCTATGCCCCTCCCCAGCTCACTCATCCTCTCTCTCTCAAAATAAATATTGACCTGTCTTTACATTTACTGGTCCTATTTGATTGCATCTAATCCTATCCAGTGGATGTTTATGTGGCTTTTAATCCCATGCAAAGGATCTCTGACTTTTGAGATATCAATTTTATCGTTAGAATTCGATCTGATTCTTTTTTATTACTTTTATTTATTTTCAGAGAGAGGGAGCAAGTGAGGGAGGGGCAGAAGAAGAGATAGAATTTCAAGCAGGCTCTGCACTGTCAGCACAGAGCCTGACACAGGGTTCGATCTCATGAACCATGAGATCATGACCTGAGCCCAAAATGAAGAGTCAGATGCTTAACCGCATAAGCCACCCAGGTGGCTCAGATTTGATTCTTAGGGAAAAAAAAAATCTTCCTTATCTCTTGTGCTGTGGGTTGAAATAAGCCCTCCCCTCAAATGATATGCTGAAGTCCTAACCTCTAGTACTTCATACTATGACCTTACTTTGAAATAGGGTCATTACAGATGCAATTAGTTAAAATGGGGTCATACTGGAGAAAGGGGGGGGGTCCTCAATCCAAAATGACTTGTGCCCTTATAAGAAAAGGAGAGAGCCACAGAGAAAATACCATGTGAAAAGGGAGGCAGAGATTGAGGTGATGCACATACAAGCCAAGGAACATCAAGAATAGGGCGCCTGGGTGGTTCAGTCAGTTAAGCATCCGACTTTGGCTCAGGTCACGATCTCACAGTTTGTGAGGCTGAGCCTTGCGTTGGGCTCTGTGCTGACAGCTTGGAGCCTGGAGCTGCTTCGGATTCTCTGTCTCCCTCTCTCTCTGCCCCTCCCCCATTTGCGCTCTGTCTCCCTCTCAAAAAATAAGTATTAAAAAAATTAAAAAAAGAGTTGCCCACCATTACCAGAAGCTAGGAGACAGGCATGGGACAGATAGACCCCCACAGACCTCAGAACAAACTAATCCCATCAACTTCTAGATTTCAGACCCATAGCCTCTAGAGCTGTGAGAGAATAAATTTCTGTTGTTTTAAGCCCCTCAGCTGGCAGTACTCTGTTCTGGCAGCCCTCAGAAACTAATGCACTTCTAAAATTTCTCATGTTTTCATCCATTAAAATTGCCTTTTCCTGTAGATTCTTTAACAAATGTATCATAATGATTTAAAAGTTTGCTTACTCATTCCAACATCTAGGGTGTCTTTGATCTGTTTCTACTGACTTATAAAAAATAATCTTGTCAGGGCACCTGGCTGGCTCAGTCAGAGGAGCGTGGGACTCTTGATCTCAGGGTTGTGGGTTTGAGCCTCATGTTGGGTGTAGAGATTATGTAAAAATAAAATCGTTTAGGGGCGCCTGGGAGGCTCAGTTGGTTAAGCGGCCGACTTTGGCTCAGGTCGTGATCACATGGTTCATGAGTTCAAGCCCCATGTCAGGCTCTGTGCTGACAGCTTGGAGCCTGGAGCCTGCTTCAAATTCTGTGTCTCCCTCCCCCTCTACCCCTCCCCCACTCACACTCTGTCTTTCTCTCTCTCTCAAAAATAAATACACATTTAAAAAATAATAATAATAAAGTAAAATATTTTAGCGGCACCTGGGTGGCTCAGTTAGTTGAGCGTCTGACTTCAGCTCAGGTCATGATCTCACAGTTCTTAAGTTCGAGCCCTGCCCAGGCTCTGTGCTGACAGCTCAGAGCCTGGAACCTGCTTCAGATTCTGTGTCTCCCTCCCTCTCTCTGCCCCTCCCCTGCTGGTGCTCTGTCTCTCAAAAAAAAAACTTAAAAAAACATTAGAACAAGGGCACCTGGGTGGCTCAGTCAGCTAAGCTTCCAACTTCATTCAGCTCAGGTCATGATCTCACAGATTGTGAGTTCAAACCCCTTATTGGGCTCCATGCTGACAGCTCAGAGCCTGGAGCCTGTTTCAGATTCTGTGTCTCCCCCCTCTCTGCCCCTCCCCTGCTCATGCTCTGTCTTTCTCTGTCTCTCAATAATAAATAAAAACATTAAAAAAATTTTTTTAAAACATCAGAACAATTTTTTAATTAAAAATAAAACAAAATCTTGTCTCTGTGTCACATTTTCCTGTCTCATCCCATGTCTAGTAATTTTTAGTTTTATGCTGGACATTGTGTGATACAATGTAGAGATTCTAGATTATGTTATCTTCCTCTGAAGAATTTTGCATATCCTTCTATTAAATTGTTGGCCCTTCACCTTGGTCTTGTGGAGGCTTGGTGTTAGACTTTGTTAGGACAGGTTTGTTTCTAAGTAATGGTCTCCCAGGATCTCCTTGAAAAGCCGGGCATGCTTAACAAGCCACTCTAACTTGGTGAAACTTGAACTAGAAAATCTGGTTCCCCCATGCCAAGCAGCTGCAGAAATCTCTGCTCAGCATTTTCAATCTTCCCTTTATGTTTTCCCCTTGGAGTCAGGACCCATGCCAGAGTCAGCCAAAGATTTGAGGAGGGGAGGAGGTTTCTCCTTCTGTGGTTCTCTTTTCTGAGATCTCTCTCTCCTCTCAATTCCCAGCTTCTCTAGAGGCCCTAAACTCTAATTTCCTACTCTTCAACTAATACGGTTTCTGATTTCTGCTTGTGTTCTGCTTGTATTCCCCTAAGCTTCAGCAGAAAGCCAGATAAATAAATGTGTCTCTCATCAGGATGGTTTCTGTATTTCAAGGGGCATATCTTCTGCAGTTTCTGCCTGATTCTGGTCACCTCTTGTAGTTACAGACAAATCTGTTTTATATATTTGTCCAGATTTTGTAACTGTTACCAGCAGAAGGTTAATCTGATCAAAGCCACTCCTCCACTACCAGCAAGTCTGTGCTTTGTAAATCATGACATTTTGCTGCCTAAGACTTATACGTGACTGCTCACGTTAGGTCTAGTTTTAGACTTGACATTGGAAGGGATATGGTTTAGTGGGCAGTGCAGGCCCTTTTACTGTGGTCTGGAGCCAGCTACGCCTGATGTTGAGCCTTGAGCCTGATTCTTTGTTGAATAAACCCTTTATCTCATTGAGTTTCAGTGGCCTCACTTGTATTACAAGAATAACACTCTCTGCCTTGCAGGATGAGGAATGGAAATAACCGGAGGGAAAGCCCAGCACCATGCCTGCCCAAAATAAATTACTCAATAAATGGGAGCTGTTATTAGCAGTGAATTACACGATCCTCTTCTTATAAGTAAAGATCCTCAAATGATGGAACAGTCAGCTAGATCCAGTACTGGCCTTGAGTACGTTCCGACACTATTCCATCGATACATTTTAAAACACGAGCTGAGGTCCACAGGTTTGGTCTTCATGGTCATGTGCATCTGCTGAGTGTAGGGGGGTGCCCTGTGCCCTCTAGGATGGCCCAACCCACGCCTCGCCTTCTGTGCTGTAGATAGTCCCCAGTTAGGGCATCAGTGAGGATTCCTGATAGCTCATATCTGGGGTAAGTCAGGTCCTGATTAGATGGATGTGTTGGGCTGAATGACACTGACTCACAAGGCTTAAATAGCAACCCAAATAGGCAGAAATCAATATACTTGGTATTTAAGGGAAGGCCATTGAACATCAGAGGCCATGAACACAGAAGCCCAAACAAATGCCTTGGCAGCGGGGCCCAAGGTTTTCAAGCAGAATTGCGGGACCCAAGGCTGCATTTTGGATCAGTTGTGTGGCTTGGGCAAGTCCCTGCCCCTCTCGGAGCATCCTTCCATAAGAGATAACCCCTAACATCCCTTTCAACACTGAATCAGACCCCTAATCATGGACTTCCCTCCAGCATAGCAATTGAGATGGAGCGCCTCCCTTTAAAAGAACAAAATGTGGGACGCCAGGGTGGCTCAGTCGGTTGGGCAGCCGACTTCACTCAAGTCATGATCTCATAGACTGTAGGTTCGAGCCCTGTGTTGGGCCCTGCACTGACAGCTCAGAGACTGAAATCTGCTTCAGATTCTGTCTCCCTCTCTCTCTCCCCCTCCCTTACTCACTTTCTCTCTCTCAAAAATAAACATTAAAACATTTTTTAAAATTTAAAAAATAAAAAACAAAACAAGATATATGAAACACAAAACAAGACAAAGCAAAACTCTCTCTGCCTCAGTTTCCCCATATGGGACACAGGGTGCACTTGCCCAACCTTCTTTTCTGCACCAGGCGGTTATGGGGCCCTTCAAAATAACGTACTCTGAAGTCCAGAATAAAAAGTATATATTCCATCCAAAATCTACCGCTTGGCTTTCCTCTGGGCAAACTCACTAGTCTTTATAAGGGCAAGTAGGGGAAACGGAACCTGTGCCCCTTGGGGGGGTGGGGGGAAATGAGAGCTTTCAAAGAGAGACAAATAACTTGTAATTTAAATGCATGAGAGACCAGGCTGTGCCACCGTGTATGCAGATTGATGCAAATGATATGCAAATAGCCCAGAGTCAGCCTGAGTTTGCCAATGTCCTCTGCCAAGCAGCCAGTTATGGGGTTCGGCCAGGACCCGTCTGTGCCAGACGCTCACATCTGGGGCCTGGAGGCCTCGGGGTGAATGTTTGGCTGCCCTCCCTCCAGAAGGCTTTCCAACACCTAGCAGGTCGCAGCCGCTCCCTACTCTCCTCAGGGCTTGGAGCCCACCTCCAGATTCTCTGCAAGGGGGGCCCCCCTCTCTCCCTTCAGACTGTGAGTTCTTGAGTGCAAGGGCTCCTTCTCACTCACCACCGCATCCCCAGAGCCTGGCACCAAGCAGGCACATAGGGTCTGCCGGATGAGGGAATACAGGAAGACAGGACCGGATGGGGGCGGGGGGTTAACTTCTAAGTCTTCCTCGACCCAAAAGAAGCTGAGCCCTCCTCAGAGGCCTGGGGCGCTGGTCACCCAAAGATTCAGCATCAGCACCTTGTTACCAATGACGATGAAAGGATGAAGCTTGTGAGTGATTTACCTAATTCGTGAACTGGAAAAGGTTCCACTTGGTTGATATAATGGCATCCTTACCCCTCTCTTTCATTCTGACATCCTTTCTACGGTGGCCAGGACCTTACCTAGAGAAGCTGTGCAAGAAGGATTGGCTGACAAGCTGTTGAAGGAACGTCGAGTGCATGACGAACGTACGAACAAGGGTTCAGCTAGCTTTCCAGAAACTGCCCATGAGCCATAGCTCTTTCTGTCTGCCCAAAGCCCCTACATTCGGCTGCCGATCTTTATCTATTGTTGTAACAATTATGAATTCTCTTTAGTGCAACGAGGTGGACGGTCTCGACTTGTGCTAATGAGGATGCCACCTTATGCGGTTGCTTTTCTGCATAGGGCCTCTTCCAGAGGCCTCCTGAAGTCACTAGCACAGCTCGGAAGTGCAGGAGAGTCAGGGTCCAGGGTCCAGGATCCCCCCCCTCCCCCCCCCCGGCCACNAAGCAGGCTCCAGGCTCCGAGCTGTCAGCACAGAGCCCGACGCAGGGCTCGAACCCACGCACCGTGAGATCATGACCTGAGCCGAAGTCGGACGCCCAACCGACTCAGCCACCCAGGCGCCCCTCATGCTCTGCTTTCAAGGGACCCCAAATTAGGACAGGGTCGGTTCTCAAAGTCTGGTTGAACCCATGAATGTGCATCTCAGGAGGAGGACAGACATCTGAAGGTGGAGGATAGATGGAGAAAACAGATCGGGGCCCCAAGTGAACAATTTCATTTACAGGCCTGGGCCGAGCAGTGCTGAATGAGCGCTCCTTCATTCGCTCATTCCGTGCAGAATTCTTGGCCTCGGGCTCTGCAGAGGGGCCGCC